>NC_143129.1:135588004-135902170 GCF_059928025.1 Delphinapterus leucas
TCATGGGTTAAGCCCACTCCCACTTCACTGGCACCAGTATGGAGTGTTCTACGTTATGGCATGTGCATGAATAATTAAGTAGGATATTTGTGCTCTAAATATTTTACCACATTAGAAAATAATGTATCGCTTTATAAAAATTGTTTAAAACACATTGAATAATGATAGCAACACTGTCACTTTTTGAGCACCTCCTATGTGCCAGATACTTCTCATATATTTGTATATGTTCTCATTAAACGTTTGTATCAACTCTGAAAGACAGGTATTAGAGAAAACGGATAAAACTGTATATACTATGTTTTTGAGAACTTTTGTGTCAGGCACTCTTCTCTGCAACTCATTTACTTTACTTAGTTTCAATTCTATGAAGTGGATACATTTTCAGATGAAGAAACAGCAGTTCAGTAACTTGTGTAAATTCACACGGTTACCAAAAGGTGAAGGGAAGATTTAAACCCAGGCTGTCTGACATTAGAACCTTTACTCTCAACCTCTATGCTACGTTTATACCATTTTACGGATAAGGAAGTAGAGATTGCTTTACTTACTCAAGGTCATCCGGATCACGGGCTGGAGCAGTTGAAAAGTACATGTGCCTGCGCCATTCTCCTCATCCAGGGTCCATGAAGGGGGGGCGGGCGGTGGACATATAGTGTCAGATGCTATGTCTGAGGAATTTATAGATTTTATGGTCACTTTTATGGCATATTCTGGGGTGGTCTTGAGAACTTAGAATTTTTAAAATCTCCCCAGACAATTGTGATAACGACCAGGTTTGGCCACTATCGCCCTATTGTAGGGCTGGCTAATAAGCTTCATTCCTGGTGCTATTCTTGACTGATAGTAGTAGGTTATCTAGAGCAGTATGTTGAAACTGTTAAGGCTAAATCTGAGCTCAGCTGGGAAGAGCATCAGTTAGTGATTAGCCGCAAACACAAGAGAGAAGGGCGCTGGTGCCCTGGGTTTGCTATACTGACTCTATGTACTCAGGGCTTCAGCTGGGCTAGGGATTGTGTTATTGTTCCCAACTATTCACCCCCTTCCCTGGAAGAAGGTTCTGCCTCCTTGCCCCTGACTGTGACGGTGTGGCTTGCGGTGCCTCTCAGTAGGTCAAGATTCATCCATGTCCTACGGTCAGCTTTGGCCTCAGAATTTGTGTTGACCAGGAGAACGTGAGAGGTGGACGTGATATACAGCATGTCTGAGCGCAAGTTTTATGAGTGACTGTTTCAGTGCTGCCTCTTGCTGTTTTCCCTGTGCCATGAGAACAGTGTGTCCTGCAGACCTGGGAGCAGCTACAGCAACTGACCCACCTCTGCTGACTGACATGAGTGAGAAATGAACATTCGCTCCTACAAGGCAAGCTGCTGAGATTTTGCAGTTATTATTGCAGCCAGGCTGACTAATACACTCCACTTCCAGAGTGAACTCTGGAAGTACAATTCAGTCCTAAACTGTCATTTGCCTTAATATTAGTTTTAGTCTTATCAGGTTGACTCTTAGTAAACTACCTAGATCATGCCATTGGGGAGTTGCAACTCCTTTCAAGTGATTCTAAGGGGCAGAGACTCAAAAGAAGCCTTTCAGGGAACTGTGTTAGGATGGACCCCAATGATAACTGGAGTTACATCCCTAATGCCCAAGGGCTGCAATGGCGGAGGAGCACGTGTCATAGAATGGAGCCTGATCTCCACCTATTTCTGTTGCAAATTACATGTGCCTCTACGGCCATGGAGAGCTTGAGCATTAATCTATGTCTTTGTGCAGCCAGTTCTGTAGTTTCGTGTGTGTCTTTGAATTTACATTCAAGAACATAGGTCCATGAAGCTTGACCTTTAGAACCACTTTCCTGCAAATTGAATATCCCCTTATTTCAGCATGTTGAGCTCTTGAGATATTGACCTTTTAACAAGCGTAAGTACATGTAAGTACAGTAATGCCCTATCTGATCTTAGGAGTCGTTCTCCTAATTTAACCATTTGGGGATAAGAACAGCTACTAACCTGGTCACTTGGGTGAGGATCAGTGTCATGTCGGGCCTGGTCAGCAAATGTCATAGTCCTCGTGTGAATAACCAATTCATAGGTGCCTAGGATTCAAGTAGTCATAAATAGGTAAGCAGACCTTCTCCCTGTACGGCTCTATGTTTTGAAGCCTTCCCAGCCTAATTTCCCAGAGGATTACGCTGACCTTGGGTGCTTTGATGGTTTGTAAGGCTCTCCTTCCTCTGAGTTAACAGCTTCCTAACACTCTTGGCATTTATGGTAACAAACTTCAGGTGCAGGCATCCTGTAGCTGCAAAACTTTTCCTCTTATGTGTGTGCTCCCTCGTTCCTTCTGCTCCTCTAATATAGCGTTTCCTCCTCAGCGTTTGAACTCTTGGTTGAAAAAAATGCTCTATAAATGAAGAGTCTGAGCTTCACCTCTCGTACCTCCCCCAGAGCTTTCCGCCCTCCAGAGGCAGAGGGGAGCACAGCGGAGCAGAGGCGTACTCAAGGCCAGCCAGTGGGGACTGACAGACTGCAGCTGGCAAAGGAACACAGTGGGACCAGCCACAGGTGACTGCATGCAGCCAACTGGGTCAGGTTGTCACAGGAAGCTCAGGGGAGGCGGGCAGCCTCTGCAGCTGCTTCTGCTTGATGTTTACTGGGAGCTGGGCCTTCCCCCCTCCCAAGAAGGACTAGCCTATCCTCGACCTCAAGTTGCAAAGCAGAGGAGAGTTCCTTTAGTGGTGTTAATCAGCAATGCAAGGAGTCAAAAAAAAAAAAGGTACACTAAGGACCAACTCTTTTGTGCTTGTCCATATGAAAGAAAAAGCTTTTGGTCACCTTCCAAGAATGTGGTCTTGAGTGAACTAGACAAGGAGTATATTCCTGGCCAATCTAGGTGCTGTTACTTTTCCATCCAAGTGAACAACTACAGAAAATATAACCAATTGCCAAATGGTTAATGCAAAAGTTTTTAGTGTTGAATTTTTGATGAAGTAAAACCTGACTACCTTTAAGGAGACTAAAGTGGCTGAAATGTTCTTAAATGTTTATATACACATTGCTAAGGATGTAAATGACCATCCTCCCACCTTCCAGTCCCAGGCCTTTAGGCTGGCCTGTAATTCTCACTTATTGCTGGATCCCACCCCAGAATTTCTGATTCAGTACTTTGAAGTGAGGCCTGAGAATCTGCATGTCTAACAAGTTCCAAATCTGCTGGTCTGAGGACCACACTTTGAGAACCCCTGAGATAGGTAACCATCTTTGAAGGTGTGTAGATAAAGAGCCCGTCTTTAATCAGTATTGAGTGGTTTGTAGGAGGTATTATCCGAGGTGGTGCTGTGAGCCTGCAGATGTTGGTGATTAAGGAATTAAGGGTAAGGCCCCAATCACAGAGTTGAGTTAGGGATGGTGGGAGGGGAAGAGCCTGGAGACGTAAGAAGGAAATGGGAGTGAAGGGCAGATTGAGGAATTCAAGTGAGAGGGAGAAAGCCAGCCTGACACCGATCTCACTGCCATGTGAAGTGATTGCTTTATTGAGTTTGATCGCTGAGGCGGTGACAAGAGCTGTACCTAAAACAGATGGATAAGGCCCTGAAGGTTTTATTGTATCCCCTTCTGTATTAAATAGCAGAAATGGACAAGTTCTTTGAACTTTCATAATGATACTCATTTTCCTTGACAGTGTGTATTAATCGCCAGATGGGGAGCTCTTTCTTTTGGGCAAATAAGGTCATAAAGATAAGCTGTGACAATTAGATGGCCACATTTCTTTTATTTTATCAATATGGTTGGAGTCTAAGTTGAACATAAGATGTACACAGCTTTTTCTTCTTCAGAATTCTAAGATGATTTTTGATGTCTAAGTTCACATGGAAACATCAAGGCAGAAAAAGATGCAGCTTTAAAAACCGATTTTCACATTACATTTGATTGTTAAGTAATTATTCAATATATTATTTTGATTTGAAAAATTAGAATCTTGCCATATATAGGTGGGTGATATATGGTCATAAAGTCACTGGGATTCTGCCTTCCACCTCTGGTCACTAGCAAAAGAATGTCCAAGTCTATTTTAAAAGCTTACTTAAAAATAATCATTTCAATGAAATAGCAGTAAATACGAATTATGATTCCTCTTTCTATGAAATGTCAAACATTAGGAGAGATAATATTAAAGTTCCCAAATACCTCCATGATAGCAATATTCAGGAAATAATATTTTATGGTAAACATTTTTAATAAACAGCAGCATAAAATAATCAGTGTTTAATATCATCTCTGGTGTGTGAAATACAAATGCATATATCCTCAATATAAAATAAGCTTCTTGTCATTACAATTCCATGCTTGTCTATTTGAAATGCCCATAATAACAAATCAAACATTAAGTAATACAGTGATTAAATGCATGCAGTGAAAATAAGGAAAGATATGATAGGGCGAGATATCTGAATACTGCCATTATATATTTGAAGAAAATCTATACCGAGTTAAAAACAAACAAAGGAAACAAGGAAACAGACCAGATATAAAAATGCAGAGATATATTTCACTTCTGTGATACAAACCATAAACATAGTTTTGTGCAAAAAAGAGAAAAGATCTGAAAATAAAGTCATCTTACAAAACATTGTCCACAAAGCAAAAGATATTTTTCAGTCTGTGAAAAAAATACTATTTTAATACAAAAGGGACTGTGTTATGTAGTATCACAGTGCTATTATAAAATACATTATTACAAGTGGTTTTGAAATTTAGTTTGCTCACCTTCATGACTTCAGTAATTATAAAATGTTTAAAATAAATGTTATAGTTCTTTATAAAAAACTAATTTGAATTTATTTTTTACCCATAGTAATGTTTTTCCAGAGTAGATATCTTACTGGCTCATGGAATGCTACTTTCCCTTTAAGGGACTCCTGGAAAAACTCAGGTTCACTGAAATTGTGTTTACTTAAAATAATAAATATTCTTGGAAAACAATTGATTGTCGTATGATATACAAAACTGTGGTTTGAATCTTCATCATTAAACAGTTGCATAGCAACAAAAGGATACAAATATTCTCCTCTACCTAAAGTTAAGAAATGTAACTTCTGAATCAGCTTATTTATGCCATAAAAATATGTCTTAATTTATTTCTGAATAAATCTGAATATAGCCAATTCTTTGTGTTCACAGTACCTATAAGTCCACATTTGTTGTCTGAAGATTCAGTGTTTGGGAAAATTGCAACACATTTTGGTAAACATATTTCTTTGATTTCTCATCCTAATTGAATTTTTTGTTTTACAAAATTGAAATGTCAACGTGCTTCTAAGTCTCTTACATTCTCCTCATCAAATATCATTTCCAGGAATTACTTTATATCCTGTAAGTCTCTTTATAAGTCTCTTCAGCTGTAAAATAAAAAAATGAGACTTTGAGACATTGCTCTTAGAATAAATGAGTTATTCTTTTAACAAGAGAAAAATCAATCATAACATTCCTTTCTATATAGAACTTGAAACCCATAAGAATTCTAAACTTGGCAGAAGATAGCTAGCAGGTAAGGCATGAGATGCACATTTGATACCTTCCTTCCTCTAACTAAGGCAAAAATGATCACGTTGCTTCTAGTTACCAGCTTAAAAATTTCAGTTCATGGTTATCTTTGAAGTGAGAACTCAGTACTTGTTTTTATAAAAATACTGTAACATTTTGCAAATAGAATTCATAGTCTTTGGATTCCAACTAACACTATGAATACATTGTCATAACTCTTGGTGCTAGAATAAAATCTGTGAACATTTCCAGATCAGAAAAAAAAAAAAAAAGTGAGAGAAGCTTTAAATTAACTAGATACTGGTGTCAGAGAGTTTCCTCCTTCCCCAGAGTCCACTGATCATATGCACCCCCATACCTTAGACAGCTCATAAGCAGGAGGATGCAAGCATGGATGGGCTGGTCCGTAGCCACACCTCTATTCTTCAATGTTATTGGTCCAGGGACGCTCCTGTGAGGCTGTCCCCATGGGAACCCTTGTTCCTTTCCCATGGATGCTGATCGAGGCCAAGGGGCCATTTTCCTGACTGTGCTGCCTTTGGTGCCTCATTTCTAACGCAACACAGTGAACTATCAACCGGTGGTCAATTTCAGCATCCACATCTAGCCTTATGATCTGATGCCCTATGTTATTTCAAGGGCTTGTGTAAACACACTGTGGAAAAAGCCTTCATGATCAACAGAGGAGACTCACAAAGAGGCACACTTTTCACGTTCCCAAAGAAGCCCCACTGTGTAGAAGGCTTCAGGGAAACTTACACTTATGGCTCGTTTCCATCTGGGATTTTAAATCTGGCCTAAAGTTTCCTCACTGATTCTGAACATCACTTCCATACAAACATGCACAGAGTCTAAATTGAATCAACATAATTCCTGAACATCTGTCCTGAAGAAAAGACAGCAGGTAGACAAATGCTATGGTATATACATTTTGGGGAGAGAACAGTCATGGCAGCCAAAGGTGAATACACAAAGCACCGTTTGACTTTCCTTTTTGGTTTGATACTTAGTCATAAGGTTCGTTTCCTCTTCACTGGTTTGCAGTTTTCAGTATTTGAAACCAGATGTACCAATCCCAGTGGCATGGCCTACAACCTGATGGAGTGTTAATCCCACAATGTTTTTTTTCTGGCTGGTGTTTGCCCTGGTTGGTAAGACACAGTTAAACTTCACAGAAGATACTTGTTGCAATGTCTGCTAAATGAGAACCTTACTTTAATAAAAACATTTGAATATAAATCTTTTCTACGACTTTCTAGTTTTTCCTGTGTACCACATTTACAAAAGTTGTGCATTTTACAGTTCTGCAGAAATCATAGATTCGGTGTGTCCATGAATGTTGGAGTCTCCTAGCAAAGATGGTTGCTTTGAGTCTATTTTGTAGGGTTTTTGAGACTTGTTGCCAAAAACGGGGATACCCATTCCACCGGGGTGATTCGGAATCGACATGTGTGGTAGTAAGGGAATATTTGCTTCCTGATTTGATCCTGATGAAGGTAGGCTGGTCACATGACCAGTACTAGTCGACCCACTGGCACTGCTCGGGGACCGACTCTTGGGAGGTGGGCAGTGCTGAATCACTCTGGGGGGACCTGCTGGCTGATAGTGGGCAGCTGGAAACGCTGCGTATCCAGGAGGTATTGGGTATCCATTGATGGGGATGAATCGCTGGTTCTGAGGTATTGGTGGGCTGATGAAGCCAGCAATCTGGCCCTGTGGTGTCATACCCTGGCTCGGGAACATGTAATTGGGATATCTGGGGTTACTGAGATTACTCACTGGGCTGGCACTAAGGGAGGTTGTCTGCGTGGTGGCATTTCCGCCGGAAGGAGTAGTAGAGCTGGTATGACTTGAGAGTCCCTCCCAGGACCGAAGCCGGACGTGAATATCTTTAAATCTTGGTCTCCTGGAAGGAATCTCATTCCAACACTCTGTCATGAGGCTGTACATTCTGGGGGGGCAGTCTTCGGAGCATGGTAACAGCTGTCGTTTTCTCACCATTTCGATCACTTCCTGGTTACTAAATCCATAATATGGCTGGAGTCCAAAACTGAATATCTCCCACAAGACAACCCCAAAAGACCAGATATCTGAATCAGAAGAGAATTTGCCATACATGATGGCTTCAGGGGGCATCCAGCGAATGGGCAGCAAAGACTTACTCTGCACCCTGTAGTAATCAGCGGAGTATATTTCTCTGGAAAGCCCAAGGTCTGAAATCTTTACGTGAAGTTGCTCTCCGATTAAAATATTGCGAGCTGCAAGGTCCTTATGGACAAAGAAGTGACTAGACAGGTATTCCATGCCGGCTGCAATCTGAATTGCAATGTGTAGAAAATCTCCATGATCCAGGCTGGATTTTACAGTCCCATCTTCATCACTGCTACAGCCAACATCTGAATGTGGGGACCGCATGATGAGGAACTCGTGGAGATCCCCCTGATTCATATACTCAAAAAGCATACACACAGGTTGTTCCTGAGTGACAGCCCCTAGAAGGCAGACAATATTGGGGTGGTGTAGTTCGGCCATCAGGGAGGCTTCCTGTTGAAATTCTGTCCATTGCTGGGGGTTGTTATAGTCTTTCAAGGTCTTTATAGCAACTAACTGAGCATGGTCCATGCCTGGGAGATAGAGGTGGCCCTTATAGATCTTTCCAAAGGCACATTCACCCAATTCTTCCATAAAACGTACAGCAGAAAGGGGGAGCTCTTTAGCCTTGCTCTGTATGAAAGAAAGGCAAAGTGTGGTTTAAAACATTTTCTAAGGCAAGACATCCTGGCATCTGAAAGGAGGGGTGAGGCATATTGAGAAAGGTTCTGTACATCAAATTAATTACAACATTGTACATCTAGAAGTCCTTAGAATTGTTGGCTGCAACTTTGGCATGGCAGATTTTCGTCCATCACTCCCCTATCCCTCCATGCACACCCCCTGCTCCAACAATGGTTTCCTGCTGTTACCTAGAATCTTGCTACTCAAAGAGTGGTCTTGGGAAGAGCAACATTGAAGCTCACTACAAATGCAGACTCTTGGACCCACCTCGGACCTACTGAATCACGATGTGCATTTAACAAGACCCCAGGTGATTCTGGTGAATGTTAGAGTGTGAGAAGCACTGATGCTGAGGATACAGCCTTAGTCCTTAGCCTGGGACCTAAGAGTATTTGTGACCTGGTCTTAGCCTTGCTACACCTCCACATGATGGCATCACTTAGGCTGAATAGGTGTCCTCATTGTCCACATGCAAATGGCATGCATGTTCTTGCCTAATACCTTTGTTCTTCCAATGCTCTCCTATTTCTAAGGTATATATTGAGCTAAAAGCCAGAGAAACCAAAACAAAAGGCTGTTCTGAGGTGCTCATAGTAGAGGTGGGGAGGTTTGAAATGTGCTTCTCTCTACCTATCGAATCCTTGCTCTGAAACCCTCCCTGACCACTCTGTTCTTTGCCTCCTGTGGAATCCCTCTGGCTTTACCGTCTGAATGCCACTATGTGCAGGATGCAGTGAGGTGACTGGCTACACGCTGACCTCCACAGCCACAGTTCAAATTGGAATCCTGCCCTCTCCACTTACCGGCCGTGTGACCCTGGGTACAATATTTAACCACTCTGTGCTTCAATTCCCTCATCTATAAAATGGGATGATAATCGTACTTATCTCATAGGGTTCTTGTGAACTTTTAGTGAGTTAACATTTGTCAAGTGTCCAGCATGATGTCTGGCACATGGTGAGGGCTATTGAACTTTTAGCTATTATTACCTTGCTATTGCTGCTCTTTTTACCAATATACTTTGTCCTCTCAATCATATTTCAAGTTTTCTTTTTTTTTTTGGCTGCACCGTGTGGCATGCGGTATCTTAGTTCCCCGACCAGGGATTGAACCCATGCCCCCTGCATTGGGAGCACGAAGTCTTAACCACTGGACCTCCAGGAAGTCCCCCAGATTTCAGTTTTTTGAAGGGAGCTATTGCCTTTTGAACCAACCGATTATCTCTGTGGCTTTGCAAGTGGGTTATTTACTGATTGACCTGAAAACAGACAGGAGAAAGCATCTAGCTCACAATGAAAATAAATATTAAATTGTGACATTTGATCTTGACAGTAAACATCTATTATGTCATGTGTTTTTACTATTTTTGAAATTCACCTCTGATCTATCCTGACATTTAATCTAATTTGTTAGGGAGAAAGTCATAAAAGCAATGCATTTGTACCTAAACTGATTTTTTAAATAATCCCTTTAAATGCACTTTAAATCCTTATTTTTTTAGAAAAAAGTACTGCTGTGAGTATCCCAATTGAAGCTGATAATTTTGCAAATACATATGGAATTCAGAGCTCTCTGTACACAGTTTAAATCAACAGTTTAGAAAATTAACTAAAAATTTTCTCTAACCCAAACTCTACTAATCTAGAATTCATGATGATTAGCTCTGTTCTAGGCTAATTTTTGCAGGGCAAAATGCCCATTAACCTAATTATAACTGTAAATAAACTTGCAGCAAAATACCCACTTAAGAGGACAAAATAGAACTGAGAATTTTGAAACATTAATTCCTCCATGCAAATAATATTTCTTATCATCTATAGGTCTCACTAATTTGTTAAAGCAGATTTTATGGGGTTTGTATTTATAAATGTCTTACAGTAAAGTTACTTCTGCTGAAAGTAATGGCAACTTCTTGCTTTAAACATTTAGGCAACTGAAGCTTATTAATACAGTCCTATTAATTATAGTATTGTTTGTAACAGATTAGAAATAACCTAAATGTCTACTTAGTGGAAACTGATTAATTGTGATGGAGCTAGTAAAAACAATATTATACATTTGTAAGAATATTATACGGTTGTAAGAACAAAGGAGGACACTTTCTATGTACTGATATCCAAAATCCTACTACTAGGTTAAAAATAAAAAGCAAAAGAACAGTTAATGCTGTATGCTGCTTTTGTGTGAAAGAGGAGGAGAAAAAGAATGAAGATATTCATATTTCTGCCCATAGGCATAAAGAAACTCTGGAAGGATACTCAAGAAACAGCAGTGGTTACTGCTGTGGGAACTGGGGGGAGGGGGGCAGAGGTGGGAGATTTTTCACTTTATGCTTTTTTATACTTTTTTGGTTTTGTTTTTGCGGTACGCGGGCCTCTCGCCGTTGTGGCCTCTCCCGCTGCGGAGCACAGGCTCCGGACGCGCCGGCTCAGCGGCCATGGCTCACGGGCCCAGCCGCTCCGTGGCATGTGGGATCTTCCCGGACCGGGGCACGAAACCGTGTCCCCTGCATCGGCAGGCGGACTCTCAACCACTGCGCCACCAGGGAAGCCCTGCTTTTTTATACTTTTGAATTTATGAACCAGGTGAATATATTATCAATTCAAAAAAAGGAATAATTTAAAAACATATGACCCATCTTTCTATCTGACTGAATCCAGGAAATTTATTCTGCAATCACAATTCCTTCACTGTTTTTCCTTTTGCTTCTAGGGTCAGGATTCTGTGGTTGCTATGGAGTTCCTTTGGGAGAACAGAATGTAGGTGATGGGAAGAGTAACCAAGCCTACTTTGTAACTCTTGCAGCCCTCAGATTGACTGTGCTTTCGTGGCCAGAGTAATCCAAAGTGAATTTTTCCCACATGACATTACAACAGGGATTTCCATCAGAACTTTACCTAATGATGTAAATGAATCCAATTTATGTGAAAGTCCCTTGAATGGCATGGTAGGTATTACTTACTTTTTTTTAAAATTTATTTTTTATTATTTTTTAATTTGTTTGTGGTACGTGGGCCTCTCACTGTTGTGGCCTCTTCCATTGCGGAGCGCAGGCTCCAGACACGCAGGCCCAGTGGCCATGGCTCACGGGCCCAGCCGCTCCGCGGCATGTGGGATCTTCCCAGACCGGGGCATGAACCCGTGTCCCCTGCATTGGCAGGCGGACTCTCAACCACTGCACCACCAGGGAAGCCCTTACTTTTTGATTTAAACAGGATCCCCCATGCTTTTGGTGATAGAGAAGGGTATGGGACTGAGTAATAAACTACTTTTGAGGGAAAGTGGGAATGAGGAACTAAACCCAAGGAATATTAGACTGATCTAATGAGGCATTAGGACTCTTCCCCCTTCCCCTGCTGAAGCTTAACCCATAGGCAGTGTGGGGTAATTCAAACCATGTAACCTTTGGACTCATACGAATCTGAATTTGCATCTTGGACCTGCCGCTTTTTATTATTAATAGTTAATATTTATATAGCACTTACTATGCGCCAGACACTGTTCTGAGCACTTGACAAATATTAACTCATTTACTATAACAACCTCGTGGCATAAGTCCTATATATTAGGTGGCTGACCTTGGGTGAGTTTCCTAACTTTTCTGAACCTCTATTTCCATATCTATAAAATAATATAATATCTAGCTTCCATAATTACAGTAGGGATTAAATGCAACAATGTATGAAAGTAATTTCCACCTAATAAGTGCTCTTTAAATCAATTTTATTATCCTTCTTAGGGAAGTAATCCAGAAAGTGGAGTCAATGCAAATGATTTAGATCCATTTACAGCCTTAAATAGCTCTAGATAGTCATCTATAATTCTATGTTTAAAAAACGAATGTTTAAATTTCTTCTTGTTAATCTTTCTCTGTTCTCCTGTAGTTGCTGGTTTTTACAAAAATTCTTTAAAAATGACAGAGACTCTGTTTTGGAACCCGAGGGCGGGTAAGAATTTGAGTGGCCTGTGGTCTGCTCCTCTGAGGATTCTGGAAAATGCGGATGGAGGTGGAGGGAGCAAAGACCCACATGGAAGAGTGGATGGTGGCAGATGGGAAAGGAAGCAAGCAGGCCAAACTGGTGGGGACTGGAAGAGAAGAGGAGGCGGATGGAACCTTGGTGCTGGCCTGACACATGGCCCCTGGGGCTTCACGGCTAAGAAAGCCGGCTGTATTCCCATACACTGAGGTAAGAAAATTAGTCCTCTGGTATTCACCTTTGGAAGAAGAACTCTTACTCTTGCCATTTTACAGATGGAGAAAGAGGCTTAGAAAAGTATCAAGAATTTTTAGGAGAGCCAAAATTGCTGCCCTTGTGTGTACAAGGCCTTCTGTTTGAAACCAGAGAAGCCGGCTGGCCGGCAACCCCAGTTGGACACAGCATGTCTCTGGAGGCTCAGCCTGGGGCCTGACACCTTGCAGGGCTGTGAGGTCAGCCTTCAGTGTGTGGTCACTCTGTGGAATGATAATTGTTCTTCTTTCTCTCTGTCCAGACACATGAAAAAGTATGTTTTGACCCAAAGTGTGTCTTGTCATAGCTCACCAACACCTGGTGGGCCAGACGGCATAGAGTCCCAAATCATCTCCAGCTGACAGAAGGAAGGAATAGTTCATCAGAGCTAGTCAGAACCAAATTTGGGGATTTGCTTTGGAAAAAAAGCACGGAAAGTAACCAAAATGACCAATTTCGCAAAACCTTTCCTTGGAACACCTGTGCAGCAGCCAGCATAGAAATACCCAGGAAAAAACTGCTCAGAGCTTGGTTTCAGGGGAACAATTTACACAGTGATTTGCAGTTTTTAAATGCTCAAGTTATTTGGTACAAATGAGTCTTAACTATAGGCTCATTTTCAAATTTTACATAAATCCTGACCTAGTTAAAAAAATCATAAAAACCCTTAAAGAAGCAGTCAGTAGACTGTATGGTGACGGCAGGAAATTAGCTGTATTGTTGAGGAACAGATGGTTTACATTATACAGCCCCTTTAGGCTAAACTTGTTTAGGTCTGGCATATTGTAAATTATATTTTGGTAATGAAAGTGAAATGACCTCTGCTTGACCTCAAGTGGGGTTTGTCTGCTTGAACCAATGTAGTGGAAAACTATGAAAGAAAATGAAGTCATAAAGTTTTGGCAGTTCAATTTTGGCTCATTTCAAGTTAAGGGGTTATAAATCTGTTTAGTTTTTGTTTGACAAGTATTTGTCATACAGGGATGTACAAAATGTAAAGAAGTGTAAAATACACATGAGGCACGATGCCAAAGTAAACCAAGTACAAAGGAAAACTGGAATGAATAGGGTCCTGGGCTCCTATCTCTTTATCACTCCCTCCATTAGTTGAATGACAAGATGGGCTCCGTTTATTATATGCTGTAAGGCAATTAAGTACCTTAAAACCGAAACAGGCTTTCAGTTTAAATGTTAACATTTTTACTTCTCAAAGTAAACACACATCTGCCTCAGTGCGGTTTAAAAAATTATATAATTTTTTGGGGGGGGAGAAAAATCAAAGTTGATGTAGAAGTTGATACATTATTCTAAAATCCAATTGTGCTTCTTCCCCTAGAAGTTTTTGAAGAACAACTGCATTCAGGTTTAAATGAGCTCTTCACTGGAGGAAAATGAAGGGAGAATATTTTAGATGTGAGTCCTTAGATGTGAGTCGCTGTGAGTACTGCAGTCCTGTCTAAACAGCCGCTAGAGAGGCCAGGCGGATGTTGGTGGCTTCTCTCACCTGAGTGATGAATACTAAGTGGGGACATGTGCCCCTTGTAGATCCATTAACTTTAGGTATGAAAGCAATGAACCATGGGTAGTTTTTAAAAATTGTAATTATGTAGATGGCAGATGGATAAGGCAGACAGACTCAGTGACTTTATGTCTTTCCACCTCTGGGAAGTTACACCTTAGGTGATAATACACTTGAAATGACTCCTCTGGAGGACACTGCTTGCGACTAAGCTGCCATTTCCTGCTCACTTTTCCTAAGCGACTACCACAGGAAATGAGATGAGTATTCTGCGATGGCCATCAACATTGGCGTGCAGCACGGATCCCGCTCTGTGACTTTTCACCTCTAACCTGAACAGGGCATGACTGATCGCTCTACTTTTGAGTCCAATTTGAAGTAGACACACAGATGAAAAGCAGAGCCACATGAGGGTGGAGGGAACCAGAGCTCAGGGCGGTGCTCTGGGACAGGAAGTTGGCTCCAGCAGCAGGTGCTGGAAAAGGACTGAAGTTCATGTTCCTACAATGGACCCAAACCTCCTCCTATAGTCCTTGCAGCCCCTATACCTGTTCCTTTCCCATTCCTCATGTCCCAAGGCTGCTGCCCTTTTACAAATCTCTTTTGCTATACACATTTGCCGATTCTAGCTGTATACAAGTATCTGTAGGAGAAGAGTGGGCCCCACACAGTGACATTTGTCCTCACTCTATTAGAGGAATAATGAAGCAGACCCTATTGAAGTTAGGGGTAAGTTTGGGTAATAGGAGGGCATGACCAGGTCTGTTTTTCTCTGAGAACTGATTTCCTTGTGGACTTACTCTCTGAATCTCAAGTTGGTCAGCAGAGTCTACACCAGAGCAGGCACTGGAATCCCCCAGAGGGCCTGTTAAAGCACAGATTGCTAGGCCTCACTCCTGGAGTTTCTAATTCTGTAAGTCAGATTCTGCAGTTCTGACAACTTGCCAGGTGATAAGGATGCTCTGGGACTGGAATAAATGAGAGAACCACTGGAATAAATGAATATGACTTTCCAAAAAAAAAAAAAAAGAGAAAAGAATACAACTTTCTGGATCAGACGGTTACTGAGTGTCTGGTCCCTGCTCCCGGCATGATGAATGACCACAGTGTGTCTGTAGAACCTGACTGAATGATTCTGACTTACACGAGACAGAGACTGTATACACTGTGCTTCGGGAGATGCTTTGGAAATGCCAGCCAGAGAAAAATGTAAGAGCCATCGACTGGTATTTCACTGGGTTATATTCTGCATGGCTACTGTCAGAGAGATTCAAGGTTTTGAAATAGAAATCACGTTGTAGCTTGGGCCATGTCATCGGTTTATTATATTTTCATGTGCAGCCAACTGTGTGGGATATATTTTCATAGCTGGTTACCTCAGTCAGTCAACTGATACTATATATACTATGTACCAAAGAGTATACACACAGAATAGTATATGAGAAACCATTTAAGAACCATGAGGAGAGAGGACACAACTCCTATCCTAGATGTTTGTAATTTGAGCTTAGTAATAACTACCATGTATTGAATACTTGCCATGTACCAGACACTGAGATCATAATAATGGCTACGATTTGGGGAGGGGGGGCTGTTTATGTGTTAGGCTACAGGTGCTTTATACATATTAATTCTTTTCATCCTCACAATAACGCTATGAAATTGGTCACTGTGACTATTATCCCCATTTTACAGATGGAGAACCTGAGGAACAGTGGTTAAGTGATCCCACGACTAGAAGGTTGTAAATTCAGACTCCAGGGTCTGTCTTCCTCATGACTACACTACACTCCCTTGTGGGGTCTCTCAGTGTTCAACGCATCAACTCATTTAACCCTCATCCCAAATCCGTGAGATTCATACTATGATTTCCCCACTTTATGGATCAAGAAATTAAGGCCTTCAACGGTTAAGTAGCTTGCCTATGGAAGCACAACTATTAGGTAGTGATGTCAAGATTCAGCTCCAGCTGTGTCTGGCTCCAAAGATGAAGCACTTTTCTGGGAAGAAGAGGTAGTTTTCATGTGATCCTCAGAAGGCTCCACAATTTTAAAAGCATGAGGCCCACTGGTACAAAAGTGGAATGTCAAGGTGTAATTACTCTCTGGCCTCTGATGACCTAGACCTTACTCTGGCTGATCCTTTGTTGCTCCCATCAGTTGACTGGGGTAAGTGAACAAAACCATTCAACAGCAGGCTGTACCTGAGTTGGGCACAAGAGCCCTGGAGAGTACGTGAAATTGCGATTTTTTTTAGTATCTGGCCTTGGCTGTTGACAGGAATCTGCTTGACTCTAAAGCCTATTTTCCTTTCCTGTGCATTTTACTGGTTCTTAGGTAAACAGTGTTAGAATTGTGAAACAACTGACTCCACTCATAAATGGAAATGATTACATTCTAAAAGCTTAAAGGCCACAACCATTTGATTTTGGGAGATTATGGACATTTTCAAAGACTACAGCTGAACTAAGTGCCTTCTGGTTTATGCAATCAAATTCTAGAGGGAGTTCCAACCAATAGTTTGCCATATTTGTTCAGAGTTCAGCTGCACTTCTCTGGAAGTGATTTAACTTCAGAAACAGTCCTTTTCTCTATAATGTTAACTTTCTGATAGTTTGAATGTTTGGTGGTGACCAGGATTGATTCTGTGGTGGAGTTACTTTATAATATCAACAGGAGATGTTCTATTCTGCCTGGAAACAGGCAGAACAGATGCCAGTAATTTTAATGTCAGCGTGAGCTACCATGTGCTCATAACTTGGGCTTGTGTGTTTCAGTCAGCCTGAAAATTAAGGCAGTAGAGTGAAACAGGGCAGGGGTCCCCAACCACTGGGCTGCGGACGGATACTGGTCCGCGAGCAAGCGAAGCTTCATCTGTCACTTCCCGTCGCTCACATGAACGTCTGAACCATCCCCCCGCTCCCCGTTTGTGGAAAAATTGTCTTCCACGAAACCGGTCCCTGGCGCCAAAAAGGCTGGGGACTGCTGAAATAGGGAACACTTGGGCTCTGGACCTGGATAGACCTGGCTTTGAGTTTTGGCTCTCCCACTCACTAACTGTGTGACTTTGGGCAGACTCTTAATCTCAAGCTTCAGTTTTCTGACCGCCCAAAATCAGGCTCAAATTAGTACCAACTTCAGAGGGTTACTGTAAAGACTGTATTGAGATAACGCATGTGAAGTACTTCAGCTTATTCATAATATCCATTCATAATACTCATTCTTCCCTAGAAGTAAAACTTCTAAAGACATAGTTGTAAGCTGATCTCTGTACTGGACAGTCCCCCAGTCTTCACTATCAGACCCTCTCTGCCCTGAGGGATTTTATCCAGGGTGTGAACAGGGCGTGGGGCAGAGGATTTATGCTCACTGGATGGGCACAGGAATACCAGAGCTATCTAAAGAGCTACCTCTATAATCTTTGCTCTAATTGCCTTGCCCTCACCCCAGTTAATGCTGTGGGTTGCTGAATCCTATAGCTTCCTCCCCAGCCCACAGTACCTGGTACACAGCATTTGGTGGTTGATTTAAAAGGTTTGTGATTGTTCATATCATCCCTGTAACAAAAAAATAATAGTAACTTCTAGCTGTTGAGGACCTGTGAGGTGCCAGACACGCTATCTTGAAGTGTCAGAAACAGCTCGTTTAGAATAGATTGGTGGCTGCTAGTGGTGGAGAGTGGGGAGGGAAGGGGTAGGCAAAACAGGTAAAGGAGTCAAAAGGTACGAACTTCCAGTTATAAAATAAGTAAGTTATGGGGATGTGCAGCATGGCCAATATATGTTCGTAATACTGATTGTATATTTGAAAGTTGTTAAGAGAATAAATCTTAAACCTTCTCGTCACAAGAAAAAACATTTTGTAATGATGTATGTTGGCAGATGTTAGCTAGGCTTATTGTCGTGATCATTTTGCACTATATAAAAATATTGAATCATTATGTTATACACCCGAAACTAATGTAATGTGTGTGAATTATACCGCAATAAAAATACATTTAAAAATCTCTTTTAAGTACTATTTGTATCCTTGTTTTATAAATGAGAAAACAAAGATCTCATGGCCAGTAAACAATGGAGGCAAGATTTGTAATCATACCTGTCTGCCTCTAAGTCCTTGATCTTTGAAGTATATCATACTACCTCTTAGAAATAAACTAAGAACAAATGTGGCTGGAAAGGTAACTTAGGTCCAGAGACTGTGGACTCCTATATACTGGGAGGAAGAATTTTATAACTTGAGATTTGGTCCTTCCAGATTGGGGAATCATTATGTCAAGTGGGAGCTAAAGCAATGCCAGAGGATGAAATCAGCATGAGAGAGAGAAAGAGGAAAGAGAACTGACAAACGTCAGAGGAGGCTCCCATTTGGGGAGTTAAAAAGAAGAAGAGCTAGTGAAGAAAAGGGGAGGAGATAGTAGGAGAGCCAAGAGAAAGTGTTTCAACGTGGTGGTTAAGAATATCGAATGCTCCAGAGAAATTAAAGAGGAGGAAGACTTGGGAAAGGCCATCGGATTAAATTACATCACTGGTGATTCCCCAGAGGCCATGTGAATAGAATGATAGCTCAGAAGCCTTGGAGACAATGGCTTTAAGGAGTGAGTGGAAAAGTTATTGAGGACGTTTTAGCACTAAGTGTAGTGACAGTGGATAAGAACAGGGATTTCAAAGGGGTGGCTTGACCACAGCAGGGATTTTTAGATGGAAGCATGTTGCTAGCAAAAGGGACAGGCCCAGGGAACATAACTGTCAGTACATTCAGCAATGGCTGAATACCTTGGCTGGAAAGGAAAAGGTGAGAGGAATAGCCTGGAAGTGGAGAAACAGAGAAGCGGGCAAGAGATGAGGGTTAGTTGAGAAATAAAATACAGCCACCAGTTTCAGAAAGCTATAGGCCAATTTTGCTTTCCCCTCGATCTTGCTTACATCAGCCAGGAGCTGCAGGAGTTTGACCCAAAGGCTTATTTAGGTTTCCTGACCCTCATTCTCAAATTCCTCCACCCTTAACCTCTTTGAGGCTCTAAATCCCACATAGGTGCGTCACATAGGGAAGGACAGAACTGGCTCACCCTGTGCTTGACGGAGAGGCTCTGCTCCCCTTCTAAGTCCCCAGGAGGCAAGCTCCACAGCTTCCCTCCCTCAGCAAGACTGCTCAGTGTTTCCGATGTGACAGCTTGGGGGGGGGGGCGGGGCGGGAGGCAGAGGGAAAGAATCGGAGAGATGGCAAGTTAGAGTTTCCAGGCTTCTTGGAGAAGGTTCATTTTCCACAGTACTTAAAAAAAAAACCCTTACTCAGATTGTAAAATTTGTAATGCAAGATAGAAAAACCCTACGTAGTTCCTGCATCACCAGAGTACTGTCAGAAGATTTTAAAGATGGAAAAGATAGGAGATTAACTAATCCAACTGAATGGCTTGAAATCTTTTGCTGAGCAAAATAAAAGAAAAATAAACAAACCGTCCTTTGCATGAACACAGTCGACCTCTTTCTCTGAACAGCCGAGAAAATTGAGACGGAGGGGCTAAGTGGCTACTCAGGGTCACAGGGCAGTTAGAGGTGGAGCCAGGGGAGCATCTCCATTTCCTGACTGTTGAAGGCTCAGACGTGAGATGCCTGTCTGGTCCACTGGCTTCCTTTCCCCACAGATCAGAAGGAGACTCATGCCTCCTCAAAAGTTTTAACTTCCAACTGTACCGTTCACCTCTCTGGGGACTCAAGCCAGATCCCGTCAGCCAGTCTGTCTGCAGCTGCCTATTGTCACCTCTGAAGGGTATGGATTTCTAATCTCCCAGAGGAGCCTCTTCTTAATACAAACACTTGAGGTTGGTGGGGCAGCAGGGGGTGGGGACGGTGGGTAAAATCAGCTCAGCAAGTGGAGAGAGATGGACAGAGATAGTTTAAACCCTGAAGGGCACATTCATTTGGATAAATAAGAATGAGGCCAGGGCAGACCAGCTTCTACCCTTCATTCCTTTTTCATCCCAACCTCCAAATATCCTTTTGATTTTACTCTGGTAGGGTGTTTTTTTTCCAAGACTTTTTTTGTTTTGTTTTTTTCTCTTTCTTTCTTATGTGTGTCCCTTCCTTTTAGATTTTATAGGTACGGGTAATATTTATGTGTCAGTGACCTCTCAAAGCAGTTTTAGAGATTGACTGTTTACATTTGGGAATTTTCTTTAAGGTCTACAGAGTTCTTTGTGCTTTTTCCAGGAAAGGCACTCAGTAAGAACCAAAACAAACAGCTGAATAAGTCAAATTTGATTGGAGCCAAACTTCTTAGGAGAGTAAGAAAAAAAAGTTAGCATTTGTTTTTGTTGTTTCCTTTCCCCTCCTCAACCCAGTCACATATTCTTGAGCCATTCCTACTTCTAGTCTGATTCAGAATTGCTTGTGAGCTGTTTAAGGCTAAACTCTAAGCCCTGTGTTGGAGAAATCTTGACACTGGGAGATTTTGCAAGGCACATTTCGGAAACGGTCCAGAAATGATGAAAACAATGTTTTGCTTCACCAAGTCTTAGGAAAAATTTATCCCCGTATATTTTACATTTGTCTCCATGACCATGGAGGATGGAGGACTATTGTTGCTCTGGCCAAATTTCACATGTCCCTGGCAGGACCGGGGCTATGTAACTCAAGCTTACAACTGTTATCCAGGCCTCTTCAGGAGGTCTGTCAGAGCCAGGTGAATCCTGTGGTTAGTGTTCAGCCCAGACTGACAAATGGAGTGTCATATTTAATTATTTGCCTGCCCCCATACCCCCTTCCCAGCATGATTTGTCCTGTGAAAAAGTTATCATGGCATGGGCAAGTTCAAGGGCTCTCCCTAGAGCTGAAAAATCTCTATTCACATTTTATCTCTTCCAACTACTAGCTCTTTGACCTTAGGCAAGTTACTTAACTGGTTTGGAGTCTCAGTTACTCTGGTTGTATGAGAGTGATAATAATACCTACCTTATATAATAGGTGTGAGGATTAAATGAGATAATGAATGTAAAAGCTCCTGGAATAGTTCCTGATGATGTGTATCATTCAGTATATATTAGTTTTCTCTATTTGTGCCACGGAGCCCTCTGAGATCTTTATTTGAAAGACAACATAAATCCAAAACACCGTGCCTGTTGGACATATCATGTGTTGCAAAATAAACCTCCACTTAGAATGGAACTGAATTGCAGATTGAGGCTGACCTACAACACGGGTAATTTTTCCGAATGGAAATGATTCTTCCTATAATTCCTGCCACAGCAACGAGGAGCCCACCTCCCCAGGATGGTGGCTGCAGCACAGTGACTACTAGAACCAAACTGATCTGGCCCTCTCTCCCACCCAGAGCTCCAGCATTTGTAAGGCTTCTCAGAACTTAATAACAGAAATGACAGGGAAAGATTCTCACAGAACAAAGACTATTGCACTAGAAGTTTGAAGTCATGGGATATGTAAACGGTCAACTAGGTGTGACTACATGAATGTGCAATAATGTTAACCCTTCTATTTTCTCCTATTAACATTTATAGGGATTAACCGTGCTATTATGTAACACGCTGTAATGTATGTAAGTTGGCTAGCTAGCAGCTAGGATATCACAAGTTAAACCTCCACCGCCACCCATTCCCCAAGCCACCGAGTGAACTCAGTGGTTAAGAATCCACCTGCCAATGCAGGGGACACGGGTTCGAGCCCTGGTCCAGGAAGTTCCCATATGCTGCAGAGCAACGAAGCCCATGCGTCACAACTACTGAGCCCACGTGCCACAACTACTGAGCCTGCGCTCTAGAGCCCGCGAGCCACAACTACTGAAGCCCGTGTGCCTAGAGCCCATGCTCCGCAAGAAGAGAAGCCACCGCAATGAGAAGCCCGCGCACCGCAACGAAGAGTAGCCCCTGCTCGCCACAATTAGAGAGAGCCCGCGCGCAGCAACGAAGACCCAACACAGCCAAAAATAAATAAATAAAATAAATAAATTAAAAAAAAAAGAGAGAGAACAGTGCTGTTGCTTGGAACAGAATACTTAAAAAATGAGTTCTTTTAGCATTTAAGAAACCCCAAAACCTTACCAACAAGTATGACTTTGCAATAGAAAAATATTTTAAGACTTTTTAAATTAGAAAAAAAAATTCAACAGCAAAGCAAAATAAAATCAAACGAGGACTGTGTGTCAGGCCCAATTATGCTACTTTTTTTATTGGGTAAAATGATTGATTTGAGTGTGAAGGCAATTTCTTTTCCTAAAATTGTATAAAAAATGATGCATCTCCTCTTTATGAGGGTCAAAAGAACAATATGGTCACTAACCCACAGAGAAGATAAATATTTGTTGAATGAATGTTCCTATGGAGTTGGAACACAATGAAAAGGCAGGCTTCTGTGGATGCAAGAATCCTAAGTTATTTAAATGAAATCTCTTTCCCGAGAGGCCTGGGATTGGGGTGCTGGCTTTCCGGAGAGAAAGCCTCTGTTGTATTTCAGCCTCAAGATGTGGTGTGTGCTCCATTTAAGGAAAGGGCCAGTGACCCTGGGTTCCTTGCCAGGACCCTGAGCAACCCAAATGTTGAAAGACGTTGAGGAAAAACTAAAAGGAAGGGGATTGATTTAGCAAAGAGAGGAGAAGGCTAAGGTGGGCTATTATAAAACAGCATTCAAAGATTGTGGGGAGGACAACACTTCTCTTAAAATATGTTTAAACCGAAGAGAAAGGGATTTAGGTTAGGCATGAAAAGGATTTTTTAAATTGTGGTAAAAAACACATAACATAAAATTGACCATTTTAAGTGTACAGTACAGTAGTATTAATATCTGGGCACTGCTGTGCAAGCAAAAGGATTTTTTGAAAGTGAAGTTAGTAAACAATGTCTGATTTCTCTCTCTCTGTTCATCTCTTTCAGTTTGATTGGAAGAGAATGGAATTTCCTTCTTTAAAATGTGGAAAAATAGTCCACATTCTGAGTCCCCAGGGGCTGGAAGAGATGATCTCATAAGAATTCCTTCCAGCCCAAACTCTACGTAAGGTGGTGCTAGGACGGGCCCAGCACCGAATTGGTCACACTGATGAAAGTATACTCAAGCTGTCTTGGACAAAGTTAGAAATGCACGGCTATGCTGAAAATGAACTCTAGCACTGATAAAATTTCTGATTCTATATCATTTGATTTCTAAGCTTGGGTGGGTTATAAATGTTGCTTTAACTTGAAGTCTATAGAATAAGCGCAGCTCAGGACTGCTAGTTTTACCTTGGGCTTATACGCATTCAACATTGACATCTCCACGTTTTGACCTCTGACGTGTTTTGGCTGCCTCTGGACAGGCGGTGACGATGACTTCTGGTTATTGCGACAGACACAAATGAAGAAGAAGAGCAAAGCAATGGCCAGGGGGATGGCAACACTAGGCACCAGTATGTACAGGATTTCCATTTTATTCTTCTCCTTGGAATCCTTTGAATCTGGGTGTAGAAAATGGAAAACAGCAAAAGTTATACTAGTTCAAATAACATGGAATAATATTACATGGCAGAGCTTAAAATGTCCTCCTATTCTTCTATACACACAAATCTACTGTGAGAAAAAAGAACCCTTGTTTATTACAATTTGTTTCCATCAAACCTTCAGTGTAGTTTATCAAAGTTGAAAAGTTTAAAGTTCAAACGTTTAAAAATTGCAGAGGGACATTGTGAAGACTTCGTGTGTGTGTGGGTCCCCCCTCTGATGTTGCCTCTCTTCAGCAGCAGACCTGCATTTCTCCAACACCTTAAAAGTTAAACGCCACATGGATGGACTGTATACATCTAAGAGCATTAATGTGGACCCCAGGGGTCTTCTTCCATTGGCTGCCAGCCCAAATCAAACACCGCAACGTGGTGTTCCAGAAATCATGCCCTTGTCTTGGCTGGCTTGGACATATAGGGCCAGTCCTGCATCTTCCAGAAGCAATATCACCAAAGAATCCTGGCCCAGGGTCCACAAAGCCACTGGCCTGAGAATATGGGGACCTGAACTCAGGGCCAGGTCAGTCTCTGATGAGCTGTATGACTTTGAACAAATCATTCACCTCTTTGTGTCTCAGTTTTTCTCATCCACAAAAGTGAAGTATCTGTTTTGGATGGTGTCTACAATTCCCTCTTGCACAGCATCACTGTATAACTTGACACTTTTTCGAAACCCAAGAATTCTTCTTAAATGATTTCATATGAACTCAATAATTATGAGTGCTAACCCTCTGAAGTACATTTTTGAAATCTTATACATCCACTGTTACCACTGCTTGGAAAAGAATATAATATGTATAGAAGGACACAAGGACACATACTTTTCTTTTTTTTGGCTTGAGTCTGACCATTAAACTAAATACCCTGGGCATAGACTAAAATGAATGAATGATTTGACTGGCAAAACAATGCAAGCATTATGGGACAGTAATTAGAGGGGATGCATAATGACATGTCCTGATCACCAGTAACCTTATCAGTTATCTAGCTTTAAGAAAATCCAAAGTGTGAAAATTCAGATTGACACAAAATTCAGAGATGATTATTTACTTAAAAGAATTAACCATGCATCCATTCCCTCATCCCCCCATTTGTTTCAGTCAGTCAATAAACAAACAGCTACTACTGCCAAGCACTCCATTAGGTACTGGGAATATAAAATGAATTAAGACACGTCCTTTGCCCTTAAGGACCTCGTGATCTGCTAAGGAAAACAGAGAAAAGGTAATTACAATATGCTATTGGAAATACTACAAGGGAAGTATGGATAGAGTGGTGAAGAGAGCCCAACAGTCCCTCTTCCCTGACACAGCATACAAAGTGGGGAGGTCAAAAGCTGCATACCCAGCAAAGCTTGGTAAGTGAGAATATACTTGTACATAGTCTTTACTCGCACAACACCTTCTTCGGGAACCTGTTCAGTGAGATATGGCAGTAATTAATCACACTCCCCACAGAAACAGACTCAACACAAGAAATTAGGAAGGGGCACCAAAACCTGGGTGCTGGGACTGTGATCTGTGGGTTAACCCTCAGAGGGGCTGGGGAAGGGTAAAATCTGCTGACTGAGTATAATAAAAATGATCGTTTTAATATTTCTTGAGTGTTTTCTACCAGCAGAAAATCATGTTAGCTGTTATTATTAATATGGGCTAAGTATTATTCTAAGCACTTTTCAAAACTCATTCATTTTATCCTTACAAGCAACCCCATGAGGTAGGCGCCATCCTCATCCCCATTTTTACAGGTGAGGAAGCTGAGGGGCAGAGTGGTTAATTTACTTGCCCAAGGACCTGCAGCTAGTAATTCAACGCTTGGATTCCTCTCCTGTTGGTCTTGCTTCACACCTGCTGTTCCAGCTACTACACTAGACCGCCAGTACTTTGAGAGTGGCTGTTGTTTTTCACCTATTTTCTCATGGTAGGATTTTTCTTGTTTCACACAGGTAGGAAGAATGAAGGAGGTCTGAAAGGTGGGGAATAACACAAAAGCTTTGCCAGGTACTCTGCTTTTGAACTCCCCGCTTTGTATGCTGTGGCAGGTAGACATATAACCCAGGCATCTCTGGAGGCTACTCTAATCATTCTAGTCATTAGGAACTGGGTCTCGGGTGTTTTAGTAACAATTGTGTCTGCCTGTCTGTGGGTGGGTGGACAGATAGAGAGAGAGAGATTGCTATATCTATATAGACAATGTAGCAGAATAAAGGAAGATTATGTTTTAGAGTGAGAAACCTCTGAAGACTGCCTTTGACATTATCTATGTAACCTTGAGTAGGCACTTGGCCACTCTGAGCAAACTCATCTGTAAAATGGGATTATTTCATAGAACTGTTGTAAACCATAAGTGAAGTAACATAGAAACTATCTATTCTAGTACCTGTTACAACTCAATCACCCAATGTTTACCCCCCACCCTCAGAGTAGGAAAAGATTCAGGAAATAAAAGTTTGGGGCAGGAAATTCTAAATAACCTTAAGCAAGAGTCACCTCACTGACCCCTCCATCTCCTCAGTCATTCAAGGAGGATAATGGTACCTGCTCTGCCCATCTTGTTTAGTTCACGTGAGAGAGGATGTTCACAAAAGAACCTTGGAAAATCTAAAACTGCTGCATAGCTGTTGGATGTTATGCTTAGCGTTAACATTATAAAATACTTTCAAATTTCTCAGGACCCTAGGGGGGTAAGCTCTTCTTGTTATTCTTGGATTCTCAGTGAAATCATTATGAGGGTAAGATTACAAAAGGAACGAGGCTAATTTAGTACGAATGTAATGCTAGTCATTTTTCAGGCCGACATTTTTAGCAACAAGAGAAAGTAGGGCTCTCACCTGTCTGGCAAACAAAGGAGTCTATTCTGTACCTAGTCCGTATCAGATTATTCACAGAACGCCTTTGACTGTAAACGGGAGGTCTGGGACAAATCCCCCTGTAGGTCTGCAGGGAACAAACTTCAAGAAGCTAAATCCTTTAAACATCGTCAGACTTGGCTCCTTCTGATTACGGCGAGGATATGCAAAACTAGCACAATGTCTTCTTGCCAAGTGAAATGATCAAGCAGAACACTACATGGCCATGTTGGAAGTGACAGAAAACAAATTCAGGCCTATTGTAAGTCTTACTGATGACATGCTTCCTTTCCCACACAGCTCTCTGCATTTGGCCAGAAGGGGAGTCGGTGTCTGGCTCAAAAAACTTTATATAAAAACATTTCACAGGGGCTTCCCTGGTGGTGCTGTGGTTAAGAATCCACCTGCCAACGCAGGGGACACGGGTTCGAGCCTTGGTCTGGGAAGATCCCACATGCTGCGGAGCAACTAAGCCCGTGTGTCACAACTACTGAGCCTGAGCTCTAGAGCCCGTAAGCCACAACTACTGAGCCCACGTGCCACAACTACTGAAGCCCACGTGCCTAGAGCCTGTGCTCTGCAACGAGAGGCCACTGCAATGAGCAGCCCGCGCACTGCAATGAAGAGTAGCCCCTGCTTGCCGCAACTAAAGAAAGGCTGCGCGCAGCGACAAAGACCCAATGCATCCAAAAATAAATTAATTAATTAATTTTAAAAAATATTAAAAACCCCCAAAAAACAAAACATTCCACAGAACAACTAAACCTTACTCATGGAAAATTAGAAAACTAACATTTGACCAACTCCTTTTTAATATCCTAGCATTTTTATCCTTCATTTTAACCCAGCACTTTGGGTCATCTTGATTTCACAAACAGAGAAACTGAGGCTGAGAAAGGATAAATTTGCCAAAGCTAGGAAGTGGTGGAGTCAGGGTTGGAATGAGAGTCTGTCTTCGATGCCTCTGTGCTTTTTAAATTATATGGCTAATAAAAATTAAAATACTATATGGAATTGTTTTTCATCATTCTCCTTAAGATTCCAAGATTCCTTCTCAGTAAGGACTAATATCTAGTGGGAACTATACTATTAAAAAGAATCACACAAGAACAATGGACATTATTCTTACTATTCACTTTAAAGGGTAATGGACACTTCCGAGGCACTGCAAAGAAAACTGGCTGAAAATTAAAATGGGGAAGATTTTTAATACTTTGGAATAACTGTTTAAAAGTTAAATGCACATATTTAGTTACATCAAGTTAAATACTTGGGATTTTTGAAACCAACAATTTAGTCCAGGCCACATGATTAATTTCCTTTTAAAAATCAACAATTTGGTATCACAGTTCACATCTGACATTCCTATTTTATTTTTACAATGATATTCAATACTTTGATTAGTAATTAAATATAATGGAGAAAAAATACTTCTTTCTTCTCCTGGGGCTTAAAGCAAGGTAAACACAATTTCTCATTCAAGAGGTTCTTTTATGAAGTGAAACATATCTGGGATATTACTTTGAGTTAAAACACGGAAGTGCTCAGATCTTAAATCTGGCAAAGGTGGGAAGGAGTCTTATAGAACCTTAGAATTCAAATGAAATTAAACAAGTTGAATTATGATCTTGTCTGAAAAAAAATTTAAAACCACAGAAAACAAACAGGAATAGCCACCATTTATTATCCGAAAACTACAAAATAAGCAGGTCTGTGGCAGACAGGGGCTTGCATTGGTGATATTTAGGTGTATACCTGGAAGCCGAAGGAGAAAATGTGGTAGTTAGGCCTTCAGTTGGCATGCTGGGTCCAGCCATGCGCTCTCTTGACTTGATAATGGAAATACTAAGTAGATGATCTATTGCCTTATGTATTCTCAAACGAATTCTTTAAAAGACACTGAATAGCCCATATACAGTGATTAACATTTTTCTCTTTGGAAAATGTTTTAACCACATTAAGTTAGGGGCAGTAACTCATTTGTGAGCACTTGAGAAAAGATCTTAGCAACTAGAATCCACACGAGTTCACTAAAAGTTTCTTTAAATCTCAGGGCCTCAGTTTTCTCCTCTATAAAAGGAAAGAGTTGGGCTAAACTTTTCTTTTAAATCAAAAACAAATTTTTAATTATGGTAAAAAACACATAACAAAATTTACCATCCTAACCATTTTTAAGTGTACATTTCAGTAGTGTGAAGTATAGTCACACTGTTGTACAGAAGGTCTCCAGAACTTTTTCATTTTGCAAAACTGAAACTCCATACTCATTGAACAGCAACTCTCCATTTCCCCCTCCGCCAAGACCCTGGCAACCACCATTCAACTTTTTGTTTCCAGGAATTTGACTACTTTAGATACCTCATATAAGTGGAATCATAGTATTTGTCTTTTTGTTGGCTTGTTTCACTCAGTATAATCTCAAGGTTCATCCATGTTGTTACATGTGACAAGACTTCCTTCTTTTTTAAGGCTGAATAATGCTCCATTGTATGTGTACACCACATTTTTTTTAATCCATTCGTCCACTGGTGGGCATGTGGCTTGCTTCCTACTCTCGGCTATTGTGAATAATGCTGCAATGAACGTGGGTGTGCAAATATCTTTTTGAGATCCTGCTTTCAGTTCTTTTAGTTGTATACCCAGAAGTGGGATTGCTGGATCATATGGTAATTCTATTTCTTACTCTTTGAGAAATATCCATACTGTTTTCTATAGTAGCTGCAACATTTTGGCTTCCTACCTACAGTGCAAAATGGTTCTAATTTCTCCACATCTTTGCTAACATTTGCTATGTTCTATTTTTTGATAGTGGCCATCTTAATGGGTACGAGGTGAGATCTTATTGTAGCTTTGATTTCTTTAATTGCTTTAATCTTTATAAGTGATGTTGAGCATATCCTTATATGCTTGTTGTCCATTTGTGTATCATCTTTGGAGGAATGTCTATTTAAGTCCTTTGCCCACTTTTTAGTTGAGCTAATTTTTTAAGTTCCAAAATCCAATAAGTTTTATAAAATTAAATGTCTTTCATCTTTGATAGGATTATTTTGGAGTGGTAGACCAAGCACAGTTAAACTTTAGCAAAGCATTTGATCAGGTGATGCATGATATCCTTATGGACAAAAGATGGAGGGCTAGATAGTAATATCAATAGATGGTTTTGTACTTCACCACATGGCTGTACCCTAACAGTGTTAATCAGCAAAACAACGTCAAATTATAGAAGGCTGTCCTTGAGAGAACCTTCCTGTTCAACATTGTCATCAACTACTTGATGGTGATATGTTTATCAAATTTGAAAATGGCCTGAATCTAGGGAAGATACCTAACTGACTATAGAAATAAAATTTTAGAGATTCATACACAACAGGCTAAAATAATGACCCTTAAACCAACAGTTGAAATTTTACAAATAAATATGATAGCTTGGAATTAGGTTAAAGACCTTGCTTAGAGAAGTCCACGATTCAGCAAATCTACTAAATAATTTTGGAGGTAACCAAATTAAAGACAAATGAACAAACAAAAGAAGACTAATAAGTTTTAGTGAAGACTTGAAGGCTCAGTTGGACCCAACAACAGCATGATGAAATTGCTCAAAAAATTTTCATAGATGGCATTATAGCAACGAAACACCCTTCATTGGCAGGACTGAGTCATGGTCAAGAATATCATGGTCCTCTTCTGGTCGGTTCTGGTTAAAAGACATCAAAAGTTTTCTACTCTAAGAGTCATGTTTTTAAGAAGGACTTTGAAGGAGCAGGAAACATCCAGAGGAGAAGGAAGAGGATGGGGAAGGAAAGGTGGGAAGAGCTACATGCTCTTTAGACCAAAGAAAAAAATCGAAGAAGGATGCAATAGATGTCTTCACATTTGGATGAGAAATGACACAAGAGGTTAAAAACCAGATGTAGTAAATATACTTGTTCCTTACTAGGCTTCCCCCCCGCCCCACCCCAGTTTGAATTAGTGGCTCACATTTTTAAAAAAAATTCAGGAGATTTCACATACGAGTTTTAGTTTCTGGCATACAAAGGCAGATTTTGAGCGGGGGAAGCCACCCCATAATCACTTTGGTGTAGAGAGATAACCCTGTCTCTGGAGGTCTCTGGCATGTTCAAGCAGAGGCTGGTTGACTTCTATGTTCCTCTCAAGATTCTCTGATCTTATAAACTGAGTTGACTGACATACCTTATTTAGACCCCTACTGAACTTCGGACTCTCTTACGAAGCAATTGTTTTCAAGCCAGTGATGAATATATTCCCTGAGTGTCCTCTGGTCCAGTCTTAGTCCTTTTCTATCCAGCTCTATGCTGAGGCTGACCTCTATGTACAGGAGTAATGGACTCTGGCTTCCAGTTATGTCCAGCTGATAGGAGGCATTGGTATGATAAGAAGAACCCCAGGGCAAGAAGAGAGAGTAGGGTTGGTGTGTTCTGCATCCCTCCACCAAAGGCCACAGCACACACTGGACAGCCCTCTATTCAGCCTCAGCTGTACTCTATGGGGAGGGGTAACCGATCATTCCCTTGATTCTCCAGGCCTAGAATGGTAATGCTTCTCACTCCTGCTAGCCCCAGGTCCTGTACCTCATTGGTTTACCCCAACTCTGCCAACACCTTTAAAAACAATCTCTTTATAAAATTCTTAGTCTATTTGCCTGTGCCTTTTGTTTCCTGCCAGAATCTTGACTGATGCAAAGCCAATAACAACAATCATTGTGGTGTTATAGCAGAATTCTGCCACCAAAAGTCCAAGATGACGAGCAGCATTTCCTATTGGCGTGGTACTGGGCCCGAAGGGTTAAGGGCTTCCAAAAGCTTATTACTGGAGTAGCTGACACACTGCGTAAATGACTCAATGCATACTGGGGACAATAAAAAAACTTTTGAGAGAAAATTATTTCCTGGTGAAAAATGTTTATAGAACATGACTCAGTTATAAGTTTTCGGTAACTATTGTTCTTTACTTTGTCGAAAATATATAGAGACTGGAGACCAAAGTACATCTTGAAAATCTCTGTAGCACAAAAATAGCTCTTCCGGAAAACTTCAGACTATACAAAGCAGTACTCTATTCCTTCCTCCTACCTCCTCCCCCCACTCCCCACCATCCAATTCACTGTAATGTTCAATTTTGGTTTGAAGAAATGGCTGAAAGACAAATTGCCTTACAACAGGTCTTCTGTGAAATATGGGAGAAGGCTGCTGACAGAGTGAGTTAAAAACTGCAATGTTCGCAATCTGGAAAGCATCTGCCTTGCCCCAAACTGTAAACCACCACGTTGGAGAAAATGGTTTGTGACAAAGCAGAACCCAGGGCGGGTGTTTGTAAGGTTATGGGACAAGTCAGGGCTATTCAGGTACAGAACTGGGCAACGTGCCCTTTGGCAAACCGTTGCAAGGCAAGGACTTAAAAGGAAATACAAAAGCAACAGGCCAGGTATGAAAACTCCAAATTGAGCCAAATGGTTCACTACTTTCTTATCAATGGGTACTCTTCAGTGAAGCTGGTTTAGGTGTAAAAACAACACAGTAAGTCCCCTACATACGAACGTGTTCCGTTCTGAGAGCACGTTCGTAAGTCCAATTTGTACGTTAAGTCCAACAAAGTTAGCTTAGGTACCGAACTAACACAATCAGCTATATAGTACTGTACTGTAATAGGTTTATAATACTTTTCACACAAATAATATATTAAAAACAAACACAGAAAATAAAGAAAACATCTTTAATCTTACAGTACCTTGAAAAGTACAGTAGTGCAGCACAACAGCCGGCATCCAGGGGCTGGCATCGAGTGAACAGGCAAGAAGAATTACTGACTGGAGGAGGGAGAGGAGGTGGGAGATGGTAGAGCTGAAGGATCGTCAGCAATAGGAGACGGAGGGCAAGCTGCAAGTTCACTCACGCCTGACGCTGATGGAACGTGAGTTTGCATCTTTGAAAGTTCACAACCTGAAGGTTCGTATGTAAGGGACTTAAATTCTACTGCTGTTTGGAAGTTCTGGCTGTTTGGTAGGTGGAGAAACCTTTAATTAGAGGTGAATCGGACATGCTGGCCTGGCTAGTGGAAGAACTGTGGCTCAGGACTTATCTAGAGTGAAATAAAGGGCCAAGGTTTGAATATGAAAACATGAATGTAATCAAGGTTCCGCCTCCCCATACAATTCAAGAACGAAACAAATAGGGGATCTCAATTAGTTGGGGAGACAGACAGAATATAAGCTATGTGGTAGAATACGGACAAGGGCAAATGGCTACGTCATTGCAAAAGGAGCTCCCAAAGAAACATATTTTCCACAGTTCTCCACTCAGGGCTGCACAGAAAAGCAATGATAAGGGCTACAGTGAAGCTGTGAAGCTGGCAGGTGTGCCTAGGTGCCAGCTGGAAAGACCAGAGGCAAATGTTTCTTTTTCAACTTTGTTTCCACCCAGCCCACAGTATTTGGCTTGGAAGGTGGCCACAGTGACTAGGGGTGAGAGCGTAGTGAATGAAGGTTTGCAGGCAGGATCTCACAGAAGATGGCCAACTCTGAGGACTGGGGACCTGGGGCTGCCAGGAAGGGAGGAGATCTAGGGCTTAATGGGAAAAGGACAAACGCTGTGAGGCCTGGGTGGAGCTGCCAGGGGACCTAGTCCCTATCAGGCTGAGGCTAAGTAGAGCACCCTGGGGTCTCAGAGTAGATGTCTTGTGGCTGGGGGCTCCATTCCTGCATCTGTGCAGCTTCAGATAAGAAAATCAAAGACCTAGAGAGCTCATAAGGATCAAAGGGAAGAGGAAAATTATAAAGGAATGTTTATTCCTCTGAATAAGCTAGAATGTGTCCTTTAAGTAGTTGTAGCATGGTGGACAGAGGCTGGACCTTGAGTCCCGTGGATCTGATCTTGGCTTTAGTAAAAATAACACTGTCTCAGTTTCTCCATCAGTAAAATGGAGGAGATACCTTTAACATGTGGTTATTATGAGGGTTAACTCAGCACATTTTATTGAGCATCAGCTAAGTCGTAGGCCAGATGCTGCTGTAAAGAACTTAGCACAGTGTTCAACCAACAGCAGACATCACGGCACAAACAGAAAAGCACATAACAGCACACATTAACGCTGGGAACTGTAAGACAGTGCTTAATGTGACTTGTATTTTTTTTCATCTGATTCTTCCACTAGATTGTAAGCTACACGAGGGCGTGGCTTGTTAGCAAAATCTAAAGTGTAGTAGAAGTTCAACGCATATTGGTTTTAGTAAGTGAATGAATAAATAATAACCATTCTAATTGCTGGATGCCTGGGATAGGAAAGAAAAGACAGGGAATATGAGAGGTCAAGTCTGGCTCAAACTATCTTTTGTTCTTTAGCTTTTCCCAGGCACTGCCTGGGCACACGCACACAGCCCTCGCTGAGCCAATTCCCAGAATTCACAGCAGACATACTTGGTTGTGTTTAATTTTATGTTCTGTCTTAGAGTAAAAGTTCACAGATAAAACAATCTGGGGCAGACTGTTCTCAAGTGCCTTTATTCTAGAAAGTACAACAAATGCTCACATTCTGCATTTAATTAGGTCTATACTTCTTTTAGCCTTACTTAGTTGAAATGAAAACAAAAGATATCAGTAGGAAAATGAGAAACCCCGTGGAGATTTTGAAACCTCCTTAACTTTGACTTAACAAAGAATGCAGGAACATTCCCATGAGACTCCATCCCATTTGAGAGGAAGGAGGAAAATAACTCATTTCAGATATGCCCCACAGCTTACACCTCATTATAAGATGCAAACTTATCCTATCTCTATCAATCTATCATCTATCAATCCATCCATCTACCTACCTACTTGTATACATAAACACACAAATACTCACACACATATATAAATCATAGAATTTACAAGACTGGCTATAGCTCTGAGTCCTGGGTCTACTTCTTATTAACCATGCGGCCTTGGACAAGTTATTTAACCTATGTCTCATTTTTCTCTTCTTGGGTAGAATAAAACTCAACTCATACAGTTATAGAACTATTATATATGAGATAATGCATAAAAAACTCTTCGCATAGTGGCTTTTTGTAAGCACTCAGTAAATGTTAACTGTTGTTTAATATTGTTATTCTATAGTCTAAATTGTATAATTTATACAGTATATACAATATGCTATATTCTATAGTCTAAATTGTATAATTCTTATTCAGTCTCAGCGTTCCCCAAACCTGGCACTACTGGCGTTCTGGGCTGGATAATTCTTTGTGAGGGCTGTTCCGTGCACTCTGGGATGTTTAGCAGCATCCCTGGCCTCTACACGATAGATGCCAGTAGCATCCCCCAACCCCACCCAGCTGCGATGACCAAAATATCTCTAGATATTGCCAAATGCACCCTGGAAGGCAAAACTTTCCCTGTTTGAGAACCACTGGTACAGAACAAACAGCAGTGAGTGGCCCTAGGGATAGGAGACCTGGTTTCTGTTAACTAATTTGTGTTCTTGGGTCAGTCCTACCACTTCCCTGGGCCTTGGTTGTCTCATACGTTAAAGTAGGGCAGGAAATTCCTGCTTTATCTTTTATGGTTTTTGTAAGGATGAAATGAGAAAAAAAATCAAATGCTCTAATGAAATGTTATAAAAGTAGGATTCTACGGGCTTCCCTGGTGGCGCAGTGGTTGAGAGTCCGCCTGCCGATGCAGGGCACGCGGGTTCGTGCCCCGGTCTGGGAGGATCCCACGTGCCGCGGAGCCGCTGAGCCTGCGTGTCCAGAGCCTGTGCTCCTGTGCTCCACAACGGGAGAGGCCACAGCAGTGAGAGGCCCACGTACCGCAAAAAAAAAAAAAAAAAAAAAGAAAAGAAAAGTAGGATTCTAGTATGATTATTTTGTTAGAGGTGGGCTATGAAGGGGCAATTACAAGAAGGCTTGCCTTGGAGCAACAGTTGATGCCGACCTGCTCTCTTCTTTATTTCATACCCTGGGGAGCCGCTGGCCTCTCAGCAGCTTCTTATTGATCACATGTCAAGGATTCCCTGTTCCTTTAATGGATGTATTTGTGGTTTGGCCTGAAGAATTCAAAAGGAACTGTTTTCTTTCCAAATGAAATGAAAATTTCTTTTTAAAAAAAGTATTATTGTAAGTGGTGAAAACTGGCTTGTTATCTGCAGATTTAACTTTCATCTAAATTTATCCCTCATATGACTAGAATTAACCAGTCCTCAGAATTATGCAGATTGATATTCAGAAAGAAATATCTTAGGGTTTCCAACATCACTGTACTGATTAATACAATAATAACATGCCGAGCAGTGCTATGATGGAATTCTTCGTTAGCAAGGGAACATGTTTAGTTGTCGTATCATGTTATGGGACTCAGTATACTGAAAGCCAGAGGTTGACCCTATTGTCACTCTTTTATTTATTTCTGAAAAATCTTTAAATGGGGAACAGCAGAGTGTCTGGGGAAAGAGTGCAAGCTTTGAGTTTGGTCAGAGCTATGTGCAAGTAGACGAGGGTTCAAGGTCCAGTCCCATGAGTTGTCTCATTTAGACTAGTCCTTTAACCCTTCTGAACCTTGGTGGAATATGTTAATAACATCTATCCCATAGCGTGGTGATGAGTTTTAAATGGACATGAAGATGTAAAGTACAAAGCACCGTGCAGGCACATGGTAGGTAATATAGGTGGTCGTTCTTTCTGTGTCCACAGTCTGAAAGACTGTTCAAGGGTTTCTTTCATCTTTTGGAGAGGGTGTTTGTCTGACTGCTTTAGGAACACCGTTGAAATGGAAAGCAATACATTTTTTAGGTATCATTTCGAATGTTGACTTAAACTAATTGTAATAAAGCTTGAATCTGATTATCAACGAATCTTCCAGTTTATGAGCAAATTATCTCCCTACTTCTTTATTTTTATATTATTTTTAAAAATTGTTTTCAAGCATAGTTGATATACAATGTGTTAATTTCTGCTCTATAGCAAAGTGACTCGGATATACATATCTTGGTATACATTCTTTTTCATAGGGTATTGAATATAGTTCCCGGTGCTACAGAGTAGGACCTTGTTGTTTATCCAACCCTATGTATACTAGTTTGCATCTGCTAATCCCAAACTCCCAATTCTTCCCTCCCCCCTCCCCCTCCCCCCGGGCAACCACAAGTATGTTCGCTATGTCTGATTATCTCCCTACTTCTGACGAGGATTATGGTTGGAAATTAAGGGTCAGAAGTCACCTAAAGGACAACGGTGTTCACCCAGAGTCGAGTAAACAATGTGTTTCTTCCTTAAAATAATTCATTTGGTTTCCTTAAGGACATACATCAGTCTCCTGAGATAGCACAGTGAAGTAGCAGGAAGATGAGTTTGGAGTCAGACTGGCGGGGTGACTCTGTTGCTCTCTGAGCCTCTGTTTCTTCCTTGGCAGCATAGGGTTAAGAATACCTGTCACAACGGGAGGGTATTCTTAACCCTCTTAACCCCCTTATCGTAAATAAAGCCTCTGAAACTCTAAGAATGACGCCTGGCACATGGGAAATGCTCAGTAAGTATTGCTTTTATACCTGGCTCTCTTGCAAATCTTCACACCTACCTGGTGTAGGAGAAGGGATGAGGCAACTAAGTAAATGATTATAAATCTACATTTTATTTTATTCCTTTCCTATTAATGTTGAATATAGCATGTGGGAAAAGTCATAAATTTTAAGTGCAAACCATTTAAAAAATACAGGATAATTTGCTTTGATGTTTCCAATGGTGGCTCTGGAAGAGTTAACTTCGTAATTTGTTCTTTATGCTGCATATGAAGGCATTTTAAAGCCCAGCGACACAAAAACGGTCTGCTTACCTCTTTCTCAAACTGAGTATGTTTAACCATTTATAAAATCATTTTGCAGGAAAAGATACCGTGGTAACAGGTAACATGTAAGAATGAAACTGTAGTATAATAGTTTCCCAAATTTTTATCACTAAGGGTTCTTTTAATATTTTTATTACTTTTTCCTAATGACCTCTGTAGTATGTTTTAGCTTCCTCTTCTTTACTCCACAGCATTTGTGCTAACTTCTACTACATCACACACACTGCATTGCGATTGTAACATGAATCGTATTTTCTTCCTTTTTCACACTCCTGACTCCATAGTGGGCTCAAACAATATTTGCTAAACTGAGAGCAAGCATTCCTCTATATGTGAAGACTACATACGAATTATAATAAATTCCTCTTTATATATTGACTATATAATAATTATACTAGAAAATATTTATTAAACATTTATTATCTTCCAGACATTGTAGAGTTTTCCAGATATCAACTCATTTATTCTCTCAATAAACCCTGGATGTATATCATTATTAGCTCCATTTTACTTGGTGTGGCTTTCCTGTGACATCCTGACTCTCCCACTATGCCTGGGAAACTCAGGTGACATTATCAGTAGAACTAGGATAAGGAAGTTGAATCAGTTCCAGAAAAGTCTGAGACTCCAGGTATCAGCAGCATTTCCATTCTCTTTCTCCTACCTTCCAAACATTTTCTAGAAAAAGGAACAAACTGATTCAGAAACTTCATTTTCTTTCTATACTTCTGCAGTATAAAAGGATGAGACGAAGGACACAGTTTATCCACAGGTTGCCTTGGATCACTGAGTAATGGCTATGGATTCATCCTCCCTTGTGGGTGTTCTCAAGGACACAGGGAAAACAATTCTCTTTCTGCTTCCAATACACCTGTTGTGCTAAAAAAGGTACACCTGGACACAGACCATCGTGGGTAACACATTTCACTACATGAATGATGGTGATAAGCTGTACTTCTGGAGAGACGGTGCCTGTTATACTCACTAACACAATGGCTGCAGGGATAAAAGCAGTTTCCTCCTTGAGAGTGTGCTTTGGTACCCTAAAACGTGTTTTATGTCAAAGCAGCAAGGTTTATCTATCCTAGAAACAGTTTGAGATCAAACAAACACTATCAATCTCCTTTGCCCCCTTACACGATTCTCCTAAGGGAAGGGGCATGGAGTGTGGATCTTTTAAAGTGACTGAATCCTTTAAAGGCAATGACGGTATTTACCACATGCTGGGATGTCGCACAGGTCAGACTTATAGTTTTCATCCAAGGTGAAGCACCAGGGAGCTTCCTTCTGATTCCCTGGGTTGCGGCAGTAGGAGTGCCCTCCGTTCAGCTCTGGGAAGCGGAGGGCGGTGAAGGTGTGTGTGTGTGGGTACTGGGAATTCCACGGCTGGCACTGGCGCCCTGATTTGGTCACACTGACAGTTCCCCGGTAGTCCACGCCTGTGCTGTTATAGCACTTGTGATCTGAAAAACACAGAAGAAGAGCCCAAACTGTGAGAGAGAAGCAGAGGAGGTGCTGGAGCTCCCGGCCAGCAGTTTCTGGAGGGAGGACGTGCGATTACCCTCACGGCCGAGGCTTCCCTGATGGGACACAGAGCGGGCCTTGCAGTGACATTCCTGGGAGGATTTACAGCTTATGCTTCAGGAAGAGAACCAGTCCTCCACAAGTATTTTTGATATTGAACACAGAAAAGAATCAGAACCGGGGTGGGACCTGGGGGCACTGGAGTCATTTCCTAGTGAATGGTGCCGGGACTGTTTCTTCCATTTCTGCACATGAGTCCTGTAATAAAGAATCTAGCTCTCAGAAAATGTTAGTTAGCGGCAGGGCGCTATGGGTTTCTGACGGGGGTTAGGGCCATTGTCATGCCAGTGCACATGGGAAATGCACAGAAAAAGTCTTTTGTTTCGCGGAGGTGAGACGAAGGAGGATGGAGGTAAGCCTCCATATACATATTTTTTAAATTGTGGCACAATACACGTATCATACAATTTACCATTAGTGCATTTAGAACATTCAAAATATTGTGCAACCTTCACCTCTATCTCATCCTAGAACACTTATATTATCCCCCAAAGAAACTCTATGCTCCTTAAGCAGTCACTGCCCACTCTCCCCTTCCCCCGGCCCCTGGCAACCATTAATCTGCTTTCTATCTCTATGGAGTTGTCTACTATGGATATTTCATATAAATGGACTCATACAATGGTGTCTGGCTTCTTTCTATGACAGTATCTTCAAGGTTCATGCCATGTTGTACCATGTAACAGGATTTTACTCCTTTTCATGGATGAATAATATTTCATTATGTGGATATACCACAATGTATTTATCTACTCACCTACTGATGGACATTTGGGCTGTTTCCACCTTTTAGCTGTGGTGAATAGAGCTGTCATGAACCTTTCCGTACAAGTTTTTGTTTGAACACCTGTTTTCAATTCTTTCGGGTATATAGCCAGGAGTGGCATTGCTGGGACGTATGGTAATTCTATTTTTAAGTTATTAAGGAACCAGAAACCATATTTTAAAATTATCATCGTCATGCAACTTCTTGAAGATAGGCACTGCCTCTAATCCCCCGCTGAATGCTCAGCCCCACACAGTATTTGGCCCATTGGAAGGTAATCTGACTATCAACACGAATCATCACTAGGGATCAAGATCCAGTTTTCATGCGGCTGCCGGCCCCCGAGGCAGCACAGACGGTCAGGGGCTACCACTTACTTTTATTTATAGGATCCGCCATGGGAATTCCAATCCGGATACAATTCGCAGCTTCGGGGCTCTCTGGCTGGGGGAGATCTTCACAGTTCGGCAGTTTCAGCCTCATCAGAATCATGGGATTTGATCTCGCAAAAATGTATTCCGTCTGACACAGGACATTTTCCAGGATTTCACATTCATCGCGACACAAGTCCCGGGGCTTTGGGACAGATGAGGTTTCATCACAGTATGGGAAGGCGTAGTGGCACAGGGAAGGAATGGCGAACTGAGAACACTTATCAGACAAGTGACTGGAGGTGCCGATCATGGTGAAGGCAGCTGGAAAACAAACACAATTATTAACTCCCAGGGGCAGGGTTTATCTCTCCCGGTTATCTAGTCAACAGATATCAGATGTAAACACACATTGGAAAGAATCTGCTGTGCTCAAACAGACAAGGCCAAGAGAAGGAGATTCATTTCAGATGTCTAAGCAGCTTACTTTCACTGGCTTGAAAAAAATAATTTTGACTACAAAGTTAAAAAAACAGGATTAAGTTACATATGTACCGTTTCCTAATAAAAAGAATTAATTAGGTTAAAGTACAATATATTTTTCATTTTTACTACAAAGCAACAGAACTTTGCATTTCATCCGGTACTTTTTATTAGTTTTGTGAGGCTTCTAAAACATTTGACAGCTGCAGGGCAGAACTTGCTTTATGCAGTGACTGAGCCCGATCACAGGATTTAGTTCTGTGCCTTGCCTCTGAGCTGCTGGATGACTCTGGGTAACTTGTTTAACTTCTTTGTGGCTTGAATACTTTCTATTCCATCTTCTGAAAATGAGGCAACTCATCTGGAAGTTCTCGAAGAGCACAACTCAGTTGTTCCAGTGTGTATTATAGAATACTAGTGGTCACTTAGCCTAACCTCTTATCCCTGTACAAAAAGAGCACTAGCCTTTGCATAACTCTACTGACAAGGAGCTTATACTCACAAGGCAGCCTAAGAGGTTGTCCCAAAGTATGTTCCTCAGAACATTAATTCTGTAGAATGTTAAAAGTGTTTGAGAAGTTGGGGCTCCATAAGCAAACAAGTTTGGGAAATGCTTGTTAAAAAAGTTAAATGGATTAAAAAAAAATGTTAATACTTTCCAGTAAGCTGATGTCCATTGAAAATGTCCAAGAGAGGATTAATATAATTGGGTGACCAAATATTTATATCAGAACTCCCATTTATTTTTGTGAATACTTAGTAAAAAGTATGTTCGCATGTTCTTTTACTAGGTTGAAAGGTTTCTTCGATAGCCCCTCCCCAACAGTCCTGCTTCCGCTCTGGAATTTCACAGTCTTTCCGCTTGAAAGCCTGAGGGCTTTCGCAATGGGCAAATACATCTTCCTACAGTTGCTTCTTCGGGTTAAATAGCTCCCCTGGCCCTCTCTTAGCTCCTTCAAAGTCCTCACGGGACATAGTTTCTGGACTGTTGGCTATTCTGTGTGCCTGCCTTGGGTTTGTTCTTGCCTCTCTTAGATCCTAGAGTTGCCAGATAAACTACAAAGGACCCAGTTACACGTGAACTTCAGATAAACATTTGGGACATATACTAAAAAATTATCAAATGTAACTGGGTGTCTTGTATTTTTCAGTGCTAAAGCTGGCAACCTTATTAGAATTTCAGAAAGGCCATTTTAATGTGTTGCCAGGGTACGGGGCACAGAGGCATAATAACTACACTAATGGGAGAGGCACAGGCGGCCGCAACCACCAGAACTAGGTGTACGAAATCGTGCAAGGTGGCCGACACTACGTACCTCACGTGTGCTAGGTAGTGCTTCACTATTAGATTTCCATGAAAAAGATACTTTCAATTCAGGAAAGTGAAGGGTAAAATAGAGAAAGCTAGAGCAGAAAGAGACTTATGATCATCCTGCCTCCTCGCTCACTTCACAGGGAAAGAAAGAGATTTCCATGGAGAGTAAGAGACTTTCCCCAAAGTCACAGTAATGGCAATATTGGGGTTAGCATCCAGAATTATGGACTCTAAATTCATCTGCTTTCAGTCGACACAACGTTGCTTCCAAACAGTAAGCTCTGTGAGGGCAGAAACGTACCTGGCTTATTCCCCACAGCATCACATCCCCAGTGCCCAGCCCAGGTCCTGGTATGCCAAAGGCACCCAATAATATTTATTGAGTGTTTGAATGAATGTGAGACTTCTCAAAGCCTCCTTTTCCTCTAAGGGCAAACTCAATAAATTATTCTAATGTAAATTCCAGAGCAGAGATTGCATCTCCTGCTTTTTTATGGCCCTGCTCCTAACCCCTATGCTTAGCCTAATCCTTTGTCAAGAGAAGAGCTCAGTAAAATTTCTGGCGAGAAAAATTGTTATGCAAAGTATAAATATAATTTCATTGCTACCTACCTGTGATCTGATTTTCTATTTCCCCTTGCATATGCAGAGACTCCATATAGACAGTGCGGTTGCCAATAAATCTTGCACACGCAATCCCTCTGTACGGCTGACAGAATCCATCTTCTTCATACTCATCTCTAAAAACAGAGCACAGACATTAGAGGGTGCAGTACACACTTGCAGTTGTCTCTGACTGCGCGATGCCCCAGACAGTCACGAGGGGGCGCAGTCGGGCACAGTATCCTAAAGAGTGGGCGAAGGAATCCGACTTTTTCCTCAGTTCCCTCTATCGTTTAAAACATCTGTTGGTCACGTCGGTCAAGTTTCCTTCACCCCCAGAAAAATCATCCTGAAGCACAAAATCATCCTTAAATATGGGAGAAAACACTTTTATTTTCGCAGCTGGTGGTGGGCTGGAAGATGATGTAGTTGTAAGAGTAAAGAGGGAATGAGTTGGAAATCTGGGCACATATTCTACAGTTTTTCGTTTTTTAAGCACAGATTATTTCCTCTTCATTTGCTACAAAGGCGTGGGCGCGTTATCACCAAGGTACACTCGGACTGATATGTCAGTTAGGAGACTCCATGGGGTGAGAAGCTGGGGGCAGCTGGAAAGAAACCAGAGGGCAGTCCAGTTACGTGGCTCCTGCTTGAGACCTATTCTCTCCACCCTGCAGAGAGCGGTCCATGGCAAACCACGGACCGGACAATTTCAAATGAGTCACTAAATCCCAGGAAATCCAGAGCAAATGCCAATGGATGCTTGCTTTCATAATCCCCTAAAACTTAAAAAAAATAATCTTTAAAAAATTTTTGCTGCCTCAAATGACAATAATAAAAGGGAGGGCAGAGATTTTATTCTGAAGACAAGGGGATACCAGAAAGTGATGTGATTAGTGACAGTCTGGCAAATGGCTGGAGATCTAAGGCTGGAGATTAGGACCCAAGATGGCAGGTTCAGCTTGAAAGGACAGAGGCCAAAACCTCCCACAAGGGCCTATGATAAGCTCAAGACACCAGAGTACAGAATACCAATCTGCTTCTGAAAGGCAGACCACAGCCAAGCAGAAGGCTATCTGCCAGGTTTATGGGCGGACTTCTAGCCTGGATGCTCCTCCCCCGTTAACCTGGCTGGAATCAACACATCATCTGAACAAAGCATCATTTTTCCTCTTTAGCTTCTAAGTTAAAGTACTTTAGAGCAAAAATCAGGAGAACAAAATTCTCCTTCTACATTTAACATTTGCATATCCTTAGGCAACCTCCCAAGTCCTCTGAGCTATGGTTTTCTTACCTATAAGATGAAGCTAATAATTGACCTCTCGACCCTGTAAGTCACAGTCATGAGGATCCTATCAAGTTGTGTAAAAGCTTTTAAAAACTGCTACACTGAGGTAACATACAATTATTATTAAAGCACTTACAGTTAACGAAGAAGACATTTATTTAAAGGAGAATTATTTACTAAGCTTCTACTTTGTAAAATCGACTGTGGTCAGTGCTGTGACCCTGGACTTCCACACCTGAGGATTCAGTGAGGGAGTCTAGAAAGCCCACTAGAATAGGAAGCCAGGTGAAAAAATCTGATAGAGCTGATCCTTAAAAGACACTGGTTTTCAGTTGCTTTCTACTCCCTATTCACTAAAACAGTCATTTTGAAGGTGGAGATGGGAGCAGTATCTTCAGTGTGGTCTTCCGAATAGTTCGCAGTGCAAAGCTCTTAAAATCGTAATCTTTAAGTACACGTACAAATGAATATATCATATACCTGACATAAAGACACTGAAATTTTAATGTTGCAAAATCCTGCAAGCACTCTAAATGTTTACTTTCATAAATCCTAATGTTGAAGCCTTCTTGGCTTAAATTTTACTTGGGTTGTAAAATTAGCCCCACTTTTATTGGGTAGCTAATCATAAACCTATGAGGAGAAAGAAGTTTCTCGATGACGCAGCCTTGGGATCTTGGAGACTGAAGTCCGGAGACCAGAGTGCACCCCCCAACTCCCACCCCCACTATTACAGACGATGCTTTTCTATCCCTAGGCATTAGCAGAGCTCTGGATTTTTAAGGCGTCATTATGAGAACACTTCTTCCTCCCCCGCATTAAACCCTCAAGGCCTCAATTTATATCTCTTGGGAGGACAAAACCCTGGAATTACCCCCAGATATAAATCCCTGACCTGCTGGGAGTTTCCATATTTTATGTGTGAGGCTTAGGCTAAACTTCTTACCACCTTTCCAGTTCAAGATTCTAAGAAGACCCTTTGAATACAGTTTCTCGGAATAAAATGGAATGCAATTCCTTGGCTGCATATCTCTTATCGAGGGCTTAGAGCTGCAGGTGTATTAAATTTTTGACTGTGCTCAGAATTCTTGATATTCTGTCTAGTCTCTTGGGGACAGATATAAAAAACAAAACAAAATTTAAAAAAACAGTATGTAATGTCACCTGCTAGGGAGTTCTCAGTCCTGTTTGCTTATACAATCTCCTTAGGAAGCTTTCGAAAATACCAGTGCCCAAACCCCACCTTGGACCTATTAAGTCAGTCTCTGGGGATGCAGCTTAGGTATTCATGCGTTCTAAAAAGGTCTCAGGTGATTTGAAAGTGGTGGAGAACCACAGCACTAGAAAAATAAACATGTATTAAGTGTCTGCCACTCTTTGTGCTGAGTACTATGCTAAGTGCTTTCGTCAAAGTAGCCCCTTGTGCAGTGTTATTATCCTTATTTATCAGAGGGAGAAACTCAAGTTCAGAGAAGTTAAGTAACTGGCTCAGATTCACAAAGCCAGTAAGTTGTGCAGCTAGGATTTAAACTCAAAATTCAAACTGAAGCTTGAATACCAGGCTGTTGGATCTGTAATGATGTCCTACTTTTCAATACTACTTTAAATTAAATCAGCCTAATAATAAATAAGAGGCTTTGCAATGAGCCTTTACTCTGTGCCAGGCACTGTTCAATTTCATTTATGTATAAAATCAATATTAAGTCATTTAATCCTGACAACAGTCTTATACAGAAGGTGAAGGTGTAATGATTCTCATTTTACAGATGAGAAAACTACAGGGTCAGAAAGAGCAAAGAACTTGTCTAATGTGACACAGCAAGCAGAAGAACTAGATTTGCCCCAGACTGTCACTTGTAACCATGGTATACAGCTTCCTTTCAAATGGCTGGCTATAGACTTTTTTGCATTGCTTACAGGGGCCTTCTACTGTGAAGACGTTTTGGTATCTGCTGGGTAGCCAAAAGATTTTCTTTTAAACATCAAGTCGCAATCACCTTTCATCCTTTCCATTTTCCCTGCTGGCTGTGGCTGGAGGGGAACAAACGCTCCTCCAACATTAATCAGCTTTATGCTTTTCTCTTCTTTCATCGTTGATGCCCTCCATGCTCAGCAAATTGAAAACATGAAGCAGCAAGGCAGAAAGAGTGCAAGGGCACTTGCTGCGAGCGTGCCTGAGGCTGCATTCTAGGGAGAAGAAAAGTGCACTAGGAGAGGGCAAATGGAATCCTGGCCATTCATCACAGCAGCTGGCACAGACATGTGCCAGCTACCTCATCGTGATGTCAGGATGCCCGGGAGCTTTGTGATGGGCGCTCCTGTTTCTCATAAAGGTAATTTAGTTACTGTGTTACCAGCCCCTCAACCTTCCGAAGTCGCTGTCATGTGATAGGGAAAAGCAAACACAGTTTGCCCTCCACCTCTGGGGTCTCCCCCTTCCCCAGAGCAAGGAGCTTATGAGGGATGGTCACGCGAGCTGACAGCAATGATGACCAACGTGGCAGCAGTAGGAGTATCCACTCAGGAAACACCACGGATCGAGAATGGGGAAACACTGCCCACGGGAGTTTGACAGCGGGAGTCAATAGCTACACATTCCTTGGCAAACCTCTCGGGTCTGGAACAAGGCTCTCGAGCGCTCTCCGAAAATGAAAACAACGCATTGCGTAGTGTGGGGTCTGGGAAGCCCACGATGTAGTTTTTTGAGAGTGGGGAGCAGGAAAGGAGGAGAAAGGATGGGTGGGTAGGTGGGGTATGGGGAGTAGAAGGACGCAGAATACCCCAAATGGATGCCAAAATGGAGATGTGCCAAGTTTGGATCATCAGAGGCCTGCTGGCGCTCTCTTTAGTGTTTCCAGGGAGAGCAGGGTTTCTGCAGCGTGCCTCAATTTAAGGCAGACAAGAGAGCAAACTCAACTGTTGTCTTAGACACATGATTTCCAAAGAAACCCTTAATATTCGTAGAAAAACTGGTGAAAACGCAATGAAGTCTGTAGATTAGTTAGTAGCGTTGTACCAATGTTAATTTCTTACTCTTGGTAACAGTACGATGTTGATGCAAGACATTAACATTAGGGGTAATGGGATAAGAGCATACTACTTGTGCCACTTTTCTTAAATATAAATATTTCAAAATAAAAAGTAAAAAAACAAAAGAAAAAGAAAGAAAGTGTTACAGGATGGCGGGGGGTGGGGGGTGGGAACCTTACTGTATACAGATGAGCAGGAGGGGCTATGGCGTGAGGGTATCGGGAAGGCCCTCAAATGACCTCATTTAATCTTCCAAACAACTTTATCAGAATCTATCTGGGCCTATCCCTGCGTGGCTGAATTCCCGTCATGAACAGTTCACTCATTTGTTTGAGCTTGGCCTACTTCTAAATTCAAATACTTCCAGGAGAGATGACATACTTGGTCAGGAAGAGCTCAGTATAGATGGATTTTTTATTAACTGCTGTTGGCACTTTCATCTTTGTTGAAAGTTGTATACAAGGAGGGTGGGGCAATTGATGAGAGGTCCGTGTGTGAAGAGGAAGGCAATCTTCCTGGCCTTGCACTTCAGTCCAGGGCCAGCCTACGGCCAGTGAGATGACAGAGAAGGCCGACCAGGAAGGAGGGTATGGGAGACTGGTTCATCAGTCACTTGTTACAAAGGGATCTTTTCAAAACACAGACTTGATCAGGTCATTTCCTGCCTAAAATTCATCCTAGTTTCTGACTCATCACAGTTTCTTGACTGTAGTACACAAGGCCTTTCCCTAGTTCCTGCCCATTTTTCCAGCCTCGTTCCTGGCCTGATGAGCCTGTGAACTTAATGAGACTAGCCATGCTATTGACCTTGGTAGTCTCCAAACAAGGAATGCACTTTGCTGCTCTCCTGGCTTTGCCTGTTCTCTTCCTGGGACCCAGCGCTCCCTCCATCCTCTTTCTCATCTCGTGGTTGCCTTTATGTCTTTAAGAACCCAATGCTCCAACTCCCCCGGGAAAGTTAGTCACTGCCCACTCCACTGCCCCCTGCCCCCCGTCCAGCACCTTTATCACACCACTCCTACGCATTTCTGACTTCATATTACGTAGTGCCCACCTCACCACTACTCTAAGGCAAGGACCATGTCCGAGTTGGCTTCGTAACTCCGGGGCCCGGCACAGTGCACAGCTCAGTAAATAAGAGCTGAATGAGGGAGAGGGTGCTGCTGAGAGCTGTTTCTACCCCCACCCCACTGTGCACAGACTGACCAACAGAACTGTAACAGACATAACAGACATGGAGATGACCTAGGCTAGCTCTCAGACATGGACCCTCTCCATACCAGAAGGACCCTCCAAACTGGAAACCACTTTCTTCTGCACCAGATTTTACACTGGGGCCTGACAGGCTCAGTCAAGCCGAAGTGATTCTTACTGATGAGTGAGGCCCTAACATGTTCCCCTTTGGGGTAATACGACTAGTCAAAATGCATGCTCCTCCTTACTAGGAAGAGAATGGACATAAAGGGACTTTGCTAACTATAAAATCTCACTCAAACAAAAGGATCTCAAGAGACTCAAACAAATACTTGTACACAAATGTTCATAGCAGCACTATTCACAATAGTAGAAACAACCCCAAAGGCTCACCAACAGTTGAATGGATAGACAAAATGTGGTAGATCCATACGGTGGAATATTATTCGCCACGAAAAAGGGACGAAGTACTGAAACATGCTACACTGTGGAAGAATCTCCAAACCATTATGGTAAATGAAATGAACCAGATGAGAAAGGCCACATAGTATACGATTCCATTGACATGAATGAGTAAATCCATGAAGACAGGAAGCAGACTGGTGGTAACCAGGAGCCGTAGAAAGGGAGGAATAGGGAATACCTCAATGGGTATAGAGTTTTATTTCGTTGTGATAAAAACGTTTTGGAACTAGAGAGAGATGGTGGTTGCACAGCATTGTAAATGTATTAACTGCTATGGAATCGCTCACTTTTAAATAGTTGATTTTAAGTTATGTGAATTTCACCTCAATTTTTATGAAAAATCTCATTTATACACAAGGGACAAGGTAGAGGGAGCAACAGAGAGGAGCAGTAAGTGGGAATTTTAAGCTTCAGAGCTGGGGAGAGATTTTGGGGCATGTTTCCAAGCACACTGGCCAAAAGCCCTGGCATTTTACACAGTCCCAGCGGGTTTTTTTGTTCTGATTCTCACGGTTCTTCAGCTGGAATGCCAGGGACAGTGCTCCGCAAGCCCACAACCTGGCAGCCTCATGGGGGACTGGCCGCCTTGAGCGGCATCTTGCAACACTTCTGAGTTTACCCCACTCGGTGCCTCTTACAAGCCCCATTTTGAGCCATGGAGATGAAATCCCATCAAGATGCCTGTCCCCAGAGCCCTGAATCTTGGTTTGAAGGAAATCCATCATGCAGTTCAAAGAGATGCAGTATCCCTAGGTGTGCTCCAGTCAGCAATTTAGCAAAGTTCGGGTTATTTTCTCTCATGTGGGAGGTAATTTCACTTTACCAATGCAAATATAACTGGTAAGTTACATTTGCTTCCCCAAAGACCATCATGGACATAAATGATGGAAGGTATCCCTTTTTAAATTTGCAAATCAGGTCACATATTACCCTGATCTGGTTAGAGCACAGCCACGGCAGATCCACACCCATGGTGCTTCCCAGGGCAGGCACTAGTAAGCTTGGGGCTGGGTGCAAAGCTTCCCACCTCATAGGCAGGTTCTCCCTTGGGAGGTGCATCAGATCTCTTAAAGGTGAAAATCAGCTCTGTCTTTTCATTAAAAAGGGGGATACATGATAAAATTAAGAATTTGCATAAAGGATGCAGAATTACCCAATATGGATAAACACTCAGAGACACAGAAATTTTAAGAACAGAATATAATCTGGGGGCTTCCCTGGTGGCGAAGTGGCTAAGAGGTTGCCTGCCAATGCAGGGGACACGGGTTCAAGCCCTGGTCTGGGAAGATCCCACGTGCCGTGGAGCAGCTAAGCCCGTGCGCCACAACTACTGAGCTTGCGCTCTAGAGCCCGTGCTCCGCAACAAGAGAAGCCACCGCAATGAGAAGCCCGCACACTGCAATGAAGAGTAGCCCCCGCTACCGCAACTAGAGAAAGCCCATGTGCAGCAACAAAGACCCAACGCAGCCAAAAATAAATAAAAATAAAATAAATAAATTAAAAAAAAAAAGAATATAATCTGGTGTGGTCTAAAAAAGTTACCACCTCTCCAAAGCCACCTCCTTCCTTTTCCTGAAACAGCTTTGAGCCTTGAAGCGTCCTTGGTTAACTGCCAACCAGGAGGAGGGAAAATAGTTTAAGTCATACCAGCTTGGAAGAAAAGGCCCTTGGAGAAGAGGTATCAGGATAAACATAGGTGGAGACATGGAAAGAGCTGGCTGGAGTGAAAGAGAGAAGGTGGGCATCTTGGAAGGAGAGCTGTCGGGGCCACCGAAAGTATACTTTGCCTCAGGCTGCCTGCGGTGGAGAGATTACAGGTTAAATGTGGGATCCCAACGTTATTGTCCAAACTCTGTTTTTAAAGACCAACCTGAAAGTGGGCATCAAAGAGGGTAATGTGTAAACACACTTGACCTTTAAGATCAGCTTTCAAAGTGACCCAATCAAGGCACATCAACCCGGAGAGGTGATGACTCACAGAGAAGACTTCAATCTACAAGGCTGAGAAATCAGCCCATCCTAATAGCCCTTCTCTTCCTGGAATGCCTTTGTGAGCATGAGCAATTGTGAGGCAACTGTGTCAAGTATCACGTGCTGTTTCCCACACCTGGACCCTGACAATTGTTAACTTTTATTTCCTCAGCAAAAGAGTCCGCTCTCTCACACCACTTTTTTGCTTTGAAAAATTAAATGAAAAATTTAAAGTTTTTTTTTTCCCCTTGGCTGCGAACCATTAAAACAAACAGATGAATAACATTCTGTCATAGTTTCCAGAGCAGCACGTAATAGTTACTTGTGTCTAACTTAGAAATGGGAAGGTATTGGCTTTGCTTCATAGCGATGTTTAGGAACACAAGGGTTTTATTTCACTTTGGAAAAGGAGAATTACCCGGGCTTGTATCTCACAAATGTAACTTAAGGGGAAATTATGTGTGTGATAGATTTTATTCCTATTTAGACATGCATTTGGAATGATAGGACTGTACACGACAGTATTTGTAAGAATATGGAAGGTCACTAATAAAAAGGATGAGTGACTTTTGCCCCCTCCTATTTACTGAGGTTTCCGTGGTGGAGTAACCTTGTACCTTCTAAGAAGCCCAGGGGTGTTTTGACTTTTCCTCCTATGAAGGGCCTACTTTGCTCCTAAGCTTAGGCTGGCACTGGGAATGTACAGATGGGTCTTGGAGCCCCCACGTTTGGGGCCCCGAGTTCTCATTAGAAACCCTTTGGATGTTCTTTGGCAGTTCTTCAAATATCAGGCATTCCAATTACCCCCTAAATTTGCCCATTGAGAATAATGGAAGTTTAGAATAATATGACATGCACACATACCAATCTGGTCAGATTTTTTACCACAAGTGTTACTAGGATTGCTTTGATATTTTTTTTCACTTTTCTTTTATGCCTATGGCCATGGATTGAAAAAAGGGGGTTTGTGGAAAGAGTGGTAAAGGGAACTTAGGGACTTCTTAGGAGGGTTTTGATTTCATCTTACTACTCAGAAATGGGGTGAAACCCAATCCCCCATTTTGCTTTTCTGTTTCATCTCAGCTTTGTTTCCCATTCCTTCTGCTGAGGGCAGTTAGGAAAGACTACTAGCCTCCATAAAAAGCAGTGGTGAGTATAATGCCTCCCCCAACCCCCAGCCCCAAATAAGGCAACACAGAGGTGACCATGTCAAACATAAAAAAAATGTACACATTTTTAAAAAAATGTAAAGAGGCAGAAATTCCCAGTAAAATAAGGTTTGATTTGTAAGGCACCAAATGGGAATATTGTAACTGGACAAGCGGTTTCTGTTAGACAAGGGGGTCTCTGGGACAGAGCTGTGAAATCCAGTGGACTCTTTAAGGAGAAATGAGGAATGAGGGTGAATTTGTGGGGCTGCTTTAACTAGAATGGGAAAGTGCAGAGCAGAGAAAGGGGAGGCCTTATGTTCTCGGCATTGGGATACCAACGATACGATCCCTGTTCACTAGGACTTTACATTCTATGGGGGAGAAACGTGAGTGTGATAAACATCACCTCTGTTACCCTTTCCCTCCTTCTCTCCTTCTCCCCATTCCTCTTTCTTTTCAACCAAGTTTGCTGAAACCTTGTGCTAAGAATAAAAGAAAGCACATACAACAGAGGCTGGGAAGGCTTCTGGAGGAGGTGATAGCTTCAAAAAGGAATAATTCGACAGATCGTGGATTAAATGGTATGCTACCAAGATAAGTGGAGTCGAAGACAGAGTGAGAGTTCATGGAGTAATGGGGGGAGTGGGGCGGGACAGGCCCAAGGGGACTCTCTGTGGACTCAAATCCTACTTTCATGTTCCTTTAAAGTCTTTTTAACGTAGTCTTATTTCAATCTGCTACCTCAAAATTATAAGAGTAGGAAAAAATGGGGAGGGAAGGGATTTTATAGTGAAGACAAGGGGACACCAGAAAGTGATGTGATTAGTGACAGTCTGGAAAATGGCTGGAGAGCTAGGGCTGGGGATTAGGGCCCAAGATGGCAGGTTCAACTTGTCTACAACCTGGCACAAGGGCAATACATGCAAGACACAGAGCACAGAACATCCAGCTGTCTCATGGAGGGAGCTGAGTCTATGTCAGAGTTGGCAGAAAATGGTAAGGGGCCCGCTGGCAGAACTGGTGTGTGTGGAGGGGGACTGTGAACTCAGGGCAGGCACCAAGCCTCGTGGCTGTCCCCTGGGTCTGTTTATTGTCTAATGGAGTCATTCCTTTGGAACGGGACTTTTCCGACCTCTGGTCCAACCCCTTCTAAGGCTGAAAGAACCAAGAGTGAGTGGCTATATGGCTTGACCAAGTTCACCAAGTAGTTGGATGGTCAAAGTGCAGTGTCCGGGCAAGACCTGGGCTTTGGAGACCCACAGAACTGGGTGCAGTCCTGACAGCTGCCTTCCAGCTGTGCGTGGCCTGGGGCTAGGTGTGTAATCTCCTCATCTGTAAAACTGGTGTGTTAAATAAGATCGTGTATACAAACTATTCAATCATGGTAGTTGTTTATGAAGTACAAGTTCCGTTTTTGCTCTATTTATTCTAGAAATAGGTGTACCGATTTACCAGGTACTATTGTAGGCACTGGAAAGAAGAAAGCAGACAAAAATCCCCACCCTTGTAGTGCTGACATTCGCTTAGATTTCTAGCTGGAAGCTCTTTCTCTCACTCCCTTTTTTTATAATTTGCATCTTGTAGTTCCTTCTCATTGGACCAAAGATAAGTCATACATAAAATCATGCATGTGTGTGAACTCTGAACATGTTGGGGACAGAAATAGGTATGGCTTATGAATCAGAAAGGCCAAGACTTAGGCGTTAGCCTTTAAGAAGAGAAGTTTGATTAAACCACCCCTCCTTGGTCTGCTCCATAGACTCTGCCTCCTTTCCCATTACTGTGGGTAGACGCTCTGTGCTCCACTTTAAGGCCCAACAACCATTGAGCGCATGGACCCCACCCCCTCTCACCTATCCATGGATATTGCTCTGGTGATTGTCCCTTTTCTCTTCTATATTGCCATTTCCCCCCATCTCTACTGGATCATTCCCATCAATACATCAATGTACTATAATACCTCCCACGGTAAATTCTCTTCAGACTGTGTCCCCATTCAGCTACCTCCACGTTTCTGTACTCCCTTTTATAGGAATACTCCTCTCAAGGATGTCTGTACCTGCTTTCTCCAGTTCCCCCATTGGCTCTTGGACCCACCCCAACCAGGCCTTTGCCTTGGCATTCCATTGAAAGAGCTCATGTCAAGGTCAGTGGTCTCCATTACTAAATCCAACAGTGAATGTCCAGTCTTTATCATTATTGACCTAGCAGCAGTATCTGACACAGCTCTTGAAATACCTTTTTTCACTCAGCTTCCAGGACAGGCTTTCTCTCTTGGTTTTCCTTTTACATCGTTGGCTGTGCTTTCTCAGTCTCCTGCGCTAGTTCAAAATTTTAGTCATTGAGAGCCCTAAGTCTCAGTCCTCAGACCTCTTCCTTGTACTCTCTCTCCCTACCTGATCTTCCTGTCTCCTAAGCTTTAAATGACCATTTCTGTACTGAAGACTCCCACACTCTTATCTACAGCTGAGACAACTCTCTGAACTTCAGCCTTCATATCTCCACTGGGGTATGTAAAAGGAATTCAAACTCAACGTGTCTAAAATTGAAATCTTTATTTCCCTCCAAGACCATTCTGGAACTCTTCCACCATCCCAGTAAATACCGATTCCTTCATCTGCTCACAACGAAAACTTTGTGTTCTCCTTGATTTTACACTTTCTCTCACAACCATATGCAAACCAGCAGCCCATGCTTCCACCTCCTCCTTCAAAACCAATCCCAAACCTACCTTTACTGCTACCCTCCGGTTCAGGCCACCATTATCTCTGCATGATTTTTTTCCCAGTAGCCTCACAACTGGTCTTCCCACTCCCACTCTTGGCCGCCTTCCCCAGTCTATTCTCAGCACAGCAGCTGGAGGAATCCTTGTTTATGTCCCTCCCCTGCTCAAACTCCTCCAAAGACTTCCCTTCTTGTGTTAAGGAAACACTGGAGTCCTTACAATGTCCCTACATAGTCTTCTGCTGCTCCCACCACCTCTTTGATCTCATGCCTACCACTGTTCCCTTGCCCTTATCTAACTGATTATTACCTATTCCATTTAGTATCATCAGATATCCTCTGTAGTGATACATTTAATTGTTTATTGTTTATATACAAACTTCATGGGGACAGGAACTTTGGTTTGGTCACAGCTGTGTCCCCATTGCCTAGAGCAGTGCCTAGTGAGTATCAAGTTGTTGACACTTAGTACATACATACATACATGTTTAATGAGTGAATGAAATCTCTCCCATTTTTTACTTTAACTTCTGTGTGGTGGCAGCAAAGAGGGAAACTGAGTTCATCTCACAGCCTGAAATTTACAATTTCTCCCCTTGCCCAGCCCAGACACTCAAGCTCCCCACGCACTTAGTTCCGCTGAATGGAAGAAACGAAGATGGGAAGGAGAGGAGAAGGGGCGACCTTTAAGAGGAGCAACAGTTTAACTTGAAAACTAAATTGGCTTCCAAAGCACTGCTTGAATTTGACCCCTCTCTTCCCTCCAGGCCCAGCCCATCACCCCCCTCAGCTGACGACTCCCCTAACTGGGAGACCAGCCTCCAGTCTTCTTTTCTTCCAAACCCACCCTTCGTGAAGCTGCCAAAGGGCCATCTAAAATGGAAATCTGTGTCATCCCTGTGGCTGGCGCGTTCCATAAACCACGCTGCCATCGTCAGGTACACAATAAATACTGGTTACTTCAATGTTTATAAGATGAGAAGGCCACAAACTTTTGTTAATTTAACTTTCAAGTTCAAGTGGTTTCCTCTTCTCTTCCTCATTTCTTCCACTTACCTTCAGAAGTTATCAAGATTGTACTCTTTCCTCAACAAGATTCTCAGCATTGAGGTAGATTAAAAAAAGAAGCATGACCTTTGACTTTTAGCTATGGGTATGATTTGTAACCATACCCAGATGTTTATGAAAATAGTATATTGCCCCAGAAACAACCCCCAAAAAGGCAGGAAGGGAGGATGGATGCTTTCTGTACACTGACTATGTGCCAGGAATCAAGGTAGTAGAATTACCTGCATTTTCTAGTTGAAGAAACTGAGGTTCAGAGACTAAGCCTCTTGCCCAAAGCCTTGGGCCTCACTCCAAATTTCCTGCTGTTTCCACTATAAGAAATACTATAAAGCTAATATAAATATATGAAAATATGTACACACATGATTTAATGAAAAAGAAACACCGAAGAGTATTTGCACATATGACGCTGCTATGTGGGGTTAGGGTTATGTAAAATGATGCTGCTATGTAAAATGGTTATATGTACATAGACAAGGAAGGAGTTTAGATGGAAATAGTCAGTGTTGATTGTATTGAACCACGTGTCCTCCAAATTGTCCCAGTGCTTAGCCGTGATACAGTAGTTAGAGTTAACACTGAGAAAACAAGCTCGAGAAAAAGTGCTCAATTGTGTGTATACTTCCTAGACTTAGCAGAGGCGAGAGAATTTCATAAGCAGTATTTGGTTTTCTGGAGGAGGAGAGGAAGGAGGCAAATATTAAGGAGATGTCTAAAGCCAGAGAGGAGGAAGATGAACAGAAAAGATCCCTCCCAGGTGCTCTGGCTTGATACAGGTTCTCTCTATTCAGCAAGGACTGTTCCCACTTCCCAGAAATTGATAGGAAAAATGCTGGCCAAGTAAGTTTCAAATTTCTCTAGGGCATTACCTAACAAGCAGGATGCTGGGACTGATCTTGGCACTGCTGAGTGGAAAAGTCACTGGGCTGGAAATCAGAGGACCAGGGTCCTTGGTGCTGATTTGGCTGCCAACAAGCTTATTTCTACGTAACTTGGAGAGGTCACTTACCCTCTTTTTTCCTCAGTTATTCCATTTGTATAATATAGAAGTTGAACTATCTGATATGTTCTTTCCAATTCTAACCTTTTATGGTTGGTCTAGTCTTAGCTCTCATCCTGTCCCACCAAGACGATTGCAGTATCCTCCTAACTGGTCTCTTGACCTCCATTCTGGACGCTGTAAATTGATATTTCACACTGCTGCAGAATGAGCTACCTGATAGCTAGATCAGATCATCTCTTTCTTACAACTGCAGTTACTCTCCACTGCATGAAGTCCCCTGGTGACAGTCCTATCACATTAACAGAGGTCACAAGGCCCCTGAATGTCCAGCCCCATACATCTCTCAGCCCCATCTCCTACCATTGCCCTTCTCGAACTCCAGGCCCTAGTAATGAAGAACAGCTGGTAGTTTCTGAACACACCACACTATTACTGACATTTATGCCTTGGCTATTTCCTTCCAAGAAATCCATTCTTACCTTTCTCCACCTGGCTCACCGTCCTTTATCCTTCCAGTTCTAGTTCAGTCTTAGCTCTCTTAAGATGCTTTCCTGAAACCCCCAGATTAGTCTATGAGTAGCTTTGCTCTCTCCACCCTCCTGCACTTACTTCATTAGTCTAGGATTCTTTACTGAGATATCTGTTCCTCTACTAAAGTGCAGCAGCTTTTCTTATTTTTCTTTGTAGTCTCTTGAGTGAGGTCCCCAATCTCACTCCCAGCAGAGCCCAGTCCATTTAACCTGGTTTGCAGAAGGTGCCCAAGATATGTTGCAGAGACTTCCTTCAGCCTTCAACCAGCAGCCTTCCGCAAGCACTCCTTGGAATACAATCCCAAAGGGGGACCAAGGCAGGTTCCATCCCTATTTCTTAAGTGCATTTAGCTATAGCTCCTCTAGAGCCCTGCCCAGATCCATGAGTTTCAGAGTTGGCAGTCAAAGGCAGGCTCACCATTCCCCACCCACCCCCACCAATTTCTCTAAGCAGAAACAAAAAGACGTCCAGGTACCAGGCATCCGGGTTGCTGTTCCATAGGGCTCACAGGACAGAATCGTATCTGCTGCCATGAGGGTATTATTTTAAGCATTACTAAACACCCCTAACCTATCAACTCCTGGCTTTGTAGTCATTTCCAGTTGGAATGTCTTTAGGCTGAAAAAAGACAGGTTTGTGAGAAGACATAAACATCTTTGGTGAGAGGTGACACATGTTTTCTCCTAGTGAAAGCAAGCCACTCCCGTAGACTCTGCAGTTTTCTAGACACTGCATAAAATACATCTCTTAGGCAATTAATTTCCTGGCAGGCTTCGAGTGAAGCAATTACTCCCTGTTTTTCTTTGTCATCGTTCAAAGGTCTAACAGTGCATCTATCTACTTTATTCGTGTCTGGAAGGCCAGAGACTGCCTCGAAACCTCTGCGGCAAACATACGTAAAAACACTTAGTGTTCACACGTTTGATTTAAATATTGACAAATTTTTTCATTAGTACATTAAACCCTCAGCTTTATTCATCTTAAATGCTTTCCGGGAGAGTGACTCCCCCCGTTAGCGTGACTCCCAGTAACTCAACACAAACTTTGCAAGTGGGCGAACCACGGAACCTGGTAGTCTACTGTGCCCCCACTCTGTGGTGAGGCAGCTGGGACTGGTTACGAACCAGTACTGGAAATAGTATTGGGAGAGTTCTTACATCGTTATTCAATATGAACTGCCAATCATATGCTCGTAGTTATGAAAATGTCAGGAAACTCCTCGTGTTCACGCTTTGCTTGACAAAGCTATTTTCGAGTCGTGTTGGAAGGCAGGGGCATCCAACATTTGGGATGGAGAAGAAAAGAGCAACCCTGCCCCCAACCTTCCCAGCAGTGTTTGAGAAGTTGGTAATTCAGTCCTAGATGACAAGGGCTCAGCTCTGAACTGAGAGACGTCCGTTTCACACAGTCTCAATTAGTCCAGGATGTGTGTCAGGGCTACTAGAGTTCTGAAAGGAAATGCAAGAAACGTGTTCACTTCTTGCTCGGTTTGGATCAACTGAGCTTCAGATCAGGGTCAGCAAGTGTTTGACCCTTGCTCCTAGAGGCAGTGGAGCAATGCCCACGAGACAGGAAAGTGACTAAGGCAGAGCCTAGAGAGAAGGGAGAGAGTGAAAGGGAAGGAAAGTAAAGGCTTTGGCAGAGAGATGGACGGAGGACAAAAAAGAAGTGTGAAAGAAACACAAAATAGGGGATTAATACAACATCTCATGATGATGAAATAAATTCATATGACCTTTCAACACACATAGCTTAAGTTTAGAGTCTGATCACATTCTTGTAAGATATGTAAGGGCATTCTTAATCTACCCTTGAAAAAGCAACGGCTGTTGTGGAAATTTTGAAAAATAGAAGCACGAAGAAGAAAATTAAAATCACCATACATCCAGGACCTACAGATAATCACTCTTAACAAATATATGCATGCATACATATAAACACACGAAGGAATTCTTTTTACAACTTGGAATTATACTAGACATAATTTCTTCTTTTGAATGGAATATGTATTTCCCCCATCATTATTCTTCTAAAACATGGTTTTTAGTGGTTGCAGTGAAACATTCAGGTTGTATCCAACTTTCTGTTATTTATAAAATGTTGAGATGAATATCCTTGTGTATGAACCTTTACATACATCTACGATATTGCTCTAGGCTACAAACAATGAGTGGAATTATTTTCTAAGTCAAAGGTATGCAACTCTTTAAGGCTTTTTACATATATTTCCAAATAGTCTTCTAAGAAAATTGTTCTAATTAATATTTCTACCATCAGTACAGAATGGTGTCTATTTCTCTGCACTTGCTGCTAACAAATACCTGCTAAGGTACCTACGAGGTACTATCACTTTTTAAGATCATACCTCATTTTTATCCATAGCGAAGTTAAACATATTTTTCCTATGCTCACGTTTGTAAAACATTTGTACTAGTAATGTAAAACATTTGCATATTTTATGCATTTTCTCTGTCCATTCTACTGTTGGTATTAGTATTCTTATTAGATGAAGAGATTGAGATTTTGAGAGACAACTTGTTCGAGATCACATAGTAAAGTGGCAAATTTGGTTTTTAAGTCGGCTTCATGTCATGCTAGGCACGGTATTCTTTTATAAATCCCAAGGATAATAATATCCTAAGTCCAACACAGCAAAACAAAATCCACTGAAACCACAATAAATAAAATCAAGAAAATCCACAATAGTACAACAAGGTGCAGAGCCCCTCATGAGGAGTATCGAATATCTCTTTGGTCTTTAATTACAGTCACTGAGTTGTGTGCTTAGAATATTTGCAGAGAAATGGCAATAGCCTAAGAACCATGTTTAGAATGTGTTTTATTTGAATGAGCTCTTCCCTCCAGATTGGTAAACTTAAAGTAAACCCGTAGGCAGAGATGTGAGGAGAGATGCTGAGGAAGGTGACAGTGTATTGGTGTGTATGGTGTACATGGGGATGGGGTATTGGTTGATGGTCTATTCCACTGGTCAGAGGGGGAGGGAAGGTAGCTACCAAAAAAGCTGGTTGATGGTAGGGGCACTTGTGACTAGGAGCATGCTCTCTGAAATCAGGGACGGACGTGCAAGTAGCTGAGTGCAGGCTAGGGCAGCCCAGGGGGACAGCCTTCAATGGCCGTTATCGGTTCCTTCAACCAACAAGCATCAGCTGAGCTCCTGGTCCAACTTCACCTGGAGCATCAGGCTTTACTCTGGGCAGCAGAGTTCAAAAGGGAAGCATTCATGGGAAGTAAAGATATTAGACTGATGAAGAGAACTAAAATCATATCACGAGAGCAATGGCTGAAGGAGCTAGAGAGGGGAGCCTGGAGAGGAGAAGACTTGAGGGAACACAAGAATAGTCTTCAAATGCTTCAAGGACACTCTACATCCTTTACTGGACACGTGTGCTCTCAGCTTCCCTTGTCATCGCCTCATCTCCAGTGTCCTGGCACGTGGTGCTCAGTCAGAAAACATATTTATTGACAGGTGCCGGGCACTGTCCCCCCCTTGGGGATCCAGTGGTGGACACGGCCCCTGCCTTAAAGGAGCATACCTTCTCAAGGCATCCAGTACGTGGCTGCTGAGGATGAGTGGATACATAGGTGAATGCGTCAAAGACTGTCCTCATCAAAATGGAGAGCAGAGGAGGGACATTTGGACTGAGATGGTAAACGAGTGATGACTTCTGAAGTGGCTGAAGATAACTAGGAAACGCCAGTGCCTACAGAGCTGAAGTCAGAGGTCTGAGGAGTAAAGGCCAACTAGTTCCCTCTTCTCCATCCTCACATCACTAAATCACATCTCTAATTAAAGCCCCACCCGGTTAAACCATGGTGATGGTTCCCTATTGCTTTTGGGAAAAAGTGCACATTCTATAACCGGATGCATAAGTTGGCTCACAAATGGGAGCCTGTCTCTCTTTCCAGTCTTATGCTCTGTTTTTCTGACAGGAGGAAGAGAATCGGATAGAAAACTCCTGCCTGGGGTTGGCTCAGTGCAGGCTAGGGGCAGCCCCGGGAGGCAGCCTTCAATGAACGTTATCGGTTCCTTCAACAAACCAGCCCCAGCTGAGCGCCAGCTACAGTGTGGCAGTGGGTGCAGGTCCTGGTGCTTGAGGAGCTCACAGTTTAAAGAAACTGTGGCGACACATCATACGGGCTGCGACCTGGTGAGGAGGAAACGGCAAGAACGGAGGCAGCGGTACTTCTTCTGTTCATTCATTCTGCAGACACTGAGTGTCCACTGCATAGCCGCCACTACCCTAGGTGCCAGGGCTCAGTGGTGAACCAACGGCAGGGCAGGGCAGCAGTCTACTCGGTGCGGCCAATATAGGGTTTAGGGTCTGCGGAGAATGTTAAAACAATCATGAAACCAACTCTCTGTTAGTCTGCTGTTATTACCATATTGTGCCTGCGATTCAAACAACGTCCTATGAAATACTCCTATCCACCGGGGAGATGCTCCCACTGCCCTGCCCTTCGTACACCATTGCTGGGGCTACGATCGTGAACAAAACATCCCCCAGTCACTGCCCTCATGGAGCTGACATGCCAGTGGGGGAGGGTGATGGCTCCTCTCTCCTTTAGTAATAGAGCTGCCCATATCAGCTGGCCACCGGCTCACTTAGCAGGAGACCTCAGCTAGAGGTGGCATGTGGCTATGTTCTGGCTAAAGAGATGTGAGCAGAAGTGAAGCGTATTACCTCTGGGTCAGGCCCTGCAGAGAGAAAGAAAGGGGCAGAGAGGGAGGGAGAGAAGGCAGAAGGAAAGAAGGAAGGAAGGAAGGGAGGAAAGGAGGAAGGAAGGGATGAAGAAAGGAAGAAGAGAGGGCTCTGTCCTTATAAAAGAAAAGATAGAATGTGCTTGCTATATTTAAAAAGAATAACCAACAAGGACCTACTGTACAGCACAGGGAACTCTGCTCAATGTTATGTGGCAGTCTGGATGGGAGGGGAGTCTGGGGGAGAATGGACACATGTATATGTATGGCTGAGTTGCTTTGCTGTGCGCCTGAAACTATCACAATATTGTTAATTGGCTATACTCCAATATAAAATAAAAAGTAAAAAAAAATAAAGATTGTTGTTTCTTCAGATTAAAAAAAAAAAGAAAGAATGTGCTCCTGACTGGAGTGTGGCCGTGAAGATGCTGAAGAAGCCATCTAGAACAAGATAGATGACACATGTTGGGGCTGGCAGAAGAGTAATACAGACTGAGCTTGAGTCTCAGGGTGGGCATGGGGAACAGAGCTACCTTTCCAGCTCTCAGCAGCCTCCTCAGGACTGAGGAGAAATCAATTTCTATCTTGTCTAAGCCACTGTATCTTCATCTATCTATCTATCTATCTACTCATTTATTACACCAGCCTAGACTGTATCCTAATGAATACCGAGAGATAGACTATAAACAAAGAAAGGGAAAGCATAGTTTGTCCAGTGTTAACTGGTATGCAGAAAAATAAAGCAGGGGTGGGGGAGAGTGAGGCCTGGCAGGTGAGGGAGGCTGCAATGTCAGTGTTGCTGGTAGACCCCCATGCTCCAAGACAATTGTCACTAGCCACACGTGCTTGTTTTGAGCACTTGAATGTGGACAGCTGAGATGTGTAAAATATACTCTGGGTTTCAAAGACTTAAAACAAACAAACAAAAATACATGTAAAATATCTCATTAATATTTGTATATTGATTACATGTCAAAATGATAATATTTTAGATCTACTGGGTTAAATAAAACATATCGTTAAAGTATAATACACTAAAATGTAAACAGTTGAAATTAATTTCGGTGTTCTTACTTTTTAAAATGTGGCCCCTGGAAAATTTAAAATTACACATGTGGCTCGTAGTCGTGGCTCACTTGATATTTCTACTGGCTGGTGCTGCTTTACCACCTACCAGTTACCCCTCATATTCCTCCCACCCAGTTCTCCCCTGGCCTGCTGACTCCGCCGTGTCATTGCTTCCCCAGGCCCCCCAGTCCCAGCTCTCCAGGGTCCTGTTCATGGGGGAGAGTCCTGCTCTCTGGGTGTTAGGACTTATCAAGAATTATCATGATTATTCAGTGGGATCCTTTAAAGACCCAGGAACGGAGGCCCCTACATGTGGGCAGAGTACCCAGCATCCTCTTTGGAGAGCAGTCGAGAAGGCCCAAAAGGCTTTCTTTTGCCTTTCAAAAGAACACACCCTTTCCCAACTGGGCTGCCACAGTACACAAACTTCCCCCGTGAAAGGCTGGACTTGAAGTTCAAAGTGTTTGTTTCTAGAAGGCCCTTGTCAAAGAAAGTGGCATTTGAAAAACTCTAAAGCTGTAATATACAAGAGCAAGGGCTTTGGCGTCAGATAAACCAGGTTCACATCCTAGCTCTGCCCTTCCCTAGCCGTGTGGCCTTTGAATAATTATTGAACCATTTCACGCATCCATTTCTTCATCTCTGAAGCCAGGATACCATTACCCACACCTCACACCATGGTTCCACCTATAACACACGTGCCATGGATGCAGGCCAACTCATGGGTGATAGACCCCAGGCCCCCAGCCATCCCTTTTAAGGAGCTGTTCAGAATTAGGAAGAAAGGTAAAAAAAAAAAAAAAAATGACTACAGGGGTATGAACCACCTTTGCTTCATTGCCTCATGGAAAAATTCTGCCATTGGGGAGAGGGCTGGGAAAGGCAGTAAAAGGAGAACCACGTTCCCATTGAGTGCACACAATATACGTCAAAATTCCCATCATGCACGTACAGAGTTCTACCTGGAGGCTAAGGGGTCAGGCCTATGCATGAAAAAAATTAATTGGAATAGTTCTTAAAGAAGGAAGAAAAACAAAGCAACCTGGTTTGTCCTTGATGAAATGTCCTTTTCACATTGGCCCTCGGGTTACGTCAGCCAGAGATTGCCTGTCAAGGTGATGCTGCCTGATGCACGATGAAGTGTTTCATTAACACTGTCAAAGCATGACAGCATTTACGGGTTCAAATGCTGCGCCTTTCACGTGTTGCTCAGACATAAACCTGACCTTACTTCACAGAGCTGGGAGCAGTTGAAATCCCAGCGGCTTTCCTCCCTGAGTCACACAGGGGAGTAAGGGCTTTATGTGCATCCTCACCGCAACGCTGGGAGCTGGGTACTGTTAACCCGAATTCACCGAGGTCCGGACAGGCTTCTCAATGTCCCCCTGATCCGGCGAGTATCAGAACGAGCGCTAGAATCAGCTCCAGCTAATTCTTAACAAGGCTGCCATGCTGCTACCAATACAGAAAGGCCAGGAGCACGATGTTTACATTCATTATGCAATATCAAAGACTTATAAATTGGATGGAATTTTAGCTTGAATGTCTTAATTATTTTGTTTTATTTATCTATCTTTTTGGCTGCGTCGGGTCTTAGTTGCGGCACGCGGAATCTTCGTTGAGGCGTGCGGGATCTTTCACCGTGGTGTGGGCTCTTCGTTGCGGCGCTTGGGCTTCTCTCTAGTTGTGGCACACGGGCTTAGTTGCCCCGCGGCATGTGGGGTCTCAGCTCCCCCGACCAGGGATGGAACCTGCGTCCACTGCGTTGGAAGGTGGATTCTTTACCACTGGACCACTACGGAAGCCCCTTAATTATTTTTATGGAGACAAATGCTAGGGAACCAGTCTCCCTGGCTAGGATGCACATGTAACCATGCTGGTGATTGAAAAGGCCTTGGGTAGGATGTGTGCACCACAGAGCCGAGGTGGTATCGTGGGAAGAGGGCAGAACTGGGAGGAAGGCAAGCCTTCAAGACCCCTCTGGTGACGTGGGGGAATTTTGTAAGGCTCCTGGAGTCTCACTTTGCTTATTAAATGGGAAGACTTACCTCCGAATGGCCTGGATCACAGGATTTTTGTATGACAATGCATGTGAAAATGCATTTTGTGAGCTACAAAACCCTACATGAATGTACCAGACTAATCAATGGATGCAGTGGGTGGCTTGGTGTGACACAAAGGCAAAGATTAGGGAGATCTGACTTTTCTGTAAGACTTCTCTGTAATTTCGGAAAATGTGATTTTTATCACTTCTTCCCTCCCTCATTGGTTTGAGGAAAGAAAGTTATCCATTTAAAAAAACCCAAACCAAATTGTAAATTGAATTAAAAAATAACATTGCAAAGTGGGTTCCTGCTTACAAAGCATTTTCCATGCATTGTCTCGTTTGATCATCAAAGTGACTCTATGAGGTGGATGTTTTAAAGTTGAGGAATATGAGATTGAAGAGATCGAGTAGCTTCTGTCTGATCCTTGGTTATTAACTGACAAGATGGGACTTGATACCAGGTCTTGATGTTGAATCGAATGCCCTTTCTTCTTCATTCAGTATCCTCTGAGCCCAACCTCCATCCTACTGTCTCCCTCTATTCCCTGCCAAGAAATGTTTAGCAGAATAGAATTTAACCTCACTGATCAGTCACTGGTCTTGGTTAATCAGGTGTTAGTTGAGGAGAATATTTACTTTCCAGCACTGTCCTTTATCTCAGAGAGTTCAAAAGACGTGGCCTCTACCCCCAGGGAGCATGTAAACTTTCTAGACAGATAAGATATCAAACGTTGAAACAACTAGGGAGAAAGTGTATTAAATCTTATAGTACAGAATCTAAGTGTAATAGTTTCAGTGCAGGAAAATGCCCCCGGAAGCTGGGTGGTCAGGGAAGACTTCCTGGAGTAGGTAGAACTTGAGCTTCTTCTCGTAGTCATGGCAGAATGGAGGCCAGAGGCCAGATCCTGAGTCTCAGACAAGTATTCTTCTTACTATGAAGATTGGCACCAAAGGGAAGAGTAGATCTTACTTTTTTTTTTAGATCTTACATTAAAAATGCCCTTCGACTTTAAACACACACACATATGCAAACACACTCATGTGTTACTTGGTTGGGGGACATACGCTGTGGCAAGCAAATAGTCTATTTGTGAATGTTTGTGGTCTAAGATGTTGATTCATATGTTAGTCGAAATGACCATCACAATATCAGTAAAATCAATTGAGGGCAGTGCTCAGAATGGCATACTGCTTTTGTGAAAGAGCTATACCTTCCGAGGTAATACTCATTAAAAAAAAAAAAAATGCATTCTTTCTTGTGGCTTTCCCAAAAATGCAGCCTGGCAATGTAAAAGCCCAAGTAGTAAAGCTTCCCTCTTTGAAACCTCCTTTATATCTACCATGTGCAGATCCACCAGGCATGGCATTTAAAAAATTGTGACACAAAACACAAAATGGCTGCAGTATCAAGTTTGATGTAGCCAGTTTAATATTAGACATCACTGTTCATAGAAATACTTTTTGATCTGAGGAGATATGAAACCCAGCCATCCCATAGCTGGAATGTAAGGATTCTGTGGAAGAGTGTGGATTAACTTGAAAGTGCGAGGGGAATGGGATGGCCTTGTTTCCTTAGTGACCGAGAGTTCAGGAGAAACTCCCTACTTGTTCCGACACATTGTAAATCTGTGTCCCCAGTGCCAAACTCTGTGTTTGGCACAGAGTAAGTACGTAAGAAATAAATGGTGAATGGATGAAGAGATGCTTTCTTTGATGATTTTGTACTTTATAGCGCTTTGAGAGTCCTTGTTAAAAACACTGTAACATCGACCATTTGCAGGCACGTGGACGGCTCAGCACTTCAGAAAGATGACCTTATTCGCACCATATAACAAACAAGAGAGGCAGATATTACTACTCTCATTTAATAGACAGGAGACTGAGGCTTAGGGAAATGAAGCAGTTTGGCCAAGTTCATAGCCACGCCCACATGATACCAGCCTCTGTTTACAAAGCCACTCAACCTTGATGTGTGTATCAGGTGGGAATAGAGAGATAGCAAAAGCAGAGAACAAAAGCAGTATTATTAAAGCTAGCTAATATTTATCAAGTATGTACACTTTGTAAGTGATCAGGCTCTATCTCTTCTAATTATCATTACAACTCTTAAGAGGTCAGTTCTATTTATCCCCTCACACAGATGAGTAAAATGAGACAGATTCAAGAATCTAAGAAACTTATCCAAGGTCACCTAGCTAGTAAGTAGTGGCGCAAAGCCCCAGACATGAAACTGTACCTTACTTAAAATTACTTTTCTCAAAAAAAAAAATCCCAACCATCTTATTTTTGCCTAATTTACCCTTACTTAACAAAAGCTGAACCATAACAAAATAAAAGGCAAACAATTCTTTTTAAAAATTCGTTTAGCTTTTTGCTGAAATGTTCCTGTGAATGGAGAGTTTATCACTTATCTAATGATGTCTCACTCGTGCAAAGAGATGGATCTAAATAAAGATGGTTCACGGTCCCAGCCAGGAATTCCCTGGAATGGCTCTCTGATGCCCTCATCGCTCACCACTTCTCAATGGGACTGAAAGGTAGTTGATGCCTTTTTGAATCTTGTCAATCAGAAAAGGCAATGTGCCAGTGTTGTTAATGCCACCTTAAACCACTTCTCAGTTGATCTGTCAACACCGTTGATACCCTGGGCCCTTGTTGTACAGCAGGAAAGACTACCCAAGCTTGTCTCTCCCACCCTTTCTTTAAAGGAGCTGCAAGGCCATGGGGCCAGGCTTTCTTTCAGTACTAACCTCCCAAGGAAGCCAGCTTTGTGTTCACACCTGCCACAGGCACCTTTGCTCTCTCAATGGCCGGGCCCCTCCCCACTTCAGTCACTCCTCTGGAAACCACTCTCTCCCCTTTTGCTTCTCAACGCTTCATAGGCAGTATCCAACGGGCGCTAACTGTCTTAACAAGTGGCCTACTAGGCTGAGGAATTCTGCTGGTCTGACTCAGCTGTGTGTCAGTCATTTGCAAGTTGCAGATGGTCTCGAGCTGCTAAAACACTGTGACAAATGAGCGAGCAAGAAGCAGCTGACATTTCCCAGTTCCATCTTGTGCTTCAGTCCTTAGTTTGTTCTTTTCTTCTCTTTCCTCCCAGTAGGTGAGACTCATCTTGGGCCCAAGTTCACTGGTTAGGGTCGCACATGTAGAAATAATTAAAGGCACAGAGGCATAATTCGGGGAACGAAGAAGAGGATGGGTTGGGTTCCCCATGCCAGGAGCCATGCCAAGCACTTTAAAACTTCCCCCTTTGAATCTGCACATGTCCCATGAGCCAGAGTGTCATTATCTTCATTTTATAGATGGGTGGGGGAGGGTAAGGATGAAGAGAAAGTTGTTAAATGTTCAAGCTGGATCTCCAATCCAGATCTGTCTGATTTCAAAAGAAAAATCCTTGGATATTTTTAACTTCATGCTTTTCTTATCAGAGACTAAATCCTGGAACTCCCCAGAATTACTTGTACTTGGGTCTCCTCTGAAGTGAGCTACTCTTAGGAGCTTTAAATGGGGGTTCTTGAAAGACATATGGAACTTGGGTAAGTGGCTGTGACATCTCAGGTACCAAGTTGGACTAATGTGTAAGTCCAAACTTGTCTGCAGTGTAAGTTTTCCCCCCAAACTTCTCTTTTCCTTGTCCCTCATTTTTCCTGATTACATGGAGGAGAAAGTCATGATGAGGGGTTAATCCATCTTCCAATTTAGACCAGCTTGGTGCCTTCTGACCAGTGAGATCCTGGGCCAGTAATACTACATTGACCTTTAGCTTCTTCATCTGTAAAATGGGGCTTGTGACTCAACCACCTACCTTCTTAACACACTGTGGAATTTTCAAAAAAGTATATGTGAAAGCCCTCTGTCAACTGCAAAGTGCTAGATCCACTTTCACTAACTGATTCATTCTTTCGATAAATATTAAGTGCTTCTTTGTGAAAAGCACATTGTCAGGCTATTTGGTGGATACAAATGAATAAAATATGATTTCTGCCCTTAAAGTATGTACATTCTTGAAAAGAAAAGATGTTTACATGAATAACTATAACAGAATGTAGGGGAAAAAAATAGGCACCAGAACAAAGAGAAACATAAGATGCTAGGAGCCTGAGAGAAGGATACTCGAGGGGGCTTCAGGAAAATGGAAGAAGCCAGCATATTAAGAGCAATCTGGGAGATAAAATCTATGAAACTCGTCTCATTAACTTATGCATTTATTCATCCACTAAACATTTAGCACGTGCTTATCATGTGCTGGTTACTGTGTAAGTTACTGGGGCACCGTAGACAGACTGAATGAGAAATGCTGGCAGGCTGTCTACGGGGAAATGTCCAATGGGAAGTTGGAAATGCAGGTCTTCAGTTCAGCAGAGTTGGGGTTGATTGACAAACTTCAGTCATCCTTCTAGAGCTGGCAACTGAAGCTGCAGGAACTGATGCAGGTATACAGGTGAGATTAGATGGTGGAGGAAGGAGGAAGGGCAGGGAGAGAAACTTGGGTGATGGTCCACAAATTGAAAAGAGGAATTAGCAGAGCCGACTAAAAAGACAGTCTCAGAGAGTGGAGAGAAGGGTGACAAAAATACGAGAGAAGAAAGCGTAGGCAGCCGCAGCCGCAGCCCGTTCCACGACGATGATGTGCGTTGGCAACTGAGACGGAACCACCGGACTTTTCAATTAGAGGCTTTTGGTGCTCCTGGGTCAGCATGCAGGTCTCCCACGTCCAGGACAAGCCACTGTAATCACCTGGTTCCTGGCCCCCGGTAACCACGATGGGCGGGGTGCCTGGATTTGAATCCCAGCTCCGCCACTCATCAGCTGTGCGATGTGGACAACTTAGTCTTTCTTTCTGTGCCTGGGTTGGCGCCAACACCTTCCCTCGATTCCTGTGATTATTATGAGGACTCAATAAACACAACAGCGTTTAGAACAATTCTTGCCACACGGTAAGCAATCAGTGGGTGTTTGCTATTACACACAGGCCAATCCACCTAGAAAGGCCCATTTCTCAAAAGCTCATGGCTTCTGAATTGAGAGGCCACAGATCAGATCAACCTCTCCATCCCCCTGGTAGGCCCCCACTCACGCAGGACACACACTGCTTTGTGATGGAACCCAAGGCTCTGGGGTGGAATTCTTGGGAAGGCACATTATGTTAACTATGCCGTTTTCTGGGACTGTTGCTGTCAAGCTGACCAGGATTTGGAAATGTGAGAACTTTCTATTGATGAGCTTTGGGTAAACCACTGTAAACAAGTCTGAAAAACCATCACATTTGACTGGCTTGTAAGTTGTGGAAAGTGAACCCAGATCTAACACGTGGTAACAAGAAAAGAAAAATAGGAAGATTTTGTTACTTTTAATCATAGGTTTTTATTCCACAGGTTTCCTGTTAATGGGTTCAAAGAATGTGATCTGCTTTTTCCCTTCTATGCGGCACCTCATCTGTCACCAGTGTTTCACAGAAATGTGAAATGACTAGCTGAAAGCTATCTTCTCTCAGCCCACTCCCAGGTCCACCCTGCAGTGTGTAATTGTGGGGTCATGGATGTGTGCCACCAGCTTAAAGAACATCTCCCCAAGGCTTCGCAATGGACCAGGAGACAGTGACCGGCATGTTGGGGATCTGTGCTCCTGTGTGTTCTTGAGAAATGTGGGAAGACTACTAAAGCTGCCTTTGCAATCAGTTTAGATGGTGGAAATAGGAATCTGGGGAGGCTAAATTTACTTACAAGTCAACTGGATTAGCACTAAAGTAATTTTCCCTGTGTAAACCGAATTTTAGGGTAATGCATAAGCTAAATTTGGAGCAGGGGGCCAAGACACAGATTTCCCGTGCTGTAGAGCTCTTGCAGATATCAGCAGATAACAAAGCTATTATCCCGGCAGAGATGGAAGCATCCTCAAATCCTGTCAGATGGCAGCACTGACAAAAATTACAACCAAATGTATTTTTACACCGATTTGCTTTCTTAAGTCTGGCTCTTAAAAGCAAAACATTCTCTTATAGGAGGAGTTTAGTAAGAACACAAGAATGCCACTGTGAAGGAAATCTCCCGGGAATGCCAGGGACTAACAACAGAGGATTTCTGATAGAAGAAAGAGACAAGGATTTGGAACAAGTTTCTGAATGGCATCATTGTCCTTTCTTTTCTTTCTCCCCGCCCCCCCTCCCCGAGTCCCCACCTCGAGTTTCCTAGCACTCATTTTGTGGAAAAGGATTTGGATCAGAGACTCAGATACTACCTGGGCTTATAAACATATGGTGTGAAAGTATATATATATTTAATGGTGTCAAGTTAAAGGTCTTTATCCCACTTCTCCTGACATAGTCCCTTAATCCTTATCTACTCTTGGCCCCTCCAATGCTACTCTGTATTCTGCTTTCAAGATATATAAGCCTCTGAGGAGCTTGTGAGAGTGTTAAACTTCCTTGCCTTCATTTCTCATCTGGTAAAATAAGGGGGATCAGAGCTTAACCCTTGCAAGGAGATGAAGGAATATGTAGCCAATGAGTACCATATGATTTTCCATTAAGATATCCTTGAACTATATTGAGTACTAACCTAGAAATTATTAAAACAAAAACAACCCTCATTAGTTATTATTTTTTTCATGCAGGAATCAAGTAGAATAAAGAGAATGGGAATCAGAAGACCTGAGTTCTAATCCCAGCTGTGATACTAGCTATCTGTCCTTGGGGTGGTTTGAAATGAGACAGATTTGGATTCAAATCCCAGCTCTATACCTGATAGGCTGTGTGACCTTGGGAAAGTCACTTGCTGTCTCTGACCTTCAGTTTCCTCAATGTCAAATGCAGGAAGTAGTACTTGCCTCTAGTAGTCTCTCTTCCCACATTACCATGTATTTACGTACACAAAATCTGACAATATGGATAAGAGAAGGATGGTTGGATTTTAGAACAGGCATAGGAGGAAAGTGAGTTGCCTTCATGATTTTGGACATTAGAAGGATTTACCCACTGATTCTAATTACACTTACTCAATTATTCTTTCATTCCACAAATACTTAGTTAAGTGTTTGTGGGTGCCTGTTGTATATATGGAGAATACTTAGCCTCAGAAGACAGTCAGACAGTCCCATATGGAGGACATAAAGACAGGGAGCCTGGGGAGTACAGAGGAGGGCATGTGACCTTGGACTGGGGGCTGTAGGGAAGGCTCCCCAGAGGAATTGATGTCTAAACAGAGCTGAAGGGAAAGAGCAGGAGTGAGAAAGTTCCCCATGGAAAGAACAGCACATGCAAACACTATTGAGCGAGAAAGAGCTAGAGTAGTTCAGGATTAGTGTAGAGAGAGATTAGGGTTGGGGATTAGGGCAGAAGAGGCTAGAGTGGTGGAGAAGGACAGAACAGATTAGGAATGGCTTTCTAAATCAAGGAAAGGAGTCTGTACTTCATCCTGAGTGCAAAAGAAAAACACAGAAAGATTTTAAACACGATCATTTTGCAGCTGGGAGTGACTTTAAGGTCTAGAGCTCATGGCAACTGGTTTGGTCTCTCCTCTTAACCCAAGGGCAACCCATAGAATGCAGGTCTGTAATGATTATGATTCAATCTTATGATCCAATAACATGAGGGAAATGGGTGTCTTAGTATAGTATGCCTCACACCTACAAGTGATAAGTAAGTGCTTACAATAATTACTTCCAGTGTTTAAAATTGAACAAATCCTTTTGAGCCTTTGGCCCTGCCCAGCTCAAAGGCACTAATGATTTGCTAACTGCAGCCCATATTCTAAATGCCATTCAGAGATATTATTTAGTGGTAGCAGATGGAAACATGTTTCAAGTATGTACATGTGAGAGATCTGTTGGGTTATCTCTGGTCTGAGTTATATTGGCTCAAAGGCCAGAGTAAGACCCTTGGATGTCAGAAGCCCAAAAAAGACAATGTATTCCTTGCCCATCCCACCTCACTACAGAATGAATGAATGAATGAATGAAAGGGAGGGCGGAATAAAGGAAGGGAGGAAGGGAGGGAGGGAGGGAGGGAGGGAGGGAGGGAGAAATGCCAGCAAGTTCCACAAAAGTCTACTTTCTCCCATGATGATCACTGCAATGTTTTAAAAATATCACATTCTTTCCCAATGATTATCTTTAATGCTCCTCCTGTACTGCTATTTCCCTAAGGAAGTACTTTGTCTACTGGGAAATCTGGGGCCAGCTGCAGAGATTCTGGATGGGAAGAAGTTTCCCTCTTTAGAAATTACTTTCATTCGGTACCACACATCCCCAAAGCTTAAACAGTTGGTCTCTTCTTGGGTGTAGTGACAGTTCTAGTGACATTTGTATGCCTGGGGTCTACTACAGTGCTTGGCACACAGGGGGTGTTGCAAACTATTCGTTGTCAACTGAATGGAATATTCTAGTTTATTATATTTTCTAGTAGGAAGTGAAAGTTATATTGAACCCTTTAGGTTGAATTTTTTCTAAAATGTTTAAGTCTACTTTCCACTTGACTGTGACCTCCTTGAGGAAAGGAAATAATGTCTTTTCATCAATGTTGGGACCCTTCCTGAACCTCTTCTTCCCACTGGGCTGTAGTACAATGAGTGGCATAAAGTGAAGAATGAAATTTGTTGCTCTATCAATGGGCTTTTCTTCTTGCTTCGGTAATAGGGTCATTGAATATAACAGAATCATCTTTGCTAGCTGTGGACCTTATACAACCTATGACTGTGTTTCTGCATGGGAAGTAAGAACCAGATGTCAGTGCCAATATCAGATTTATCAATGGTGCACCATACAACCCTGAATAAAGAACTTAATCTCTTAGTGATAGCACTTTACTATTTTAAGTGGAGATAATACCTGCTTTGCCTATCTTACAGGGGTCTTCTATAGCTCAAAGGAGGTCTTGTGTGTGAAAGTACAGTTATAAGCACTGTGTACAAAATCATTAATGTAGGGAATGGAGTTTAGGACTTGAGTCAAAAAGATGTACAGGGCCACTGCTCAGAGTGTGTGATGATGAGCCTGGAGAAGTCACTTATCTTCTCTGAACCTCATTTTCTTCATATAATTCCAGGTACAGCAGCCTGTTCGGACTTTGAGTACCAAAAGAAATAGGAAATGTGCAAGTGCTGTGTAGACTGTAATAAAGCCTGTTTTCACATCAATGTTGTTCATTGGAGCCGACCTACAAAGTGTAGGAGTTTAGGCTGCCCTTGTTCTGATAAAAGTCAGAACAATCCTTGGTGCAGAGCTACTAAAACTGGGGTGTCCATAAGATTCACCTAAGAGGGTACGCTAAAGATGCAGACGGCCAGGAGCCACCCCCAGAGGTCTGATTCAAAAGGGATCCAGGAATGTACACTTTTAACAAACTGCATGTGGACTGCCCAGCAGACCTTGAGAAACATTAGGGAGGAAGGTGTCACCCTCCCAAACAGAGTTAAGGAAGAGAGGGACCCCGAGGTTGCTCTAAAGCAGAGGTTTATATCAGAACCATCCGTGGAGCTTCATCCACAGTCCTGTACCCTGGCCTCAGCCTTAGAGTCTGATTCGGTAGGTCTGGAGTGGGTCCCAGATTCCTGAGGCCCTTTAAAAAATTCATTTCCCCTAGTTCTTCTAGAGATTTGGATTTAGTATGACTCCTAAACATTATTTTTAACAGTTCCCCCAAGGGGTACTCATGATCTTGTAATGGTGACCCGTATAACAGAAGCTTATTGAAACTAGTTGCCAAACAACTTCCTCCCATGCTTCTCTGTGCATAAACCCCGGGACACAGGACATCCCTGGGAGACTTCTTCTCCCTGGTTCTTTCCTTCAAAACTGTCATTAGTGATCAGCATCACTAATATCACTAATATTCACTTTTTTATTTTAAAATGTTATATTTGTGTGTGTGTGTGTGTGTGTGTGTGTGTGTGTGTGTGTGTGGTGGGTACAGTGGAGGCTCACACAACATAACTTGCCCAGGGTTCAGGAGCCCCATAGCAATTCCCATTGCCAGCTTCTGCCCACGTCGCTTACCTCTTTAGCTTAGAAGCGGAGAGCTGCAACATGGGGTTATTTGAAAGTTCCGGTTATTTGAGATTTTGCTAGCCTGCAGTGACCTCATGTTTTATGGCTTAGAACTAAAAAGTGGTTAAAAAAGAAAAACAGATGGCAAAAATGTGATGCTCAAATCAAACCCCCAATTTATACAACTGTATAATACAACGAAACATGTCATTTATTTGCCATTAAAATGATTATGATTTAGCACAGGGCCAAACTTTGGCCACCGATGCTGAATATTTATGGCTGGCTCCCTCAGGACACAGAGGGGGCTACAGAAATATGCTTTTTCTCTACCCTACCTCCGCTTGATGAATGATTATTTTACTTAGTAATATAGTGAGTGAGACAAAATTTGAAAATACATCAGAGGTGAGGCCCAGTACAATTACATTTATGAATAAGGGTTATTGTAATCAGCTCTAAGTGGAGGGCTTAAAATAGAAATCTAAAAAGTGAATTGATGAAAAAAAATTTGTACAAATCAAGAACAGCATTTAATTTGCTGGCACTTTAAAATGTGTTTTGAAAACTTATTAACAAAGCCAGATTTTTTTTAAAAAAGGGCCCTAGTTTCCCTATTTAAAGTTGGGAAAACACAAAAGTGAAATATAATAGGCACCTTACAAAGATCATCTCAGTGATAAAACTAGAAGAGGAATTGGTTATGATTGCTCTGTGGAGAGGCTCTGGCACCCACAACGGCTTTCTAATCACCTAAACTAGTTATCATTACCCCTAATGATTCTCACATCTGTGTAATCCTCGACAGAGGGCTTTGTGGTTAAGAGAGGCTGGGCCTTACAACTAGACATCCCAAGTTCAAATGCTGGCTGTGCTATTGACTCACGGTGTGTGCTCGAGCAAACTACATAACCTCTCTGTGCTTCAGCTCTACTTGTAAAGGTTATTCTAAAAATTAAATGAGATAATACATGTAAAGCACTTAATATAATATCGAGTACATACACGCATGTAATAAATGGCTCCTCTATTATTATTCTCACATCATTTCAACGGCCGCATGAGAAAAGTGTCATTGTCCCTGTTTCAAATGAGAAAACTGGAGTTCATTAGGCAGCATGATTTGTCACCTGCCTGCTCCACCTCCGTGGCAGGGGGGAGGCTCTGGGAAGATGGACTGATGGAGGGCAAAACCTTCCAGACTTTTGGCACGTGCACAAAGGCGAGAGGCAGAACAAAAACGGCACATTTAGGAAACAGAAGAAAACACAGTGGAACAAAGGACCACAACTGTGCACCAAGAACTGATTATCTGTGAGGGAATAAGACATATGGAGCTATGTTGCCTAGTACAGCACTGGGCACAAGATCTGTGATTTTTCTTTTCTGACTTATCAGCATCCTCCTTGCAAAGTCCCACCACACGTGGCTTTAAGTAAAAATAATAACCATAATAAATTAAAACCTACTTTCAGGAGGGCAGCTGGCTATAGTAGAGATGACTGACCACAGGATCCAGGTGGAGATGAACCCTGACTCCTGCATTTACTAGTTTTAGGATCTTGACCAAGTTATATCACCCCTCTGAGCCTCCGTTTCTTCATCTAGGTTAATAATTCAAAGGATGTTGTAAGGAACGTTAGAAGGATTAGATGAGATAACATAGATAACTAGTCCAGGATTTCTCAATGTCAGCGCTATTGATATTCTGGGCTGGATAATTCTTTGCTGTCGGGGGCTGCCCTGTGCATTGTGAGATGTTAAGTGGCATCCCTGGCCTCTGCCCACTGGATGCCTGCAGTACCCCTCCAGGTGTGATAACTAAAAATATCTCTAGACATTGACAAATGTTCCCTGGAGGGCAAAAATCGCCCCTGGTTGAGAACCACCGGCCTAGTCCAGTGCCTGGAATATAATAGGTGCTCAATAAATGTTAATTCTTTCCCTCCTTTTGGATAAAGCCTCATAAGTTTTTGGTGAGATGAGACCCAACTAATTTGGAAGCTGTGTTCATTTAAATAATGGCAGAACTGAAGCCCATAGTTTCAGTAACATGAAAAAAGTTAGCAGTGTCCATAATAATCCAGAGGACACTGAATTCACTCATGAAAACATACTGTTTATAAACACTCACGGGAAAGCCATTTACATTCAATTTCTATATTAAATACAAACAATTCTTAAACATTTATCAAAAAACCCCACATCTACTGCCAACAATTTTCAAGCAAATTTAAACTGATAACTACACTTAAAATAACTGAAATGAGAATATTTTTTAAAACTTGTTTTCTGACTGTCCTCTAATGCAGATTAATCTTCCCTTTTAATAAGCAGGTTAATGATGTTTTGTTTCACTCACATACCTAAAGTCAAGGATATTTTATAACTATTCCATTGAGGTTTTCTAAGTTCTTACTGACTTTTAAAGCAGGGAATTCTTTTGCATAGCTAACCTAACATCTTCCTGCTGCCTCTTTAAGCCTGTTTTCCGTTGTTCAAGCTTCAGTGGAACATGAGACCAGCTGTTTATCAGAAGAGATTCATTCCTTTATACCTGGAGGTTCTAAGTAACTTCAGGCCTGGCCTGGGACTTCCACTTCCGGACCCGTGTTTCTCAATAGGGGCCAAGTTTGCACCCCGGGGGGACATCTGGCAATGTCTGGAGATATTTTTGGTTTTCGTTGCAACTGGGGACTAAGGGGCTACTGGCATCTAGTGGACAGAGGCCAGAGTCACTGCTAAACATCCTACAATGTCCAGGGCAGCCAACCCACAGCAAAGAACTATCTAGCCCCAAATGTCAGTAGTGTCGAGGCTGAGAAATCCCATTCTATACCACAGCTCTGAGATGATTTTAGCCGATGAACAATGAATAAACTGTTAAAAAAAAAAGAAACAAAGTCAATCAAATCCTGATTGTCTGGCTTTGAGATACATGTTGCCTTCTTCAGGGAGCCTTTTCTAATCTGATATTTGGAAGCCCCCCCTCTGGACACCATGGGCCTGTGTACATCCCCCATCATAGCACTTAGCACAATGCTGGCTGATGGTGGACATGTAATAAAAGATGGCTGCATAAATGCACAGCTATGGGATCCAACAATGGGTCCTTGAGTTATTGGGGCTCTCAGAGTTCGCCTGACATCCCCTCTGGACACATCTACTGTAAGCTCTGAGAGCCTCTGAGGGGCTGCTCTTGGTAACATGAAGGGGGAGAGGGTGTGAAGGAGCTGGGTTTGCTTGTGTCACTCTTCCCTTGTCTACACCAGGAGTTGGAATTTATTTTCCTTCTTTGCCTCACACTGACAGGAATATAGATTTGGTTTCATTTAACATTTCACTTAATCGTCTGAAATGTAAAAACTGAACAAACAGATCTGATTCCACACTTTCCACACTCCTTCGTGTGGTGCTGCTAAGTAGAGCTGTTAAAACAAACAGGAGGAATGTGGGAGTCAGGGCTCTGCTACTTGAAGTCTCGTTAGCCATTTATGCGCCATTTATGCCTCAGCCTCCCGTTCTCCCCAACCTCTCCCCAGCCCCACTCTGCGCTTCTCGAGGGCACTGTCTTCTTCTCCTCATTGCCTGAATATCGGAGGTGCTACAGTTATTGATGGACTCCAGCTTTTCATGTCTGACCGATAACTATGCAGCATACAGAAGTTTCCAAAAGGTTGATAAAAAGATGACAGTTGATCTTCAAGTTGTATTCAATCAACTTCTAAGGTTCTTTGCTACTTCTTGATTAGGCCAAGCACACTTCTGTCAAGAAGCCTTTACACCGGCTGTCCCCTTTGTCTGGAATACTCTTCTTTCAGATAGGCTAGTGGCTCACTCCTTCATTCAGGCATTTGCCCAAATGTCACCTGATTAGAAAGGCCTTCGCTAGCCAACCTAAGTAAGGTAGCAGCCCTCGACCATATCACTTGATTTCCTCTACTCTGCTTTCTATTTCTTCTTCTTTTTTTTTTTTCAGTACGCGGGCCTCTCACTGTTGTGGCCTCTCCCGTTGTGGAGCACAGGCTCCGGACGCGCAGGCTCAGCGGCCATGGCTCACGGGCCCAGCCGCTCCGCGGCATGTGGGATCTTCCCAGACCGGGGCACGAACCCGTGTCCCCTGCATCGGCAGGCAGACTCTCAACCACTGCGCCACCAGGGAAGCCCTCTATTTCTTCTTAAGCAGTCATCCCTTCCTCGCATCGTTGGCTCCCCCGTCAAGAATGTAAGCAAAGCTCCACAAGAGAAAGAGCAGAATCTCTGCCTATTTCTTCTGCCTAGTTCTTAGAGCAGTCACTGGCTCATACAGCTGCTCAGTGAATATCTGTGGAGTATGGCAAAGTCTCCTGGCCAGTCTTGGTCAGGAACTTGTACCATGACCACTTCCACCTTTCCCCCACTCCACCAGCATGTGAGGGGTTATTTAGTGCATTAGTTAAACCCTCGTCTCTAAATCAATTCCACACACTCCAGCTGGTTATTATTTAGTTTTTATCAAAACAGCTTAACTAAGGGCTCCCGAAGACTCCTTAGGAAGAAGATAGGCTCACGGTGAGCAGAGACTCCCTATCCCCTGTCCCTCCCCACCCGCCATGGCACTCACACCCTCTCCACACACTCAGGCACAGAGTCCCTTGAAGTCCTGGTTTTAAGGTCTTTATCATACTCTGGGCATAACTTAAAACTCTTTCCTACTTTACTTTTCATAAAGTTCAGCTGAACTGTTTTTCTCAGAACCACCATAGAAGGTAAAAATAAAGAAGACTTTCTACCCATAAAACTGTAAAACACTCTCATGGTTTCATCTGTGACCCCAAACCTTTCTTTTTTTCAATCCCCTTTTATTTTTGTAAAAGAATGCACTATGTGCAGGCATCTGGCTTGTAAAAATAAATACAGCGACTGGTTTTCCCAAATAACTTGGCCTAATCACTGAGCGCCCCTGAAAAGACTTGTCTCTTGAGATGTGGCAATCTTATGAAGCGATCTATTCCACGGTCCAGGCACAGAGAGGGCACCTACCTAGGTTGAATTACAGGCCCCAGGGTGTCTGGATTTTGACTCTGGGCTAACTCTGGACTCCACAGAATTAGATGTTTTCTTGTGGAGGGTGGATCACTAGTGTTCATGATACCCTTAAAACAGATTTGTTTTGACTCAGATATGTGTAGCCTTGATCACTGGAGGGCATGCACCAGCAGGAGTTTTGATATTTGTCCAGCTTTATTTTACAACTGGACTTAAAAACAGAATGGATGTTTGGAGTATTTATTTATTAAAATTAAGTGATGCTGATATGAAATCACTGGAAAGCAGCTATCTCTAAATCAAGGTATCGATGTTAGTATTTTGGGACATTACTGATAGACATTTTAAAAAATCACTTTTAATTATTTTTAAAAATCAAAAGATTCAATCGAATTCAATTTAGTTCAAGATACAGTTATTAAGTATCTACTGTGGTAACATTTTAAAACTTTTTTCAGAAATCTTTTTTCCAATTTTTAAAATATTCGGTTCAGTAAACACCTAATTTATTTGCAACAATAAACCCACAAACTTCTTTTAGCAAAAATGAGCATGTGTTGCTTGAAATTCTAATTATCTTAATTATTTAATTCAGGGAAAAAATATTAGCCTATATGCAAACTTTAAAACATTGGGTCAGGCAATTAATTTGTTTTTAATCATTATTTCTCGATTTACGATCCACTAGAAAATATAAACACTTTATTTCTGCTTTTACAGTTTTCGGTTAGAATGCAAATGCTCCAGAGCAGAATGTTCCTTCAGTGGCCTCTGATGAGTTCAGATGCTCAAATGAGTTTCCTCATCCTTCTCATGCTACAATAACAATTATAATGGCCACTGACATTGAGCACTTAGTAGCCATGAACATTTACAGAGAGCTTCCTAAGGGCCAAGCACTGTGCGTCACAACAAACCAATGCACTGGAAGGACCACTGGAGTTTAAGGCAGATCTAACACACAAATGTGTGGGGCTCTGGCAAGACTTAACCACACTGAGATTTAGTTTCTTCATCCTTGTTATGGATGTAAAAGACTCTGCCTGCCTCATGGAATTATAGCTTAAGGCTGGAGGTATACTCTGATATTCAGGATCATAGGTCCATTCCTCAGCAAACTCACCGGATAATTCCAGAAGTGTATAAGTCTCCTGTGAGCATAAACTATGCCTCACTTCCTGATGTATCCATAGCACTGGGGCCCCACCCATAAACATTTCTTGAGTAAGTGGATAATATATGTGAAAGTGCTTTAGGAACGGTAAAACAATCAAGATTCCTTTATTATTATTTATAACGTTAATTCTCTTCCGCAACCTATTTCACCCAGAGCCCTAATATTTATTTCTCATGGTTCTTGAGGAAATGATTTACTTACGACTAAGAGAAAACTATTCTAGGCTGATGAAATCCTGAAGTCAAACGGGGTCTGCTTTAGCTCTGTAACAACCTTACAAAACTTATTCTGCCCCACATACAGCTGGGATGAAAGAATCAGGCACATAGCACATTTGTGAACAGAGATCCCCTCTGGCTGGACCCTGCAGGAGGGGTGCTGAAGAATCACGGAAACTGAGATCGCATCGTCAAAAACACTGAGGGGCGATCACTGGGAAGAAACCTGAACAAGTTACAGAGAGTGATGATAAAGCCAGGCCTGCACTAATAAAGTGTTTTCACTTCCAGTTGTGCTGTTTTTGTTTAGCCTGGAGTCCCAGTTTGTCCCACGGCTCAGCACACCTGAGAATACTGGCCTGAAGAGGAATGGTAGAGGTGAGCCAGCCACATTGCTGTAAGAGACCTCGACCTAAGAGAAGGGTCAGGAACATCACTTTTCTATTTACCCCTGAGAGAGTGAAGACGTTGAGCTGCTTGAATTGCACAACCTGACCCCTTCTCCCACCATTTCAGAGGGGGTTTGGGGAATGAGCTTGCAGGGTGGCTGCCTCTGCACAGAAGCACAGCACATCTAAACCTAAATGCTTGTGATAAGAGTCTTTCTCCCTGACCACACTGTGTGGACTTCTCACCCACCGTGCATGCCTTTGGGTCCAGTCAATTGGCAGCTTTCACTCAATTTCAACACTGCCTTGGGGCCTCCCCCAATTACCTGGAACAAACCTGCAAGGGCTGAAGTTTTCCTAGAGCCAGAGAAATATTGCTTTGTGATCAGCACGTGACTTGGGCTGAGAGTTAAATATAAGAAACAGTGAGGCAGATGTTAAGCCTTGTAGATGAGTAGCAATTGTGTATAGATTGAATGAGAATGCCCTATTTTTCCAAAAATTTGTCCATCAAGTAGCAATTACTATGCAGCCTTCACAACTCAAGTGCTTCAAACTGTCCACCATGGCTCAATAGGTTCTGGAGCTTGAAGGAACAAAGAGATGGATTCAGAGTACCACTTGTCACTGAATAAGGACACAGGTAATGAGTTTGGGAATCTGGCTTCTTCTAGTACTGATTCTGCCTTAACCAGCTGCAGAAATGTAGGCAATTCACTTCGATTCTCTCTCTTTTTTTTCTTGGTAAAATCAGAATAATCGGGGACTTCCCTGGTGGTGCAGTGGTTAAGAATCCGCCTGCCAATGCAGGGGACACGGGTTCAATGCCTGGTCCGGGAAGATCCCACATGCCGCGGAGCAACTAAGCCCGTGTGCCACAACTACTGAGCATGAGTTCTAGAGCCCGTGAGCCACAACTACTGAGCCTGCGTGCCATAACTACTGAAGCCTGTGCACCTAGAGCCCGTGCTCTGCAACAAGAGAAGCCACCGCAACGAGAAGCCCGCGCACCGCAACGAAGAGTAGCCCCCGCTCACCGCAACTAGACAGAAAAAAAAAAAAAAAAGCCCCCGCGCAGCAACGAAGACCCAACGCACCCAAAAATAAACGGGAAGAAAAAGAGAATAATCGTACCCAGAGCAGAATAACTTTGTTGTAGGCAAGGCATTGTTTTGAGGCTTAAAAAAGAAAAAAGATGTAAAAGTGTTCGGAAAATGCACAAATACAATCCTACCTGTGGTAGACAGAATAATGCCCTCCTCTCCCCCTAGCCCCGCCTTGCCAAATATTCATATCCTAATCCCCAGAACTTTTGAATACATTACGTTACATGGCAAGGGGAAACTAAGGCTGCAGATGGAATTAAGATCAGTAACCAACTGACCTTAAAGAGATAATCCTGGATTGTCTGGGTGGGTCCAATGTAATCAGAAGCATCCTTTAAACGTGTGAGAAGGAGGCAGAAAAGCCAGTGTCAGGGTAATGCAGCGTAAGAAAGATCCTACTGCCTATTGCTGGGTTTGGAGATACAAGGGGCCAGGAGCCAAGGAAGGCAGGCAGCCTCTAAAAGCTGGAAAAGGCAAAGAAATGCATTCTCCTTTGGAGCCTCTAGAAGGAACCTTGATTTTAGCCCGATGAGACTTACTTCAGACTTCTGACCTCCAGAACTGCAAGGTAATACATTTGTGTTGTTTTAAGCCAACAAGTTTGTGGTCATTTGTCACAGCAGCAATTAGGAAAGTGAGCAAATTAGAAAACGGATCATTGTTGACATTGTCATCATCCTGGACATTAGCATCATTATCATCAAGGCTTTATTTCAAGTATGAGCCTGGGAATGAGATTTCTAGCAATATATAATTTTGGCAAAATTCTCAGAAACGAAACCAGATGGCTCTCTCATGAGGGGGTTGCAGAAGGACTTCAGGAATGCTATCATATTGTTTCTATGCAAACACTGATAGCATTTTTCACATTATTTATTTATTTTACAAACCCTTTGTTGCCAATACAAAAGTACACTTCAGAGTGAATTGATTTTAGCATATTATTCTTTAAGAAGTTTATCTGGAACATCTTTGTTAACATAGTTAAAAGATCTAAGCCTTAAATTTAGCTCCGCGAATTATAAGCTGTAAAATTTATAGCATATCACTTCACTTCTTTGGCCCTGGTCTCTCTTCTGGTAAAATACTTGATGAGTGAACTAGATAACTCTTTCTTAGCTCTCTTCCAGGTTTAAGAATGCTGAGTCTAATTTCTATTTTATATAATGTGAGATCAAGACCTAATAGAAGTAAGTTTTGTGCCTGAATTCTAATAATTCAGACTTTGGGGGGAATAAGCTTTTAAAATTGAAGTATAATATACATACAGAAATCTACAGAAATCATAAATATAGAGACTAGTGAATTTTCACAAAGTGAATACACCCACATAACTACCATCTAAGTAAGATATAGAACTTTACAGAAACCAGAAACTTCCCCTACGGCTCTCTTGGTCATTTCCCGCAAAAGTAACCATTGTTCTGACTTCTATCACCTTATGTTAGTTTTTCATCTTTTTGAACTTTAGAGCAACTTAATTATATAATTTCTACTTTTTTGCACTCGACTTTCTTTCAACATGTCTGTGGGATTCATCCATGTTGTTGCCTGTAGCTACAACTCATTATTTCTTGCTGCTACGCAGTAATTTTCTTTTTGCTGTTATCCAATATGCTATGACTATATCATACCATAATTTATTTATCTATTCTATTGTTCATGGAAATTTGGGCTATTTCCATTTGGACACTATAATTACTTTGATTTTGCTTCTCAAGTTAATCTATTTGTAAAATAGAAAGCATTTTACTCTACTTTTAATTTATTTTGAACATACATATTTTCCATATTCTGTACAGCAGAGAGACCTCTAAGAGACAAAGTCAGTTGGGCCAGAGCAAGGTCAACTTTCTCTGCATATTGCACCTTATCTGTCTGAAAAGGGATTTTACAGACTCACTTGTTTCTCTGTGGACAGAGGAATGAAACAGCTGATTGCTGAGGCCTCTAATAATGCCAGCACTGGATGGTTTGTATGTACAATAAGCATGACTGCAATAGGAAGGTAGTCTGAACCCACCTGAAGAATTTTCAGACCCCTGGATTTGATATAGTCAATAGGACTGTTTTGTTTTGTGTAATAGAAACTACAGCTTCAGAAAGGAATGACAGACTGCATTACACGGTGAGAAGGGTGTCTCACCGAACTGAAGGACAGAAATAGAACCGAGATATAAGCCTCCACAGGATGTCTTTCCATTTCTATCTCTGGTTTTCTTTCCAACGTTCAATATACATGGCAAGTAAGCCTCTTGATTTTCCATGCTGACTCTCTCTTGGTCCTCGTTCCTAGCTTGGCCCACTCAAGACCTGACTTGAATCAAACGTTAAAATTATGGCTTCTGGAAGCCCCAATTTCTGGATGGTGTGAGTTCGAGGAATGACAGGGAATGGTTCCTAGAGTAGGGGTGTTGTCGGCTAAGGTTTGGGAAAACACCCTCCAAGGTGCTAACAATAGACACACAAACTTTGGAGAGGGGCAGCCGACAGTAGTTATTTAAGAAGAGCTACAGGGACTTCCCTGGAGGCCCAGTGGTTGGGACCTTCGCCTTCCAATGCAGGGGTTGTGGGTTGGATTCCTGGTCGGGTAGCTAAGGTCCCACATGCCTCGAGGGCAAAAAGCCAAAACAAAAAACAGAAGCAATATTGTAACAAATTCAATAAAAACTTTAAAAATGGTCCACATCAAAAAAAAAAAAAAAAAAGAAGAGCTACAAAGTAGCTCATGAAATTGAGTCCGGCTTTATTACCTAAACTTGCCATATTAAGAAAGGGCTTTATTCCGGCCAAGCCCTAGTCTGCATTCTTTATCCTGTGGTGTAGGAGAAAGAGCAGCTTTTGAAATCAGATAGGACTAGCTTCAATCCAAGTTCACCACTTCTGGCTGAGTTTCATTGGATAAGTTACTTAACCTCTATTTGTCCATGTCCCCCATCGGTAAAATGGGAATAATAATAATGCCCACCTCATAAAGTTACTCTGAGAATTAAAGACAGATGTATAAGTATCAAGCACGCTGCCTGGTCCATAAATCTTTTCCCCCACTCTTTTCCAGTGTTAAAGGTCAGGTGGCATATAGTAAAGTCGAGGCACTGGTAGGAATTGGGGCGGGGAGATTGAACTAGAATCAGAAGCATTGTAATCTGACTCTGGCATCTATAGCTGTGGGATCTTAGACAAGTCACTAAAACTCACTGGGTCTCATTTTCTTGACAAATGAAAAAGGAGTTTAGGACAGGGCTGTATCAGTGAAGTTATAACTGCTTCTAGAAGTCGGAGGGTTCCCCAAGTGCTTAGGTGTTGCTGAGTGTGGGAGAGGGCAAATAGCAAGGGAAGTGCAGTTTGGTAGAACTCCCCTACTTCCATCCCCTTCTTTTATCTGTTTTATAAATTGAGGTTTTGCATCAGATTTGTTTAGGGGGGGAAAAGTGAGCTGCTTAAAATATTTAAAAGCATCTTGAAAAACACCAGATGACATGCCCTCTGGAGTCTTTCCTGTTCGAAAACATAGAGGCTCTGCTAAATGCCTTCCACTGTTGGAGCCCAGCTACCTCCAGAGCCAGAAGCAGCCTGGACATTTTCAGCAACCCATTAAGGTGTCTGTCTTGGGACAGCAGGAAAAACAAACCCTACACAGGGCCATGGCTGAAATAGAGAGAGACTCATCCAACTTGTCCAGAAAACAAACCAAACACCCCCTTTCAAAACGCATTATTAATATAGTAAAGGAAATGTCAGCAGGACCATAAAGATGTCTCTTTCAAAGTGGATGAACAACCTGGGCTCTGCTTTGATGATGGCTTGTGACTCCCCAGCTAACAGAGGACAGCTCAAGAGTGCAAAGCTGTCGTACGTGGTCATTCTTACCTAAACAGTTGGCCCCGTGTGGCAACTGTGAAAACATGTCTTTCACAAAGCCACCATTGACAAATGTGTCTACATAGAAGGTATTCCACAGGGGATAATGGATCTAGCTGGTGCATTTTGTGCTGTATTGAGCCAGGTAGGAAGCAGGATGAAAAGGAGATTATTCTTGTGATAAGAAATTCATTCTTAGAGCAACAATCACAGGAGGAAAAGTTTCCATTCTTTCTGTAAATGAAGACCATAAGCAGATAATTTATATATTGAAATCAGATATTAATCTATGGCAGTAGTTTTCAAACTCTTTTGGAATAGATTTTCTAGCAGAAGCTCAAAAGTGTGATGGAGTGGGCTTCCCTGGTGGCGCAGTGGTTGAGAGTCCGCCTGCCGATGCAGGGGACACGGGTTTTGCCCTGGTCCGGGAAGATCCCACATGCCGCGGAGCAGCTGGGCCCGTGAGCCATGGCTGCTGAGCCTGCATGTCCAGAGCCTGTGCTCCGCGACGGGAGAGGCCACAACGGTGAGAGGCCCGCGTACCGAAAAAAAAAAAAAAGTAATGGAGTTGAAAACAAGAACGTTTATTCTGATTGAAGTAGAGATGAGGGGTAGGGAGGGATAAGCCTGCCTATTCTCTACAAACTTCTGCTTCTCTATGCCAGTATCCCTCTTGAGTCAGACCCCAAGGCACCTCCGTGAATACCTGAGGGCTCCCAGACACAGTTTGAAAATCACTCACTAGTCCTACCTTCCCTATTTATAGATGACAAAACTAGGCACAGAGAGGCCAAGTGACTTGCTCAGAATTCAGGGCATAATGAAAGGGAAGACCAGGGCTAAATCCAGGCCTCTTGATATCCAGCCCAGTGTTCTTGCCATTATATAACATGGAATCATTCTAACAAGGTGTCTGAAACCATCTGCAGTTCACTTCATAGGAGTCACACAGTCAGATACAAACTGTTTAAATTCTCAATGAAGTTTTTTTTCTTCGCTTGTCTAAAGGATACTTGGCAGGAAAGAAGGGAGAGAGGAAAGGAGGGAGGTAGGGAAAGAGGAAGGGAGGGAAGAGAGAATTAAATTTCAACATTAAAAGCACGGGCAACTACCCCACCCTTCCTAGAGTCCAAATCAAAACTATGGATAAGTAATTTGCAAGGGGAGAAAATATGATATCAAAATGATTCTTTGCTTACTAAATTCAATGACTTCAATGAGCCTTGAAGGAACTAAATGGTCCAAGGCTCCATCCCTCCATTGTCTCATCCATCCAACTCATAGACTCTTTACAGAGATATCACTTGCGGCTGGGATATGGGAAGTGAATGACCCCAGACTTCAAGAAACTCAGTTTTGAGGAGAAAAGGCATGGCTTGATGCTAAATATTATGATGGGAATAGGATGGGGAAAAGAAAGAGACAGAGAGGAAGGGAGAGAGCGGCAGGGGAAGAGAGAAGAGGAGAGGCAAGAATATTATGGTGGTCAGTGGTTGGGGATGAGAAGAAAGAATCCCAGGTAGGCATTGCATGTGGGAGGACAGAGCTTAAAAGAGAGTATTTCTGGGGCTTCCCTGGTGGTGCAGTGGTTGAGAGTCCTCCTGCCGATGCAGGGGACACGGGTTCGTGCCCCGGTCCGGGAGGATCCCACATGCCGCGGAGCGGCTGGGCCCGTGAGCCATGGCCACTGAGCCTGCGCGTCTGGAGCCTGTGCTCCGCAACAAGAGAGGCCGCGACAGTGAGAGGCCCGCGTACCGCATCCCAGGACACAAAGGGATCAAAGTTTTGTCATTTTCCTTTCCTCCCAGTGACCTCATCTATAAAATGCGATTATAAATATGCTGAAATTTAATACGTTAAAAGAAGTTTATTGATCTCTTCACAGTCTATAATGCTAGTATTACGGTCTCTGGTCAGCTGTCTAGGTGTGCTAATGCAAAATGTGAAAGAAACATGCTTCCAGGTTTGTTTGGTGGCAGGGCCCAATCTGTATTTCATACTCTAGTCAGACCTTTCACAAACTTATACCACTATGCTAATGTGTGCCTGTCTGGAGTGTGGAGGAAGCACCCCCTAGCTCATCCTTGATAACTTTTGAAGCATTCATGAGTCAGAAGCAGCAACCCTGCATACATGGGAGTGAACTGCATGTTTCAATAGGTTTAGTGTTAAGACATGGGCTTCAGACTCAGACAGATGGGTATTCAAATCCTAGCTGCCTCTAACCATCTACAGGATCTCTGGACAAGTATTTAACTTTTCTGAGTCCCAGTGGGGATGAGAACAAATGTATCAAACTAATAGGGTTGCTCTGAAAATTGCTTGAATACATGAAATGGCCATTATTACAACAGGCCCATATAAGTGTGAGCAATTCATGTTAGAGCCCCTGGATAGAATTAAGCTATGCAATCAGAAAAAGGATGTTCAGCAGGGAAAAAAGGGAACTTTAATGATATTGGTGAGCTGAATAGCATGCCTTCTCCCACTCCCTCACCTTTTTCTAGGCCTGGGAGTAAGATTTCACGTTGATTTTCACTGAGGAAAAGCACCCAACTGTTTGCTTCTCACCAGGACAACATATTTTTTCCTTCCTCCTCTGTGTAGTCAAGTGCAAACAAAATCCAGATTCTAGCCTGTAACAATCGCCATATGGGGTAGGAACTGATTTCCTCTTGGAAAACAATTCTAGAACATCGAGCTTTTGGGTCATTTCCTTGCACTCTGATGACATCATATCCCAACTTGTTTATTTATTCATCTTTAATTATTGCTCTATGTACATTCAACAACTATTGGAGGTACTTATGTACCGACTAAACAGAGCATCAGAGAGTTTTTACTAAGTCAGTTTAAGGTGCATGAGATATTTGACATAATTAATGTTTCAATGAATCAACTAAAGTTCATCCAAATGTGACTTCTGAGATCCTCTGCCCTTTTGAATAGATACTTATGAACATGGTTCTGTTTCTCCCCAAAGGCCTGTAACATGACCCACCATGGGTGTTCCTTGAATGAACCATGAGGCATACCTAAACGTGGGATAAATGCAATTGATCTGGACGTGGAGAATACAACAGGCACTTTCTCTTCAATGTGCAGAAGAGTTGTTACATTTCCCTTATTCCACTGTGAATATCAAATATTTTCCTGCCTCCAAAAACTGTAAGTTGTGGCCAGATTTTCGCATATTTTTTCTCATTTATGAAAAGTATAGCTATAGACATAGAAATGTACCCCACTCATTGTTAACATTTTCAAAGAAGAAAAATGAGTTTGATGTGTACATTCCAGTCTGTTTATTCTCTGGTTAATATCCCTCAACAGAGCCTGTCCATACTCATACTTCTTAACCTACTGGTTTGATTGTTTAGTTATTATTATCAAGGCCAGCTAAAATGGTAAGCATTAACTTGGGAAATAAAACAGTGTACCAAAGGTGAAATGTATCATAATTTTGAGTACAATAATTTCTTTTCACTTTTGGAGTAATCCTCCTGAAAAATACCAATAACAGTATTTAGTCACAATGGAAATATATTTTAAGACATAGTAAAAAATGTTCTTGAAAACCTGTATCCAGAACAAATGAGATCTGTCACTTTTTTTTTTTTGAGATCTGTCATTTTTAAGCTCTGTTCTCTCAGTTCTACAGAAAACATTGTAGAGATTGGTTCTCTTGACAAGATATATATTCTGCAGCCTGTACGTCTCCTCAAAGGTTTCAAACTAGCCCTTAATGTCTTAAAGTGTACTGTCTTTTGCATATGCATTCTCCTTATTTCATTTAATGTAAGGCTTGCCTGAGTGCTTTTCCCAATTATCAGGTTACTAAAGATCATATTTCTCTGGGGCTGATCTTTCTAGTCATTTGTATCTCTCAGGACTCTTGGTTGAAAATGACAGAAGCCCAACCTGATCTACTTTAAGCAATAAAAGAATATTTATTGGCTCACTAGCCAATGTCTAGGAAGAGCAGGGCTGCAGCTGGCTCAGGAAAGACTGGATCCAAGGAATCAGATACTCCTACCTGTCTCTCATCTTAACTTTCTGGTTTCATAGCCACAGGCAAATCCAGATTTATACTGCAGTAACACATCTAGAAACACAAGAGAGCTATTTTTGTCTGCTCCATATTAGAAAAGTTTTGTGGAAGGATGAGGATCGGCCTGGCTTGTGTCATCTGCCCATCCTTGGAACAGTCTCTGTGGTCTGAGTGTGAAGCACTCTGGTGGGCATGCCCATAAGACTCATATAGTTAGTGAGAAGGGACATATTTCCTCCAAATTAAGAGGAGCGATTTTGGACATACAAAATAATACATGCCCATGATCCTTTCATGCGAGGGCATACTGCTAATAGATCACTCCTTTCTGGATCATTCCTTATATTATCTTATGCTCAATAATATTGAGAAGCAATAATTACTGTCATGTTCTTTTAAGGAGACTGAATTGAATTGTGTCTACATGAAAAAGACCGTGGATTTTAAGTTGGGCGCACAATTTTAAATCATTATCTCAAAACCACAACTAGCAAAAATGCAGCTTGGCCAGGTATCACTCTTCCAGCAAGCCCCAGTGAAAACAGTAGCCTTTCATTAAATAAACACAGCATTCACAGGAGACCCAGTCTCCTAGCCTGCCGATCTCTGACTGTCCTCACCAATGGAGTCATTATCCGCATGCAAAAACCAAACAAAACCTAGTTACACATGTAACTCATTTGTTATCCAAATCTTCACATTCAGCAATTATCAGTTACTTGTTGACAGACTGATTGATAAAAGTTCCAAAAGGATTAGCATTCATTTCTTTCAGGTTGTTTTGTTTTGTTTTGTTTTTATTTTAATAAACTCTGTCATGCAGCAGGGCTCTCTCCTCACTACATTTTTGTGTCTTTACGTCCAGATCCTGGAAACTGCAGGCAGTTTCAGGGAGCCCTGCTTTACATCATTACTGCTTATCACAAAACAATAACGAATACATTTCTGTGCAGATCAGAGAATGTAAATGAACATTAAGCCCACATTACTTAAGGTGGAAACTATGCCATCAAAACTGAAAAGAAAGGGTCAGCCTTCACGTAGTGTCCAGGATCCCAGTAGTATTAGCACAACGAATGGGGTCTGAACCACCATAGTACATCAGCAGTTGGCATCCATTCGGAGAAAAGATGATGGGACAAAGCCAGGGCATGAGCCAACTGCTACGAAACAGAACCCAGCTGGAGCCACCGGAGATCCCAGCTCTGCTTCTTATTGATAGTGAAATCTTGAGTAAGTTTCTTAGCCTTCATAAGCCACAACTTCCTCAGTTGAAAATGGTACTTATAGTTGGATTGTTCCAGCATTAATATGACAATGTAAGTATCACATTTAGCAAAGTGCTCAATCACCGAAGTGGCAATAGTTAAGCCCTAAATAAAGCCCTAAATGATATTAAGATCAGAGTAATAAGGATTTTCTGCAGCAGAGAACAAGCCACATGCCCTTTATCTAATGGTCTGTACAGGATGGAGTGTGAAAAAGAGAAGCATTAGATAATAGCCCTGCCCTCAGACGGTTTATTGTCTAGCTGGGGGGGAGCCAAAGGGAATACACACACATGAAATAACAACAGAACAATACTCAACAGCAAAAAATATAAAATTACAGATGCTGACTGCGCATATGAAAGTAGTTTAGAACAGAGGGTGGGTCTTGAAAGCTGGGATAATGACTTCGAAAATATAGACACTGCAATGGCACAGATGCTGTCAGTTTTGTCCATTGTTCTATCCATAGCACCTAGACCAGTGCCTGGCTCTTAGTGGGTGGTCAATAAATATCTATCTAGTGAATAGATGAATGAATTGTTTAAATAATTAGTGGGAACGCTCTGGACTTGGAATACGAAGACCTGATTGGGATCCCTGCTCAATAGTTCTGTATTACTGGAGAACTTCCTTAACCTCTCTGAACCTCAGTTGCCTTATCTGTAAAATGGCTATCTAATCCCCATCCACTACATGGGTTTGTCATACAAATAAATAACACATTTTTTGTGAAAGGCACTGATCCACAGAGAGCACTTGACAAATGACAGTAAAAATGTAGTTGTAAGGAGGAACTGGAACCATAAGGATGGGGCACAAATTCGGATAGGTAGAAAGAAAGCAATTTTAATGCTGCATTTACCCCTATGTCCCTTAACTTGGGCTCCAAAACCAGTAAGGGTGTCCACAGAATAACAGGATGGAAGACTGTTTTTCTTTCCCTCCATGGTAACCAACAGCACATGCTTCATTGCTGTTAACAAGATCAATAAACTTGGCACATTCAGAAATCGACAATTAACCCCTTTTACAGCAACACTTAAAGTCACAGGCCTCTGTATTTTATATGGCTAAGCAGGCTGCTGAGCACGTGGTTTTTATTATTGCCCTCCCCACCTTAAAAAGAAACAAAATGACTACTAATAATTTAACACCTTATAGAACCTGTCCCTCTCTTAATGATTTTGCAGGGAAGCCCTGTGCACTGTAGCTGTCTTTGCAAGGGCCACCTCCACGTCCATGCTGCTTGGGGAAACTATATTATCTTTGGTCCTGCTTACCTTTCTAAATGTTTTATGGTTTACAGCTGTGGTGAAAAGCATTCTGGGGTCAGCAGAGATTTATTCTCTTTTTTAATGTTTTTACTAGGCTGAATAAACACATTCTCAAGGAATGAAACCTCTGGCCATGTTGGGAATATGGAAACCTGGGCTCCACTCTGTAATGGCAGCTCTTTTGTGACTGACACTTGCTTGTAACAACGGGTGCCATTGTCAGCTTTGAATGGAACGGTGGTCAGGAGCCCTCAGTGGGTTCCAGGGCACCCACCGCATGAGCGTCTGTGTCACAACCCTACCGGAAATCGCCTTCCTTTTTGCAGGATCCCATTAACACCTGTAGGAAAACGCTACGCTTTAAGGGCTCTGGAGAGTCGAGAATGCATAACTGATACTATTTCTTTGGCGATTTTATATCCAGCATGTGCTCATTTAAATATTTTTGGCAAATGAACCTAGATAAAGTGAGTCTTTTCCCCAAATTCAAACGAACCCTTAATTTTTATGAGGTTTGTAAAACTTCAGCAAAACAATTCCTTTAAAAGGAAAAAGAAAGTATTTCCTTAAGCTTGCTCATTCCGTTGATTTTGGCTAAGACTGTTCACAGAATTACTCATATGCTCTGAGAAAGATTATTCATATAGTGATTTGGAGCTGGGTGGAATCAGAAAGTATTATAAATCTCTTCACATGACATTCCTGTAAACTTTGCCAGGCTGGGACTAAAATAGGCTTGGAAGCCAACAGGCAGCACCTGCACAGCCCACTACAAGGCAACGCTGGCCTATCATTTGACCTTCTCAAGGTGTCTCCAACTTTGGCTTCAAAGTCAGACAAATAAAGAGCTTTGTCTTGGTGCAGGGCTTTGGGGGTAATTAGCAAGCATAGGTCATCCTTGCAGACATACCAGTTGGCAGCTTTGGAGAAACTGACATGCCTGGCTCATTTCTTTGTTTTGCATTGCTTTTCTCTTGGTAAGAACAGTGTAAAGGCCTCTCCATGAACTGGCTCTTAGAGCCACATCTGACTCATACTAATGACAGTTGCTGTGGATGCTGCCACTCAGATGATTTCAGGCTACTGTTCTGGGCTCTGCTCTGCTCTAAATGTATAGTCATGTTCCTAAGATATCACAAGTTTGCAGATATTATGTTATTGAAACAATTATTTCAATAGAAAAAATACTTGGGAGTTAGGCACTTTCACACTTAACAACTGATTTTTTTCCTTGTAGGAATGTCAATAATAAAGGTTTCCTTTATAGCCCAAGGAGTTGAGGGACCATTCCCTGGCGGTCCAGGGGTTAGGACTCCGTGTTTTCACTGCCAAGGGCACAGGTTCGATCCCCGGTCAGGGAGCTAAGATTCTACAAGCCGTGTGGGGCGGCCAAAAAACAAGAATTTTCTTCACCCCATCACATTTCTCGAGGGATAATTTAGTGAGTGTGCACATTAGCTGTTCCTGACTTTTCCCACCTTTAAATAGTTTCCCCAACTGATTCCCTTAATTTCAGAGGCTTTCCTGGTCATTTCAGTTATTGGAAGACATAGTGAGTATGACGTTCCTCATTCTCACCCATTATTCTCATCCGTCTCTCTGTCATTCCAGCCATGTTCTCTTTCTTCCCTCCAAGTTCCAGAGAAGAAGCTTCTCTCTCCCTATTGACATCAACCCCTCTACCTGTCCTGGGTAGCTTTTCTCTTCCCATTACCACCAGGATTTTAACCCCACAATGGTTGTTTTTGCCCCTTTAGTGTCTTCAAAGACCTCTTCCAGAAATGGTCAGATCTTCCTAAAGACACACACAGTCTTACTTCTCCTGAGCCCAATTTTCCTCCTTTCACTCACAAACATTTTAAATGTGAGGTCTACTGTCATTACCTCCAGTGACTTCTCGCTGTGTTTCTTTCTTTCTTTTTCTTTTATTTTAATTTTGGCCACATCGCACAGTTTGCAGGATCTCAGCTCCCATCAGGGATTGAACCCGGGCTACGGCAGTGAAAGCGCTGAGTCCTAACCACTAGACCACCAGGGAACTCCCGGTGTTTCTTCCTGATTACTGTACATAAGGCACCATTCTTTCTCTGAAGTGATCTCTCGATGGCCAACCACAATTTCGGCTTCTAAATGCACAATCTTAGGCCCCACTCATTTTCCTTTGAAACACTCTGTTTATCCCCTACTCCCCAAAAGCTCTCTCTCTCCTCCATGGTTTCTATGATCTTGTACTTCCTGGTTTTTCTTCTAAATCTCTAATAACTTTTCCCCTCCCATAATGATCTCCTATACCCCCTCCCAAAGATGAGTGTCACTTAACACTCAAACCTTGCTTTTCCATTCCTCCTTCTGGTCATGCTGTTGGGAAGGCCCTTGGAATTCACTTATCTCTCCAATCTGATTGTCTTCAAGACCCATCCTATTTTCCCTCCAGCATAATTGCATTTGGATGTACAAACCATCACGTGGTTCAGTTCCAGTCCTCAGGAAGCAGATGCTAAGATGGAGTTAAAAGTACAAGAGATTTATTGGGGGTGTTGTTTGTGGATGAAAAAGGGGAAAAGAGTAAAACACACAGAGAGAGGCTTCAGACTGTGATGCAGTCCTGACATCTTAGTAAAGAGAGGGGGAGGGAAGGAGGATTTAGGAAGGTGCAGCTCAGAGTCTGGGCCAGCCCAGTGGAGAGCCCCAGAGCACTGACTGCCTATCGGAGGAGGCCAACGTGGGACAGAAAGGCTCAGCTCTATCACCCCTTTGGAGCTTAGTCACTGGTTGATTGTGAGCTGCCTGGGGAGAGTGTGACCTTGCTTGCATGCTATGGCAGATGCCCAAGGCGCTAGAGCCGGAGGCTGTCAGCTAACTGCAATTCTTACAGCAGGTTCTGCATTTCTTACAGCAGGATCTCTCTCAAAAGGAGATCTCAAACACAATCCATGCAAAACTAAGCTTTTCCTTCCTCCTCTCCCACCTTATACGCCTTCAAATGATCCCATCTCTGCCTTTGGTATCAGCGTTTTTCCATCTTCCAAGCCAGATAACTTCAAGTGATCTTTGGGTTCTCCAATACCCTTATTGCTTATATCCAATTTGGAGATCTGAAATTCTTCTAAAATGCTTCTCAGCATTATCATTCCATCTTTCTTCTCAGTGCCACTATTCCGTAAAGACTGCATATTGCATATTGATTAAACTTGCTTATTGCTCTCCCTGGCTCATCTTTCTCACTCCCAAATGTTGTCGTTTCCCAGGATTCAGTCCTTAACTCTTGTCTCCTATCACACAACAGGCTCATCCTCGATGACTTTATCCATTAATCAACCTCTACTGAAATACCCATGACTCCAAAATTTTTTATCTCCAGGCCCAGTTCTGTCCAGAACTCTAAATCAATGTTTCTCAGACTCGAGTGTTATATGCTCGCTTTCAAAAGGAAAAAAAATTATTGTATACCCTAGCATTAAATTTTATTAAACATGTGATATATGTGCTAACATAAAACTAAGTATAAACTTTTGGTAATAGTTTGGTTTCCTTCCAGACTTTTTTCTACACATATTTTACATGGTTGAGATCATATTATATGTGCGTATGTGTATATTGTATCTTGTTTCTGATTCTTGACATTAGAGCACAAGCATTTTCTTAGTCAATAAAACTCTTCATGCACGTTATTTTTTCATTGGCACATTTCATTCTGTAGATGTGTCACAATTAATCTATTTTATAATGATGTCTAATGTCAAATAATAAAGCAATAAATCACTCTGTACATAAAGTTTCATCCAAATTAAAGAGTATTTCCTCAGAATGGATTTCCAGAAATGGGAAAGTATATATATCTTCATTTCAGTGATGAGAAAACCTAGGTTCTAGGAATTTGAATAATTTCCCCAAGGCCATCCAGCCTGTAAAAGGTAAGGGATGAAAAGGGAAATCTCAGCCCTAAGTTATTTGTATTGGGTCAGGCTACCCCTGCAGGGTCACGAAGGGATGCTGTCCTAGGATTCTTTAGGGGGTAGAAGGCCTGGGAGCTACAAAGGGATAACTTACAATCTAATTCCCTTAAAACCTCAGCGTGATCTGGGATTCAGATGTGTAGGTACAGGTAGCATGAGAATCAGAAGATTAGGAGTAACCTACTATTTTCTCAGGGTGTATTTGTGCTGTAGTTACATTTGCATCAGTATTGCTGTCTTGGTCTTGTCGGGGCTTGGAAAGGCTGCAGGGGTCCTTCATGACTGAGCTCTAATACCCAGTCTTCTACAAAGGATATGAGCTCTTACTTAAAGTTAAACAAATGGTGCCATGCAGCTGTATCTGTAGCTTGTCCTCCATCCGTACCCTTGGCCCAGAGCTGCTGCAGTTAGGAGATATCTGATGCTCTTACCCCAAAAGTCATGGCATCCCTGCCTTTATCCAGGGTGAGATCTGTTTCTTGTTTGGACCCTAACCAAGAAGTGACTTTTCCGGCCAAAGAGAGTTAAAAATGCCCCTCTTTTTGTTACAACATGAAGAAAGGAATGGGTGGGGTGTGCAGTTCACAGAGACAGAACATTCAGCCATGCAACAATTCTTAAATTAGAAAATAAAAGGAAGCATCTAGGGTTTTACAGAATGTGATGATAGCAAGTGATTTAGAAGAAAATTAAAAATAGACCAGGGCTTCTCAGCCTCCGCACTACTGACATTTTGAGCTGGACAATTCTTTACTGTGGGGCCGTCCTGTGCATTGTAGTGGTTTAGCAGCATTCCTGCACTCTACCCACCAGATGCCACTAGCACCCCTCTCCAGTCGTCACAATCAAAACTGTCTCCGGATAATGTCAATGTCTTCTGGGGGTCAAAATCACCCCTGCTGAGAATCACTGAAATAAACTAATAGTTTCCAAAAAAGAAAGCAGCCAATCCCAATGTGGGGGGCAAATAAAAAGAAAGTTATTTGACATGGAAGATGTACAAAACATCTTTTGAGCAGAGGACTTTAAATCAGATAAGAACAGAAGGTCCTCCTTTAGTCACCCCAGCTAAGGGTCTTCTCCAGAGCATGGCTTCTGCCAATCTTAACAAAAATCCTCCTGGAATTAACAAAAGTTCCAAGATTGTTTCTATAATTATTGAACTGCATAAACCCTATTGAACATCACAATCAAGATTCTCATGCTCAGAAAGTGAGACAACCTGCAAGAATGCTAGACTGGCTTCCCTCTATTTTAATACTTTACTTGCTACATAACCATAAAATCGTAGTATTGAAAGTATCTAAGAAGCTATTTAATTAAGCTTACCAAATTTCCTGCACAAGATCCTTGACAGATGATGGAAACCTTTCACAAGGTAGGTTATTCCATCATTGGACAGCACTACTTACTTACCAGTTTTCATGTTGGGGGTTACAATCTGCCTCTGAGAAATGAACATTTGTTGGAATAAGTCCACTCCCTCATTTAGATGTTTGAAAGTAGACCCCGAAGTCACTATTAGGTCTTTTCTTCAACGTCTCTTCTCCACTCCAGTCAACCATTCCCAGTACGTTCAACTGTTTTTCACATGCCATCATCACCTGTCTCACCACCAGTCACTCTCTTCTTCCTCTTCTGACCACTGATTCCTTCCTCAGGATCCAAAGGGGTCTCACAAGTACCTCATAATTGCAGTCAACAATGACACTAAACTCTCACTCCTGTCATCAAGGCCCTAACATACTCCTTTACCTCTCATTCCCCTCAGAAGACTTGTCTTTGGTCTCACAGACAGAACAGGCATCGTGTAGATACAACTCTCAAGATCATATATACTTTCCTTCTGCCTCCTACCTGGGTCCTCCCTTCCAGACTTATTCTTACCAACTTACCTACATCTTTAGGTCTCTTCTTATTTCTCCTCCAATCTGAGGATAAAGATCTGTCTCCACCAATCATTCCTCCTATTCTGTGTTTTTAGTTTTTCGCTCTCATTCTCCCCTTCTCACAGCCTACCTATATGTGTAGGCTTTCCCTTTCAAAACGAACCAACAAACATGGCCATTCCTCCCTGTAACTAGAGCACCACAGTACGGAGCCACCTTCCTCTACATCTTGGCTCTGCTAAGGGTCATCCATATCTGAAGCCTTATCTCATTTACTTCTTACCTCACTACAATTAGCATCCTCATATCAGAATACTCCCTTTGCTCCACACATACCAAGGGATCTGAAAACCATTTTGTTTTCTGTGCCTGGAATGATATCTCCCTTGTCCAGTTAGCAAACTTATTTTTTTTAAGACCCTCAGATGCCATCTCCTTTGCAAGGCCTTCCCTAGAGAGGTAGAAAGATAATCAGACCACCACATAGTCAGTTTTATAGGTGTGTTTTAAGAATTAAATAAAATAGAGTTTCCCTGGTGGTGCAGTGGTTAAGAATCCGCCTGCCAATGCAGGGGACACGGGTTCGATCCCTGGTCCGGGAAGATCCCACATGCCGCGGAGAAACTAAGCCCGTGCGCCACAACTACTGAGCCTGTGCTCTAGAGCCCACGAGCCACAACTACTGAAGCCCGTGTGCCTAGAGCCCGTGCTCAGCAACAAGAGAAGCCACCGTAATGAGAAGCCCACGCACCGCAATGAAGAGTAGTCCCCGCTCACCGCAACTAGAGAAAGCCCGTGCACAGCAACGAAGACCCAATGCAGCCAAAAATAAATTAATTTAAAAAAAAGAATTAAAATAATATATACCAAGTGCTTGGTGCAGTGATTGGCACAGGATAAATGCTTGATAAATTGCAGCTATTATTATTAGCCTCTTAGGCAGGTTCCGTTTCCTTTTCTCTAGGTATCCCTTATCTTCTCCAGGACATTACGTTGTATTTGTCTAAGCGGGTGACAAATTCTCCACCAGTCTGCAAATCTAAGGGCAGGGACACCATTTTTGCATCTATATGTACCTAACACTGAGCATAATGCTTAGTACCTGGTAGGAACTCATATCTGATGAATGAGTGAATGACAATTCACTTGCATGAGTACAAGGCAATTATCATGTCTTATAATTAACAAGGGTATACTGGTTCTGGGCTAATGGTTCTGGCCTTTTCAGCAGTGACATCACATTTCAAAACTCCAGTTTATGTCCATGAAGCTTGGAATGGATGTGAATGCCAAAGAGCAGGTTAGCTTTCCCTGAGACTGATTCCCTAGTGGGGGGAACCACCGTGCTGGATCTTGGGGGTCGAATGAACTCTTGGTCCTGGCTGGCGCTGTCTGCCCTTGGAGAGTCAGGGTTGCCCTAATAGCCAGCCTCTCCAGGTTCAGCTGTGGGCAAAACACTGAAGGCGGAACCAAAGTGGCATTGCTGGGACAAAGTGAGAGAGTGGCACGGACATATATACACTACCAAATGTAAAATAGATAGCTAGTGGGAAGCAGCCACATAGCACAGGGAGATCAGCTCGGTGCTTTGTGACCACCTAGAGGGGTGGGATAGGGAGGGTGGGAGGGAGGCGCAAGAGGGAGGAGATATGGGGATATATGTATACGTATAGCTGATTCACTTTGTTATACAGCAGAAACTAACACGACATTGTAAAGCAATTATACTCCAATAAAGATGTTTAAAAAAAAAAAAAGTGGCATTGTTGCCACCGCTCAAAGCAGGCTCTTGGGCAACGATCAGAGGACTTGCTTGTCAGCTCCTGTCTTCCAGATACAGCACTCAGTTCCACCTCTGCCTTCAGGAACTGGGGTAATGGCAGCCACCAAGTACAGGGAGAAAAGGTATGTTTATGCCACGTGTGAAAGCGCTTGAAGGAATGTTGCTTGGTAGCTACCAAGTGGAGATGAATTTTACTAGACGTTTCATTCTGGTCATGGTGTGGCTAGTTGTTTTATTTAAGTATACACTAGTCAGAGCCAAAGAGCTGTCCTCTAACTTTTTCACCATCATAAAAAGGAGTCTTACATCCGCCTGCCCCCAAAGACCCATGCTTTACATATTTTTGTTGAATATAAAAATTTGAAGTTTTTATGGGGAAAATATTTATGTATTGAACCCTTAGTGTGTGCCAGGTACTTTGCCTCTGTACTATGTGCATATTGTCTTTTATTCCTTATAATAACCCTATGGGGAGAGTCTATTATTTCTATTTTATAAATGAGGAAACTGAGGCTCAGGTAGTTTAAGTAACTTGTTCAGGGCCACACACCTTATAAGAGATCTTATTTGTAGTCAGTTTGTCTAAGGACACACAGTTTTTTAAACGATCTCAATTAACGAACAGCTAATTAAGTAAAAAAGTAACTGTTCCCCTTACTGTTACTAAAATAAGTATCTTTGTAAAATACAAAAATAATTAACCAAAATGTATTAAAATACAACATATAAATACAGTAAGTATATAAAAATACTACTTCCAATGAAAGCCTCTAATTAGCATGAGAATGCAAATGTTTTTTCATTTAATTGATCGAATTTGAGACGAATAAACTCCTGGCTCTAGTTATCCTATGTTGTTTAAAAAAGTAATAATAATAATACACAACAGTAGGACTTTTGAAATTTCACAATTAGTTCTTGGAGTTTTACTACTCACTCCAAGTGTCTGTGGGGTCTGAGACTTCTAGGATGGTGTCACTGCTCTAGGGTATTATTCTCTGCTGCTTGCCCTTTGAAAACGATTTCTCAATGTACTGCATAAATGCTGAATGCCATTTTTGTTCTTGGTGGCCCTTTCTAAACTTAGGCAAGATTCTGTCCAACGGGAAGGCATGCAAAGGTCTTTCCTTTGACCTCAATGCTTATCTGGAGAAAACACAATTTTAGGATTTCCTCAAGCTGTTTGCATGATCCCTGGAGGTACAGATCATAAAGATTTCAAAGGAATTTTAGGACCTGGGGAAGAAATGAAAAGCTCACCTTTGCCCTTAACTTTGTGTGTCCATCAGCCGGGGGATCTGGGGGCCAGGCTTACTGGTGACTCCAGGTGTAAGCAGGAGGGTCCGATTTCAAAGTCCCTAGGAAATTCTTACTCCAGGACCCAAATAAGGGGTTGAGGCTTTGATTTGCAACAGAAAGACAGCTTCGAATTGTTTTGCAGAGTCCATTCTACTCCAAGAAACAAGATTCAGAGAGACCAGGGTAATAACTTCCAGCTAAAAGATGTTGGGATTCCTTTTGCTCTGTCAGTAAGAAAGGTAGAGACTGAGCTGACACTCAGACCCATAATAAAACCTCCTTAAAGATGAGGCACAGAATATCACACTGCAGGGAATTCACTGATGGAAAAATAATGACAATCCTATCTGCTGGTGGCGGTCCATCAAACCAGCATAACCCACAATTTGTCAGAGGTCTTTGCTAACACGGGTGTGACTCTTACTCACCACTTTCTGAAAAGGTATGGACAGACCCATGGTCTGAGCTCAAAGAAACAGTGGATTGAGACTTAAACCTTTACAAAGACCCACCTGTGTAAAGATGTGAGGTGCAGCATTATTTATAAATGTTTAAAAAAGGGGGAACAAGTTGACAAATGGCAGTGATTTTAGTCAGGAGAACATACACATTAGTGATGAGCGATAGGGAGATCAAGTCACTACGTGGAAAATATCTAAGGTACAATGTTAAGTGGGGAAAAAAAGATGGAAGCAATTGTACATACGTGGCTATTGCAGTCATATGAAAGACATACGGGGAAAATGACCCAAAGGTACTGATAACATTGATTGAGTGTGTATTATGTGCCAGGTGCCCAATAAAGCATGAATAATCTCATTTCATCCTTACCAAAAAATTCTATGAGGAAGCTTCTATCAAGATGCTTCTTGATAGGATGAGAAAACAGGCTGAGAGAAGTTAAAGTAACTCGCCTAAGATCTCACGGCGGTTAATTGTTGGAAGCAGATACTCAACCTCTCTCTATTAGGAAATTACAGTTTTATTGTAGGTACGGGAGCTATGTATACATTTTTTTCTTTTAACCTATTTTCCAAATGTTCTGTAGTGTGATTATATTAAATTTAAAACATTAAAAAATGTGTATTAAATTAGAACTCATAACTTCCGAGAATGTTCAGATAATATACTCATTTCCCATTGGACAGTGAATTTGAACTCTGATAAGGCTTATTGTTTGATGAGGCACAGAAATGAAAATGTTACCCCGAATCAGATTCAGCAGACATTCTTTGAGCCCTGGCTATAGAGAGGAGTACATGAAATAAAGCAGGTCAGGTGCTTAGCACAGTGTCGGGGGACAATAGTAAACACTCAGCAGATATTATCTGCTGTTATTATCATGTGTCAGGTGCTGTGCTAAGTGCCCCTCACAAACACCCTGAGTGTTTAGTTATTATTATCTCCATTTTGCAGATGAGGAAACTGAGATTCAGAAAGGTTAAGGCACTCACCCATTGCTCCTCAGTTACTAAGTGGTAGAGCCAAGCCCAGTGGTGCTTCCCCTCCCCTGTACCAGAGTCTCTCCAGCACAGGTGAAACATATATGGTGCCATACACTTGCCTAAACCGGAAGCCCAAACCAGTGTGGATTTCCCCTACTTGTACATAAGTCCACAACGGAGAAATAGCCAGGGATTCCAAGTCCTCTGGTATCTGCCCTGACGCTGTGTCAAAATCCATTTCCATTTCTTATCCGCAAAGGAACTTCCTTCTGAGTTCTCCCAGCACCTCCTGCAGAGCACTGCATTCTCATGGTCTCACCTAATCCTCTCCATCTTTTAGGACCCAGTTCAAATTCAGCCTCTGCCAGGAGGCCAACATGCCCACATCAATTTCTCCCTCTCTTGACTTCCCACAGAACATATTTTTTGGTCATTTAATTATATTCCACACTGTTCAATCCTTTAAATAGTTAATGTATCTAAGACTTGACTCTTTGAAGTTGGTGGTTCCTAAGAGTAAGACAGTTTTATATATGTTTCTTTATCTGTCCCTTCAGAGTGCCTAGTATAGTACAAGTTCCTTTAGTATTTGTATCACCCAGGACTCTCAGTTGCAAATAACAGAAAACTTAACTCCACTTGGCAGAAGCTAAAAACAAAAAAAGTGAGGGTAGTGGGAAGAGGTGTTTATAGGTTCATGTAATTGACAAGTCCCATGGCTTGGTGCATGGTTGGGTTCTCCAATATACCAATTGATCTGGCTTGGGCACGTGGTTACCCCACTTGGAGACTGGGCCAGCTCCATCCAGACGGGTAGTGGACATGAGACAGTCTTCCCCAAAGGAAAAGCAAGTTGCTCTTGTCAAAAAGGATGAATGGATACCGGGCAGGCAAGAACAGCAGATGTCCCTTACCTTATTGAATCAAATTCCTCGGCACTTTAATACCAATAATAATAACTGTTCTTCTCTGGTCAGGCACCAGACTGGAACCCCATTTGGAACTGCTAGGCAGCGACAGAGGTCTTATTAACCTGATCTCAACTGAAGTGAGCCAGGCCTAGGGGCAGAGCTACAAAGGAGAGCTTACAAATCTCTGACACAGCATTTTAATACCACAGGGGATTTTTTTCCTTTCCCACAAATTGTGTTAACCCTTCGGGGACAGGGGGGAAACCCTGTGTAGAGCTCATTAGTGGCTTTCCTTTAGAGCTCTTCAAAGAGGCTCCGTCATTTGCCAACGTGATTTTTCTTAATATTGTGCAGACGGCAGGCTAATCCATCTTCAAATGATCTAATTGACTCTAACTTTCTCTTAAGAAACGCTGCATGGAGTTGCAAAGTCTTAATTGCGGGGTGTATGCTGAATGTCTCCAAGATTACAGAGCCAAGCACTCAAACCAAAGCTGGGGAATGTCCGGTGGAAACTTTCAGGGGAAGAAAATGGAAGGTACAGAGTGGCCAAGTGGGGAGCTTCAAGTCCACTTCTTGGGCCCTAGTGTTCCTAAAATTGAAGAGATTCCTCAACTGACAGCCTAAGAATTTCCACTCACGGAGGTTCCCCTTGTGGCGTCAAAGCCTCACGCTTCCATTTATGATGGAGGAAACGGGTAGAATAAAGGGGCAGGCAGAGCAGTAGCTGGCATCTTCCCACTGGCTGGGCAAGAATAAGGACCCCAAGTGGCCAATCTTTCCTTAGAGGCTTCCCGGGCCTTCTGCTTTCTTAGCCCGGCAACATTTATACATCTTGCAACGGGTCTAATGAAATAAAACAGATTTATGGAGAGGAGATAAGCTAAGCAGAGTGGGGGAAGGGTGGGGAGGGGAAGGCTGGAGACAGAGCCTGGAATTGCGATGCTTCCTGTGGTGGCGGCGGGAGACAGGCACACGGGGCCGGTGAGGTTAACGCAAATACCAGAGGCTCTCTTTAATTTAGCACTTCTCTTAAACTTTGTGGACCTTATTTATCTTGTTTATTCATCACAACTACTCTGTGAGGGTTCAACCGTTTTCTGAATTTCTATCAGGGTGAACCGAGGCTCCCAGCTGAAGCCTTGGCTGTAGCTGGTGCCCTGCAGAGCTGGGATCCAGACTTCTGATTCCAAGGTGAGTACCATTTGCTGAGCCCCTGCCCCAGACATGCCAAGAGGGTTGCTGGGGGGATGGGTCAGGGTCACATGCAGGTTGCCGCCCCCCCCCCAAGGTTCCTGGCGTGTGTAGGTACAGATAACCCAGCTCTCCCATTCCCTGGCAGGCCTGGGGGAGCTATCATTTTTACTAGGATGAAGTCATATATTAACAATAACGTGGTCTCTGTCAACATCAGGCCCTCAGGCCTTTGTTCTGCCCTCCCCCACAAATATATTTATATTGGCCCCAGCTAAAAATATCCCACTTTCCATTTGCATTTGCAATCCCTTATGTCTCATCTGGTAGACAACACGCAGGAAGTCAGGCTGTAAAGGAACCGGCAGTAAACCTACGGCACTTTATTAATTCCACTTTCACGCCTCCCGGGGCCAGTGAGCATAGGAGAGCACGGTCAGGCTCCTGCACCAGAGCCCTGCTTTCCTAGAGACTGGCCCATATTCCCCACTTAATCCAGGGCCCCAAAGAGAGTCTCTATGGCCATTTACGTTCAACAACCCTAATGAAGAATCCACAGGAAGCAAACCCTTAATAACTGGGATAATAGCAAACTTCCATTGAGGGTTTGTTATGGGCCAGGCACTGTGTGCAATGATTCACACACATTATCACACTTAATCTGCAAAATCTCTTGAGTAGATGCTATGACGATCCCCATTTTTACGGAACAGAAAACCTCACAGGTTAGTCTGCATCCCCAGAAGTTTCTCTGCTCTGAGCCAGGCAGTGTTGGAGTGTCCGTGACTCCCCAGTTGATTGTTTAGATATTCATCAAATGCCCTCTCTGTGCCAGTGGTAGAGGACACGAAGATGATTTTCCTATGAAAGCCAGAGACACATCCATGCCGCTCTCCCTGCAGTCACCACTCATCCCTGATGACGGAAAAATCCAGGTGAGGATGAGGCCCATAGTATACTTCATCAAAGAGCCACCAAGGTTGGGTTTCCCTGGTGGCGCAGTTGTTAAGAATCCACCTGCCAATGCAGGGGATATGGGTTCGAGCCCTGGTGCGGGAAGATCCCACGTGCCGTGGAACAACTAAGCCCGTGTGCCACAACTACTGAGCCTGTGCTCTAGAGCCTGCATGCCACAACTACTGAAGCCCGCGCACTTAGAGCCCGTGCTCCGCAACAAGAGAAGCCACCGCAATGAGAAGCCTGTACACCTCAACGAAGAGTAGCCCCGGCTCGCCACAACTAGAGAAAGCCCGCATGCAGCATCGAAGACTCAATGCAGCCAAAAATAAATAAATAAATTTTAAAAAGCCACCAAAGTTTATGAGTATGTGCATGGGGGGTGTGAAGGTGGGGTGGGGTGGGGTGGGGAAGGGGGCATGAGTTAAATACCAGCTCTGTCCTAGGCACTGTTTGGCATTTTGCATGCATTTTCTCCTTTGATTTCATTCAGTTTACTTTTATTTATTGAACTTAATCTTTTACACTTCCCTGTTCTCTAGGCCATCTCAGATCTTTTTAGTTCTTTACAACCTACCTACTTCCATCCTAGACCAAGTCACCAAACCACCTATTTTTCCCATAGGGACTAATACAGCAGCCTCCTTACTAGCCTTCCAGCTCCTGCTCGTACCCGCCTCAGCCTCCACACGGCTGCCAGGGTACTCCTCCGGTTATAAGTTAGAACATGCCACTCCTTCAGCTAAAGCCTCCCACGGCTTCAGTCACTCTTGGATTTAGATGTCCACGTCGCACCGCAAGACTCAGCTCCTACTTACCTTTCCAACTTCACGTCACTCCTTCCACCCCTACTCGCCCAAGTTCAGCCACATTGACCTTCTTTCCGTTCCATGATTGTGCCAAATCCTTTCCCGCTCCAGGGCCTTTCCTCCTGCTGTGCTTTTGCTTACGATAATCTCTCTTTCCCCAACTCTTCTCAAGGCTGGCTCGTCCCATTCATTAGATGTCAGCTCAAATGCCAGCTCCTTGGGGGAAAACTTTTGCTCACCAAGCTGTGAAAGCAGCCCCTTTCCTACCCCCAGAAAATTGCACATCACTCAATATTCTTCCTATTTAACTTATTTGCTTCTGTGTTTGTTGCCAGTCTTCTACTAGAACCAAGTTCCATTAGGACAAAGAACTTGCCTGGTACTGCTTGCCAATGTGTTCCCAAAGCCTTGGCCTGGCACGCAGCAGTTGCTCCATTAATATCTGCTGAATTAGTAATATTAACAAACGAACCCTCCCAAGGACTCCCAAGGCGGACATCTCAGGACATTCTTATTTTGTAGCTCAAGAAACCAAAGCTCAGGGCAGGCCTGGGATTCAAACCCAGGTCTGCAGAGCTCCTACGCCAGGCCTCTTGTAACTATGCCAGGTAGTCTCCCAAGGCCATTAAAATACAAGATGCAGGCTACACCATGGATGAACCTTAAAAACATGCTTAAATGAAAGAAGACAGACAGAAAAGGCTTCATCCTGCATGATTCCATTTATATAAAATGTCCAGAAGAGGCAAACCCAGGGAGACAGAAAGCGGACTTGTGGTTGTCAGAGGCTGAGGGCAGGGGGAGATGGAGAGTGAGTGCTTAATGGGTACAGAGTTTCCCTTTGGGGTGATGAAAATGTTCTGCAATTAGATAGCAGCGATGATTGCGCAACACTGTGAATATACTAAGTGCCACTGAACTGTACACTTAAAAATGGTTAAAATGGTAAATTTAGTGTTATGTATATTTTGTAATGGTAATAATAATAAAAGCAAGGAATGGGCCTCCCTGGTGGCACAATGGTTGAGAGTCCGCCTGCCGATGCAGGGGACGCGGGTTCGTGCCCTGGTCTGGGAAGATCCCACATGCCGCAGAGTGGCTAGGCCCGTGAGCCATGGCCGCTGAGCCTGCGCGTCCGGAGCCTGTGCTCCGCAACGGGAGAGGCCACAACAGTGAGAGGCCCGAGTACCGCAAAAACAACAACAACAACAACAAAAAAAAAACAAGGAAGATTCCCCAGGAGAGCCAGGTACCCACAGCCATTCGGAAGTTGGGTTCCACTCCAAGCCGTGGTCCCCTCGGCCCCCACGTGGTGCTGGCTGCAGATGTCATTGTCCTGACCTTCTGCAGGATCTGCCTGCCAGCGAGGTGGACTGTTTCACAATTAACCCTAATCTAAAAGAATGACATTTTACTCTGAGACTTCATAGTGCTTCTCTTTGTAATTTACCCTTTCTCTTTAATCAGGATGATCACCCAAACAATCATATATACATATAATTTGTTTTTAATCCAAGAGACAATGTAGCCTGCCGAATGCTGATCTGAAATCCTGTCCGACTGCCGCTCTCAATATTTGAGTTTCTATTTTTAGCCCTAAACAGAAAACTGACTCAAACAAATATTATTCTGGAGAAGTGGTGAGTTCTGTAGTGTTTTTACCAAGGAAAGTCTCTCTCAAACAGAACTGAGAGGGGATGCAGTGGGGACTGGGGTGGTGCTCTGTGCTGGAAGATGCCTGAAACATCTTTCTAACCCCAAAGCTGGAACATTATCCAGTCCCCAAGTTTAACAGAACGCTTCTCATTTTGCTCCCAAATATCAAATCTCCCCATGCTCTAACCATCAGAGTGCTTTATCAGGGTTAGAAATGCTAACTTCTTGATTTTCCCCCTGAATTCAATGAAATAAATAGGCTGGACAACACTAGTAAGATGGTGTTTTCAGGACTGTTTGGAATGAGGCCACGGTGTGATTGTTCACTGCCTTTTTGGGTCACCTGGGCAGAGTAGGCTTAGAGAGACTGCCTGGGTCCAGGTCACTGGTAAATGAATGAGTAAAGGGCACATCATTTATTCAATCAGCACTTCAACAAATGCCTACTGAGTGCCAGTCACTGTGCTAAACCCATTATTTCATTTTAATGGAACAAGTTATTACTCAACTCCTACTGTGCACTGGGAATAAAGAGTGAACAAGGTAAACAAGTTCGCTGCTGCCAGAGTTGATGATCTGTGTAGACTCTAGAGCTGCACTGTCCAATATGGTGGCCACAAAACACATGTGGCCATTGAACAGTTAAAATATGGCTAATGCAGTTGAGAAAATGGAATTTTAATTGCATTCAATTTTAATTAACTTTAATTAAAAACTGAAGCAGTGTAAAATATTTTTCTGTTAAACACAACTTTATTTGTTCTGGTAGGACTACATTTTACTTTAACTGCTGTATCACCTAAGATTTTATTCTTTTACTATGTTTCATGTGTCAAGCAAGTACATTGCTTCCAACATTCCATATTAACACATCACCAATCTATAAGGTAAAAACAGAGTAATTTCAGATGATTTTTTTCTGTACACTATGTAACAATGTAATTTGCTTGTTTTGAGTATTTTATGCAGAGAGCATGAATTATGGTGAAACCTATGTAAATCATAGTTGGTGACTAATTTCAAATACTATTATTTTCATTATAATATAGTTAATTTATTTTTCTAGTTAAAAAATAACTACAGACAAATTTTGAAGTTTAAAATGAAGGCACACTACTGACGCAGAACTGAGTAGTGATTTGGAAGATAGGACTAAGACCAGAACAGTAATGGGGAAAAGAGACTGGAATAAAGTATGTTGCAAATTTCATGATGAATGCCAACTGTGCAAAGCCAAACAAAAAAGTTGTTTATTGTGTTAAAAAATTAAAGATAATAAAGTAGACAATATTAATGAGGCATTTTCAGCAATTACACAGTGATTTTGATTTTAAAATAGGTCCCTCTCAACAGTCAAAAAAGAATCAATGAAGCTGGTCACCTGAAGTCAGAATTAAATGTTGTACAAAAGTTTTTTTTACACAGTTTTTGTTTTTGTTTTGTTTTTTGTGGTACGCGGGCCTCTCACTGCTGCGGCCTCTCCCGTTGCAGAGCACAGGCTCCGGACGCGCAGGCTCAGTGGCCATGGCTCACGGGCCCAGCCGCTCTGCGGCATGTGGGATCTTCGGGGACCGGGGCACGAACCCGTGTCCCCTGCATCGGCAGGCGGACTCTCAACCACTGCGCCACCAGGGAAGCCCTTTTACACAGTTTTAACAGAATCTGAGTTGTGACTTTGGCCAAATTATAAAACCACTTTGAGGTGGAGAGAGTATAAAACCACTTTGTTTTAGTTATGGGTAGGCTGTAGAATGTAAAACTTTTCTAACAAAGTCAAAGACAAATTGACTCATAACTTGAAAAGTTGTAGGAACTTTTCTTTTGCTTTAGATGAGTCGAAAGTTATAAAACTGGCCAATTAATACTTCGGGTGCATTTTACTTTAAATGACTTCCATATTCACAAAGAAATGTCAATTTGTAGCCCATAAAATGGAACTCCTGGAGTAGGTAGTTTATAATCTTTTACATTTGTCAAAGAATTTTAGCTATGTATAAAGAAATTAGTTTCTCCCACGATGGATGGTATTCCAGCTGTTAGGTCAAAAATTTAGACTTAGTGGAATCTTAAAATGACTGGTGGTTTCCTTATTGCTTAGTTCTGTTTGAAACATATTGAAAATATCTGTGCTCAGTTTTGTTAAGCAGACTCTATGAAAAGCATCATCATACAATTGTTAAAATTGTTTCATATATACATGCAAATGGAATCATTGCCAGTTTACAGAAATGGTGAAAGAAATTAAAGGCAATCAATGTAATGATCTGGTGTTCATTCCCAGTGCTTGTTGATTGAATTTTGGAAGAATTTTGCAAAGATTTACTTTGCTGTTAACTCCAATTCAAGACTTTCTTGAGATTTAAGGGATGCTTGCCAAATACTCAATAATCAAAGACAAGAAAGTGGCAGAATGATTTACATTTTTTGCTGATGCCACACTGGATGTGAACAAGCTAAACTTGCATCTCCAAGGAAAGGAAAAGCTTATTGCAACCTAAGTAGTCAAGTATGAGAATGCATGTTGTAAACGAGACTTTTCATAATACAAATCAACAATCATGATTTTTATATATTTAACATGAATTGATATGCAGAATATTTTAATTGTAATTGACAGAGTTTTATAAATTTACTGCAAAAACTACAAGAAAAATTTGAAGAATGCTTTGTTGGTATTGATAAATTTAGAGTTGCATAACTACACCTTTGAATTCAATATTATTAATACTGAGCTGATATAAGATTTAGTGAATTTACTTAATGTGGATAGACATAGTTTAGAAACTGATATCCTTATGGTTCAAAGTCAAATCATTTCTTCTAAAAATGATAAACCAGTTTTTTAATGTGGATGTGAATATTAAGGAAAAATGATATTTTTGGTTATTGGATTTGATTTGGTTATTGGTTATTAAATTTGGTTATTGGAAAACTGAGCATATTTGGAACAACTTGGGAATGTGAATCTATGGTTTTAATTGTTAATTTTATAAAGCGTAAACTTGCAGGATCTTAGTTCCTCAACCAGGGATTGAACCCGTGCCCCTGGCAGTGAAAGCGCGGAGTCCTAACCACTGGACAGCAGGGAATTCCCCAGATCAAGTATTTCTGATGAAAATTTAGTAACCAAATTAAGATGGGTTGCAAATATAAGTTACACACTAGATTTTGAAAATTTAGAAAAAAGAATGCAAAATGTTTCATTAATGATTTTTATACTGATTTCATGTTGAAATTACAATATTTTGGACATGTTGGATGAATAACTTATTTATTAAATTTAATTTCATTTGTTTCTTTTAAACTTTTTTTAAATGTGGCTACTAGTAAGTTTAAAATTACATATATAACTTGCATTATGTTTCTGATGGGCAGCATTGCTCTAGAGACACAGATAAATATCACAGCACTCATATTATATTCTAATGGCCTTGAGACAAAGCTAGGGTTTCATGCAAGCACACAGAATGGCTACCTGGTACAGTCTTGGAATACTCAGCAAAGGGTAGGGACATTAGAAGTTGGCTACAGAAATACTAGGCCATCTGCTGAAGTAACAGATGTTTGTAAGAACTGACCAATGATGGCTTTTCCATTCTCTATAGAATAATTCCCATCCCAATGGCAAGCATTCACATTTAGGTTACTTCACCATTGTCCAAGTTGTAGCAGTAGGTTCCTGACTTATGCACTAAGCAAAGCCAAGAGGGTTGGAGAGCATGGGTTAATCTCAGCTGGTCTGAATTGATCCCGGCTAATCTTCTAAAGCTACCAACCACTGGCAATCACTATGGAATGTATTTACTAAAGATAAATGATGGTCTGTAACCATGAGTTCAACTTAGGGCAGGGTATATTGGCCTGTCAGCATCATTTAGTAAAAATAATTGGATTTATGATTTGCACCTGGTTTCAGTGGGGTCTTGGGGTTTCATCGGTTGAGTTGTGTCACGTGGCTGGAATGTGCCTATGTGACCAGCTCACTAAGAAAGGACCTCTACGATGAGCTGACTTTGGGCTTCTTGGTACCCAGGTGCTTCACATGCAGGCCAGTAGAGGTTTGAGACCTTGAGACAAAGGGTGTCCTGTGCAACCAGTTGTAAGACAAAACTTACGCCTGAGATCTCTGGACCCTCTGCATTGCATATCCACGTCCTGCTGTTGTTGTGCTGTATCCCTTGCCTGTAATAAGACTGTTTCATGAGGGTAAACTGAGTGCCGGGAGTCCTTTTAGCAGTCAGACACGTCAGGTAGCTAATGTGTGATTCATGTAAGAGTTCATCAACGGATTGTCTCCCCACAGAGGAGGCATATAGTTGACTGGCTAAAGCCTGAGCCCTGGGGTCCACTTGCCTGGGCTCAGAGTGAGGCTTCATCCTGTGCTAGCTGTGTCTCCTTGAGTGAGTGCATTGCCTAAATGTTTGCGTCCTGGCAAAATTCATGTGTTGGAATCTAACCTCCAAAGGGATGTTATTAGAAGGTAAGGCTTTGGGGAGGTAATTAAGCCATGAGAGTGAAGCCCTCATGAATAGAATTAGTGCCCTTACAAAAGGGACTCCAGAGAGCTCTCTTGCTCTCTTTCCACCATAGGAGGATACAACAAGAAGACAGCAGTCTTCAACCTGCAAAAGAGCTCTCACCGGAACCCGACCATGTTAGCAGCTATCAATAGATCTCGGACTTCCAGCCTCCAGAGCTGTAAGAAATAGACTTCTGTTGCTTAAAGAGCACCCAGTCTATGGTACTTTGTTACATCAGCCTGGACTGACTAAGACACAGTGAGTTACTTAATCTGTATAATGGGGAACTAATAATGCCTACACCAAAGGATTTGATGAGTGCATCCTCCTGCAAGGTTTTAGAAAGATGCCTGGCACAGAATAGCACTCTTTTTTTTTTTGCTGTTGTTGGTTTTGTTTTATTTTTGTTTAACTGAAAACAATTCTTTATACCCTCTTCAGAGACCTAAGTGTCAACGTTCAGAAGTCAGTAAATCATGAGAAGGATGTTGTAAGTTCAGAGAAAGTTCAGTCAGAGCAATAGTTTCTTCAACAGAATAGCACTCAGTACGTGTTTACCCCAGTTATTAGCAAATTCTGTCTGTAGAGTCCCAAGAAGCAAATTTCTAGAAGTTTTCTGTCTCTGTTTTTAGCCTCCAAGAGTTCATAAACATTGAGGTCTAGACTCTGAGCACCTCTCTACACAATTTAAAAGAACTTACTATGATAAGAAAAAGCACAGACATGATCATTTTTCAATTTGTCTATATTTCTAGGCAGGAAAGTAGAGCACCAGGCTATGCTGTCAAAGCTATTGGATGGCTGTAAGGTCAAAAGACATAGGAAAAAAGGTTCTGAAAATTACAGTCATACAAATGTAAGGGGTCTTCTTATTCTTGTTCATTTTTACAATCTCTCTTGGGAATTTCACCCCCTGCAAAGCTTTGCCCAACAACTTAGGCAAAATGACTACCACGCCTACCCCTTCAGTCCTGATTTCTATCCCAGGTCCCAGTTCCACAACCCAAACTGTCCACTGGATGGTTCCACCCAAAGATCAGGCAGGGACAGCAACTTTGAATATGCTATCTTTGACTCAGAGTTGCCTCCTAGCCTGCCTCCACCCCAGCTTTCCAGTAGCATGGAAATCAATCTGGGGTATTAATGTTGGTGCTATGTGCCCTCAGATTCATTCCTCGCCCTTCCCCTGCTCAGCTCAGCATGCACAAGGGAGGCGACCTCTGCAGGCTGCAATTCTCAGGCTTCCTGTGTCAGCTGGCTTCTTGTAGAGTTCCCCTAATGGGAGGCACTGGCTGGCATTTGGAAGTGGGGAGGAAGGGAGAAGCCAAGTTGCCTTCCCCCTTCTTTCTGCCCTGGGAGATCAGGGGGAGCCCCAGTGCCCACGGGACAGGCTTGCCAATATCTCAGCCTTCACAGGTGACCCTATTCCCAGGCTCCGGTAAAACTGCCTCTACCCTTTGTCCTGCCAGTCTAGGCATGGCTGCAGCTTCTATCTGTTGCTGATCTTTGAGTAGCATCATCAACCTTTAGCAGAGTCAAGATTATTCATCACATTTCATTTATTGTGTTTGTTGTAAGATTTGGTTGTTTCTCTTGTAAAGGTCTATGAGTATATGAATCAGTAATGACCCTGTATTCACAAGTCACACATGCAAACCAGTGTCCTTATTTTCCTATGAGCCTTCAGGGCCTGCCAGTCAGGCAACAAGGTCATCTGATCAGTGCTTTAAAAATGCCCACGTGGGGCTTCCCTGGTGGCGCAGTGGTTGAGAGTCCGCCTGCCGATGCAGGGGACACGGGTTCGTGCCCCGGTCCGGGAAGATCCCACATGCCGCAGAGCGGCTGGGCCCGTGAGCCATGGCCGCTGAGCCTGCGCGTCCGGAGCCTATGCTCCGCAACGGGAGAGACCACAACAGTGAGAGGCCCGCGTACCGCAAAAAAAAAAAATGCCCGCGTGAAGACACCAGAGGGCTGTCTCCAATACTACATCACACTGTTTCCTGGCTGTGATCCCCTTGCTTAACTTTAAGCAGAGGAACTCAGCCCTCAAGGCAGGAGCCTAGTGAAGAAATATGGCAGGAAAATGCTGCTCTATTTAACCGAGGCGAGCAGAGCCTGCTACTGACCAGCAGAACGAATAGTTATTTCCTCTTCACCCAGAAGGGCACAATATCACACCATTGCAGAATCTGGTGGTGGTGATGGTGAGGGTTCCTATGTGGAAGTTCTCTGCAAAATCATTCTCACTGATTGATCTAACTATACACCATCATGCTTGGAATGGGCAGGATGGATGTACATGTCAGATAAAAAGAGGACAATTAACACCTCAAAGCGGAGAAAGAGAACGCAAGAGCAAACTGCATGACATTCAGAACTCGAAGAGATCTTACTGTAATAAAGGAAACAGCAAATTGAGCCAATGAGCCATAAAATTAAGAGTTAGAAGAACTCTTGGATCACACTGAACTCAGGTTCTTCAGTTTGCAACTAAAGAAACTGAGGCCCAAGGAGGTAAGCGTTCTGTCTAGGGTCACTGGTTAGTGAATGACACAGAAAGGACTAGAATCCAGACAGCTGCCTTTTCTCTAGACCCTTGCTTCTCAAAGTTTGTGGACCAGCAGCACCAGAACCTGTACCTGCTAGGAGTCTGCTAGCAATGCAGAACCTCAGGCCCCACCCCAGACCTACACCTTTTTTATTTTTTGCGGTACATGGGCCTCTCACTGCTGTGGCCTCTCCCGTTGCGGAGCACAGGCTCCGGACGCGCAGGCTCAGCGGCCATGGCTCACGGGCCCAGCCGCTCCACGGCATGTGGGATCTTCCCGGACCGGGGCACGAACCCTTGTCCCCTGCATCAGCAGGCGGACTCTCAACCACTGCACCACCAGGGAAGCCCCTGGACCTACACCTTTTGAATCTACATTTTAACAAGACCCCAGGTGACTTACATCTACATTACATTAATTTAAGAAGTAAATTAATTTAAGAATTTACATTAAATTAAAGTACATTAATTTAAGAAGTAGTGCTCGAAACCACACTCTGATTCCTCTGGGGCTTCCTGTTCACCCACAGCCAGAATTGGGGTAGAGATGTTTACTATTTCTTGAGAAAAGTACTTGCTCTGTAACTTATAGCAGAAGCTGACATTAGAGCTCATAAATACAGGAAAGGAAAGTATAAATCATGTTGAATGAGGACTTTTAGATTGGTTTTGTTGCCTGGCATCCACTTGTATGACTTAAAAACAGCTTCTAAGAATCAGAAGACTGGAACATAGAAGGAACTAGATAAAAATGTGTCAAGCAAATTAATAAAACCTTGCCATATGTGGAGAAAGTATTTCAGAACACAGACTCTTAGATATTCAATTTAATACACATTTGTTGAGCACCTACTATGTGCTAGGTGCTGTGTTAGGTGTGGGGATACATTTATGACTAACACATAGACTGGGAAGCTCATTTCAGAGCATGTGCTCCTAGAAAGCAAGGACTTATCTTCCCTCTTCTCCCTTTAAATGTGCCCTGCACACACAGATACACTTTGCCAATGTTCACAAGTATCGTTCTAATTGGAAGCTTTCCACACCTTAGTCATACAGTGGAATTGTTGAGTGATGGGGGTGGATTGGGATATAAGAGCTTGGCTTCTCAACCTTCTGTACTTTTGGATCCATCCCCCAGTGGGATCGGTAAATCCTTCTTATCTAATCTCTCCACATTCCCTCCCTTTGGCCCTTCTCTGCAGAGCACTGTGTCTCAAGCGGTTTGATGAAGAGATGGAGGTTAGCTACTTCACTTGGAGCCATGGCCCCCTGTGTCCTGGGCCAGCTGCTGAGGGACTTCCCTGTCTCCCCTCTGCAGGGCACCTCCACCTTTGAACTGCCTGACTAACTGTGTTGAAAGTTAGCCTTAAGTTTATCTTGAATTGAAAATTACATTAACACTTCCTGGGCTGGGCCGGCACCCAGCTACACTTCTTCACTGTGGCTGAGATAAGAGAAGGAAAAAATTCATCAAAAGCTGGTCACTTTGTCTTTCTGCAGAAAGGGACTTAAGCCAAAGGCCAACGAGAGGAAAGGGAATAAAGGCTTCAAGGTCCCTGGTTGGTGTTCACAACAGGATATACCGTCCAGAGGGACTCTAGCTGGAAAGAAGGCACAGCCTCTTTGCTAAAATAGCAGTGATGATGATGGTGACATCAGTCAACATTATGAAGCTTCTAATATGCACCAGGTACAGTGCTACCTACGTTACACACATCATCTTATTATTTAACCTTTACAACAACTCTATGAGATACTTTTTTAAAAATCATGATCTTTCTACAGACTGATTCTGCAGGAGACCTGACAGGATTAAAGAAAAGAAATACAACTTAAATTCATTGCACTTTAATTATCTACCAGGCCCCATGCTGGGATTTTTCATGTGTCAGAAGATGGTGGAACAGTATAGTCAGTCAGTCAACAAATATTATCTCACTCATTGGAGGAATACTTATTGAGTTCTACTAGGTGTTAAGTACTCTATAGTCATAGTCTCATTACTGCCAATGACAATCCTATAGGATAGGTACTGATATCGCCACCTTTTAGAAAAGGATGCTTACATGTTGTTTTTCTCCCCACCCCCCCCCCCTTTTTTTTTTAGTGACTATTTTCTGAATGCTGGCTATGTTCTAGGACTGGGATAGACTGGTACATGAAGCAGCCAGTGCCCTGACCTCATGAAGCTTAGTTTGTAGACAAACAAATAAATAAAAAAAGAAAATGTTAGGTAGTGATAAAAACTCTGATATAAATGAAGCAGGGTTATATGATAGAAAATGCCTGGGGCTACTTCAGATTCAGGGGTCATTTCTGAGGAGGTGACATTTTAGATGAGCACTGAATGACAAGAAGGAGCGAGTCATGCCAAGATCTTGGAACAAAGCCTTCCAGGTAGAGAGAAGGGGTAACACAGAAATCCTAGGGCCTGCAGAACACGCCTGGGGAGTCCAAGGAACAGAACCACAGCCAGCGTGGCTGGAGTTGAATGTCAGAGGTGGGAGGCCACAGAGGGAGGCAGGGAGCCTTACACATCAGGGCAAGAAGTTGGGAATCAATCCAGATGGGGAGTCCTGGGGGGAGAGGGGCCTAACAGGGCAGAAGTCATTTTTTTTAAAAGCTACTCTGGTTTCTGTGATGAGAAATCGCCTGTAGGAGACAAGGGCGGAAGAAGGTTAAGCGGCCTTAGTACGAAATTCAAATCAGATATGAGAGTGGCGGAAAGGAGGGTGGCAGAGGAGATGGGGAAGAGGGGTTGGAGGGGTCAGAAGCGCTTGCTGAGGCAGCGGAAGGCCCCAGCACACTGGCTAAGCAGTTGCAGGGATAAGCTTGGTCTTTGTAGTTTCCACAGAGCTTGGACAAGAGCCTGGCATCTTGTGGGTCACTGATAACTATTTGTTGGACTGAACTGATGCTTAGTGCTTGCTGTATTGGATCTGTTTGCCTGTTAGGAGGCTCAAGATATATACCAGGAGACCTCAGGCAAACATGAGTGATACAGTACTGGTGCTCCCCAGGCCTCGCTGGGGTCAACTAATAAATTTAATGATTCCAAAAGATTAAAACTGAAGAAGTCGAATATGAACTAGGTCGAATTAAAGCCATTTAACTTCTGTGAGCCTTTTCAATGATACAGGGCTCAAAACATCTTCCCTGGAGAGCTGTTTTGGGGCAGAGAGGTGATGTATGTAAAAAAATCCCATCCGCTGCCTTACTGGGGGAAGAAATTCAACAAAGGGAAGCTGTCATCCAGTGGAACACACCCTGGGGCCTCAGTGGGCTCCTAAGACAGCACCCACCCTGCATTGCCCGTGACATCAATAAGATGCCCAGGTGAAGGCAGGGATATGGAATGACAGAGTAAGGACCTCCAAAAATCTGTTCCTCCATAAAAGTATCAATAGTGGCAGAAAAAACTGTGAAAATCAACATTTTCCTAACTCTGGAAATTAGCCAAAGGCTTGTAATACTCTGAGGAGCATTTATTCAAGAAAAAACACTTAAATTTGGTAAGATCAGAGCCCTATGGAATTTTAACTTGCCCTATTCTCATCTCCCTCATCTGAGTTCCGCAGTAGCCTTGAAAAGCAGCAGCTTCCCCCCAACAGCAGCTGTGAAGGCCAGCAGTCTAGCAGTCACTGGAGGAGGCAGATGGGTTGGAGCGCCTCAAAAGCCACATCTCCAGAGAACCGGCATGACTTGCCCTGTCCAGCAGCATTGTGGAAAAGCCCCATTCACAGGGCTTGATTATTTCTTTTGACTGGACTCAGAGCTTCTCGGTGGGAAGGCCCTAGCTCCAGGACATTTGTTGAAAAAAACTCATAGTTGTCTGGGGTAACAATACCAGTTGGGGAAAAGAAGAGCCTGGCCAAAAAGCTCAAAAGCTCAAAGGGAGGATCTAAGGAATGAGATGTTTATAGGCAGGCTCTGAAAACCTCTGACATGCTCCTGGGGATGTAGAGGATGCACTCATGTGAGGGGTTGTGTGCATGCCCAGGAAAGACCTGAGAAATCCCTGGCTAACTTTGAGGCCACGCTCAAGAAGGAAATGAAAGCAAAGGCAGAATTATAAACTGCTGGAGTGCTAAGGGTAATCCCCCCAAACACACATGGGGCCCCTCGGCAAAGGATGGGAGACATGGGTTTAAAGAAATCTCTGTCCAATTGTTAGCTGATCACTGAGCTAACTGAGCAGAGACTTCAGTAGCCACACATGATGGGGTAATATAGACTCTTCAGAATTATTCCAGGAAAGTCACTAAACAAACAGGAACAACAACAACACACAGCAACATGAGAAGGGAGGTGATCTGATTTCTAGAGTTGCCACATTACATTATTTAAATGCCCAGCTTTCAACAAAGGGCAGTTCTTTGAAAAGATTGATAAAATTGACAAACCTTCAGCTAGACTAGCTAGTTTCATCAAGAAAAAAAAGAAAAAGAAAATACAAGTTACTAAAATTAGGTATGAAAGGAGCAAGATCACAACTGATATTACAGAAATTTTAAAAAAATAAGAGAAAGTATAAACAACTATATGCCAACAACAGATAATCTAGATGAAATGGACAAATTCCTAGAAAGACACAAACCACTAAAACTGACTCATAAAGAAATAGAAAACCTGAATAGACCTATAACAAGTAAAGAAGTCAAATCAGTAATCTTGAAACTTCCCACAAAGAAAAGTTCAGGCCCAAATGGTTTTACTGGTAAATTTTAACCAAACACTTAAGAAAGAATTTTCACAAACTCTTCCTCAAAAATAGAAGAGAATACTTCTCATTCTAAGAGGTCAGTATTATCCTGACATCAGAATTAGACAAAGACATCATACAAAAAGAAAACTACAGACCAATACCTTTTATAAACATAGATGCAAATATTCTCAAAAACATTACTAGCAAACTGAATCCAGCAACATATAAAAAGGAATTATACATCATGACTAACTGGAAATTATTCCAGGAATGTAAGCTTGGTTTAACATTAAAAATTAATCGATGTAGTACACCACACTAATATATAATAAAGGACCAAAAAATTGTGATCATCTCAATAGACACAGAAAAAGCATTTGACAAAATCCAACACCCTTTCATAATAAAAAATACTCAACAAAATAGGAAAAGGACAGAACTTCCTCAGCCTGATAAAAGGTATCTACAAAAAACCCACTGCTAGCATCATGAAAGATTTTCCCTTAAGATCAGGGAAAAGACAATGTCTCTTCTCACGAATTCTATTTAACATCGTACAGGAGGCTCTAGTCACAGCAATTAGACAAGAAAAAGAAATAAAAGGCATCTAGATTGAAAAGAAAGAACTAAAACAGTTTCTACTTGCAGATGACATGATCGTATGATAGAAAATACTAAGGAAGCTACACACACACACACATATACACAGAGAGCTAATAAATGAGTTTAGTAAGGGTATAAGATATAAAATCGACTTACAAAAATCAGTTGTATCTTTACAGAGTAGCAATGAATAATCTGAAAACTAAATTAAGAAAACAATTCCATATACAATAGCAAGAAAAATAATAAAATATTTAGGAATAAATTTAACATAAAAGAGTAAAACTTGTACACTGAAATCTACAAAACATTATTGAAAGAAATTAAGTAGAAAGACACCTCATGTTCATGCACTGGAAGATTCAATATTCTTTAGATGACAATACCCTCCGAATTGATCTATAGAGTCAATGCTATCTGTATCAAAAACCCAGCTGGCCTCTTGGCAGAAATTAACAAGCTGTCCCTAAAATTCATATGGAAATGCAAGGGAACTCAGAATAAGGGGAAAAAATCTTCAAAAAGAAGAACAATTTTGGAGGATGTGATGGTCAGTTTTATGTGTCAACTTGGCAAGGTACAGTTCCCAGTTATTCAAACACTAGTCTAGGTGTTGCTGTGAAGGTACTTGGTAGATGTGATTAACATCTACAGTCAGCTGACTAACTGTAGGAAATCATCCTCCATAAATGAGTGAGCTCGAGCCAATCAGTTGAAAGGCCTTTAGCACAGAAGTAAGGCTTCCTTGATGAAGAGGAAATTATATCTATAGATTGCAGCATGAGTACCTGGCGAGGAGAGTCTAGCCTGCTCCTCCTGACACCCTACCCTACCCTATGGATTTCAGACCTGGCTAGCAAGCCCACACAATCACATAAGCCAACTCCTTGCAATAAATCTCTGGCTCTGTTTTTCCAGTAGAACACTGACTGAAAGAGAGGACTCACATTTCCTGATTTCAAAACTTACTACAAAACTGCAGTAATCAAGACTGTGTGGAACTGGCATAAAGAATATTGACATTGATCAATGGAGTAGAATTGAGAGGCCAGAAGTAAACACATACATTTATGGTCAATTGGTTCTTAACAGGGTGCCAAGACAACTCAATAGGTAAAGAATAGTCTTTTCCACAAATGGTGTTGAGAAGACTGGATTTCCATGTGCAAAAGAATGAATCTGGATTCCTACCTCATACCACAGATAAAATTTAACTCAAAGTGAACCAAAAACCTAAATATAAGAATAAAACTATAAAAGTAAGAAGAAAAGATAGGAATAAATCTTTGTGCTCTTATATCAGGCAATGGTTTCTCAAAAGCACAAGCAACCAAATAAAAATAATAATAAATTGAACTTCATCAAAATTTAAAACTTTTTTGTTTCAAAGAACACTATTAAGAAAATGAAAAGACACCCACAGAGTGGGAGAAAATACTGGCAAGTCATATATCTGATAAGGGTACAGTATCCACAATATGTGAAGAACTCTTACAACTCAAGAATAAAAAGGCAAAAAACCCAATTTAAAAATGGGCAAAGACTTTGAACAGCCATTTCTCCAAAGAAGTCATACAAATGGCTAATGAGCATATAAAAAGATGATCAACATCATTAGGCATTACAAAAATGCAAATCAAAATCACAATGAAAAAAAATAACAGCTGCACATGCACTAGGATGGTTATAATAATTAAAAATAAATAGAAGGAACATAGGAGAAATTGGAACCTTCATACATTCTTTGTAGGAGTATAAAAGGGTACATAAAATGGTACAGCCCTTTGGAAAAGAGTTTTGTAGTTCTTCAGAAAGTTAAACATAGAAATACCATATGCCCCTGGAATTCCATTCCTAGATACACATTCAAGAGAACAGAAAACACACACCCCACAAAAACTTGTACATGAACATTGTAGCATTATTCAGAATAGGCAAAAAGTGGCAGTAACCCCAAAGTCCACCAAGAGATGAATGGATAAACAAAACATGGAATATAATGGAACATTATTCAGCCATAAAAAAGGATGGAGTACCGACACATGCTAATAATATGGATGAACCCTGAAACCAGTAGGCTAGATAAAAGAAGCCAGACACAAAAGGACAAATATTGTATGATTCTACTTATATGAACTATCTAGACCAGGTAAATTCATAGAGACAGAAAGCAGACTAGAGGTTATCAGACTGGGAGGAGATTCTTTATGAGACGGTGAAAATATCCTAAAATAAGATAGTAGTGAAGGTTACACCACACTGTGAATATATTAGAAACACTGAATTTTATAGTTTAAAATTGTGAATTTTATGGCATGTGAACTATATCTCAGTAAAATGGTTATTAAAAAAAACAGAAAAAGAAGAAGAAGGCCCCTGTCCCGGGCCCACATTCAAAAAGTACATAGAAAATAAATTGAATAAGCGTAGAGTACACATGGGACTCTCTGGGATCTGGCACTAAGTGCTGGCACAGTGATCCAAGCCTTAAACATCCACTCCCGTGACCGGCTAACACTGCTCTGGTCCTAGGGATCCCTTCTCTAACATCTCTTACCCTATGTCCTTGAAACAGAAGACAACCATGATTGTATACTGTGAAGGTTTGTGAGTTGTGCCACTAACAGTGGAAGTGATGGACACTGCGTGGAGAGCAGGAAGGGTTGCAGTGGCAAAAGCACTTCAGGTCACCTTATCTTTGATAAAGGAGGCAAGAATATACAGTGGAGAAAAGACAGCCTCTTCAATAAGTGGTGCTGGGAAAACTGGACAGGTACATGTAAAAGTATGAGATTAGAACACTCCCTAACACCATACACAAAAATAAACTCAAAATGGATTAAAGACCTAAATGTAAGGCCAGACACTATCAAACTCTTAGAGGAAAACAGAGGCAGAACGCTCTACAACATAAATCACAGCAAGATCCTTTTTGACCCACCTCCTAGAGAAATGGAAATAAAACCAAAAATAAACAAATGGGACCTAATGAAACTTAAAAGCTTTTGCACAGCAAAGGAAACCATAAACAAGACCAAAAGACAGCCCTCAGAATGGGAGAAAATATTTGCAAATGAAGCAACTGACAAAGGATTAATCTCCAAAATTTACAAGCAGCTCATGCAGCTCAATAACAAAAAAACAAACAACCCAATCCAAAAATGGGCAGAAGACCTAAACAGACATTTCTCCAAAGAAGATATACAGATTGCCAACAAACACATAAAAGATTGCTCAGCATCATTAATCATTAGAGAAATGCAAATCAAAACTACAATGAGATATCATCTCACACAGGTCAGAATGGCCATCATCAAAAAATCTACAAACAATAAATGCTGGAGAGGGTGTGGAGAAAAGGAAACCCTCTTGCACTGTTGGTGGGAATGTAAATTGATACAGCCACTGTGGAGAACAGTATGGAGGTTCCATAAAAAACTAAAAATAGAACTTCCATATGATCCAGCAATCCCACTACTGGGCATATACCCTGAGAAAACCATAATTCAAAAAGAGTCATGTACCGCAAAGTTCATTGCAGCACTATTTACAATAGCCAGGACATGGAAGCAACCTAAGTGTCCATCAACAGATGAATGGGTAAAGAAGATGTGGCACATATATACAATGGAATATTATTCAGCCATTAAAAGAAACGAAATTGAGTTATTTGTAGTGAGGTGGATGGACCTAGAGTCTGTCATACAGAGTGAAGTAAGTCAGAAAGAGAAAAACAAATACCGTATGCTAACACATATATATGGAATCTAAAAAAAAAAAAAAGGTCATGAAGAAACTAGGGGCAAGACGGGAATAAAGACACAGACCTACTAGAGAATGGACTTGAGGATATGGGGACGGGGAAGGGGGAAGGGTAAGCTGTGACAAAGTGAGAGAGTGGCATGGACATATATACACTACCAAATGTAAAATAGATAGCTAGTGGGAAGCAGCCACATAGCACAGGGAGATCAGCTCGGTGCTTTGTGACCACCTAGAGGGGTGGGATAGGGAGGGTGGGAGGGAGGGGCATGCAAGAGGGAGGGGATATGGGGACATATGTATATGTATAACTGATACACTTTGTTATAAAGCAGAAACTGACACACCACTGTAAAGCAATTATACTCCAATAAAGATGTTAAAAAAAATAGTAGCTTAAACGAAAAAAAAAAAAAGCACTTCAGTAAGAGAAAAGATAAATTAATCAACTTGTCAAATTCTTCTTCCCAGTCTGAACGCAATAGATTCTTGTACAACAAACTATCATTCCCAGTATAACCGAGCATCCATTTGCCTGTTTTGCTTTGTATTCCATCAGTGCTTCTGAAAGTTCTCACAAATGAGAGTATATTTGCAACAGTTTCACATGGCTAAGAAAAAGTTTGTAATATTACATGTTATGAGTCCAATTGTGTGCCCTTAAATTCACATGTTGAAGTCATAATCCCCAACAGCTCAGAATGTGATCTTATTTGGAAACAGGGTAACTTGATTGCAGAGGTAATCTGTTACCCCTGTAATCATGCTTAAAAGGGGTCATTGGAATGGGTCCAAATACAATATGACTGGTGTCCTTATGGAAAGAGGAAATTTGGAGACACACACAGGGAGAATGCCATGCGAGTATCAAAGCAGAAAATGGGGTGATGCACCTACAAGCCAAAGAATGTCAAAAGAATACACACTATGTGAAAATCTTGTTTAGAACAACATTAGGTATTCATTCTGCTGAAATGAAGGCAATAAAAAAAGTTTTAATGGAACTAATATATAACAATCTATGAATTACATATAATATCTCTGGCCCCCTTTACAGAATATCCAGGCATGAAGAAGAATGAGTTAAGTAGTCATTTTTGATAGCACCTGGCTTCCAGTCATATACAAACCATAATTTTGCATGTATTTTTAACTTTTGTCATTATGAAGGTATATGTGTCAATGTGGGAGGACAGAACATATTTCACTGAGCAGTTTGCTAGCTTGATTTACAACATTTAAATATGTACATGTGTGGTATGTGGGCCTCCACTTGTGCTCATGCCCCAGGTCCGATAATTGTTAGAGGTGGGCAGGACCCAGGAATGACAGAAGAAAGCTAGCCTGCAGCTATGAACAGAAGCCAAACCAACAGCTCTAACTTGCTCCTACTACAAACTAAAATGCCATCCTGGAAGCTACATGTGAGGACCTGATGCAGTCCCTAGAGGCAGTGGTGAGTGCCTCACATACTTTGCCTTCCTGGGCCATAGTCCCCAGGGCCCTACAAGCCCATCCCAGTCCAGGGGTATATAGCCCTGTGGCCTCAGTGGGCACTCAGCTCTCACCAGGTTTCATACACCTAATATATTTCACTGTTCCAAATGTCAGGGTGCGTCATGAACTTGCATTTGGTTTCCTTGCAGTAACTCTTGTGGTGCCACCTTCAAGTAAACAGAGCAATCTTATAACTGCACTTCACTCCTGCATTGGGAAAGGACTGTGCAGTTTGACGAAAGGCTTTCAGAGCACTCCTAAATGCGGTGATATTCCCCATGGCTATTATGTTGTTACCTCCTGCCTGTCCCCTTGTAGGGAGGTTTGGCTGCTGGTTGAGGGCTATGAGGATAGAGAAGGGAACTAGCATTCCATTTGGGAGTAAGCCTTAGGAAGAAAGGAACTCTTAGAGATAGGGTAAGTGGTGGCAGCTGAGAAAGGAGAAAAAAGCAGGATACATCGCCAGTTTCTAAGGGAATGAGAGAAAAGGGTATCAAAATGCCAAACTGAGGATAAAGATTGAGCTGCAGAAGGCCCTGTAGGATTTCCAACTTTGATTGTATTTTTTTTGCAGCTCCCTCCAAGAAAACATGGCAGCTGTACATTTCATGCTATTGCCGATTAACATGATGGATAAATGGACAGCTAACATAAAACAGAGTGCCTGACATCAAAGGATACTTTTAGCTACGGTTGAGCATCCTTAAGGAACTTCAATACCCTTTCCATAGATAGCAGCTCAGAAAAGCAGAATACTATCTTTGTATGAAATTAAAAACCATGAAAGATAGACTGGGTTCATCAGAAAGGTAGCAGCAAAGAAAGAATGAAAACTTCAAGTAAGGACATAAAAGGGTTTAAAAATAATTCTGATACTAAAAAAAGGAACTCTGATACAAATACAACAGCTAGAAAGTCAACAGCCCAGTGCTTAATAGCAAAGGCAGACTAGTGAACCACATTAATCAACCTAGGATACAGATTATCAACAACATTTGAAACTCAGATTAACAGGAACAAATAAGGTACCGGAGTGGGAAGCATTTTTACAGCCAGTAACAAAAGTTTTCATCTTTGCTTAAATAAGACTTCAAAAGGATTCCACATATCAACTAATAAGTGAGTTCATCAAAAAAAAAAAAAAAAAAAGATTAACTTTAAGAAATGCAAGGCAGGGCTTCCCTGGTGGAGCAGTGGTTAGGAGTCTGCCTGCCAATGCAGGGGACATGGGTGAGTGCCCTGGTCCTGGAAGATCCCACATGCCGCGGAGCAACTGGGCCCTTGTGCCACGACTACTGAGCTTGCGCTCTAGAGCCCACGAGCCACAACTACTGAGCCCACGTGCCACAACTACTGAAGCCCGCGAAACTAGAGCCTGTGCTCCGCAACAAGAGAAGCCACCGTAATGAGAAGACTGTGCACCGCAATGAAGAGTAGCCCCCGCTCGCCGCAACTAAAAAGAAAGCCCGCACACAGCAACGAAGACCCAACACAGCCAAAAATAAGTAAATAAATTTATTTTTTTAAAAAAAGAAAGAAATGCAAGGCACAGTGACCACACTTCTGATCTGTTTTAAGATGAATCAGCATTTTCTACCTGAGCAAGTAGAATGCAGTTAGCACTTGGGTGATTTTAAAGACTCTTAACAGTTGCCTTTAATTGGCTGATGAAATAGCAGAACAGTGTGGCTGAAAGCCAATGTTTATTTTTACCCGTTACCTGTTTTATTAATGGGATTGTGGGCCACTGGGCCTCCAGGAACACACAAATATATTTAAATATCCCACACTGTAATTAAGAGGCGCAGAGAGGATTAGAGCAAATTAAGCGGCTGTTGTACTTGCCATTGGTTTAGTCAAGGCCAGGCATTTTGATGCTCTCATGGCAGAACCTGGCAAGTTTTACTTCAGAAATCTACAAAATATGGAATATATTTTCTTGCAGAGCAAGGGTTTTAATAAATGGGTCTCCCCCCCAAATAAAAATTATACATAAATAAAAATATTCCAAGTGAATGCTCCTACAATGAAAGAAGAGGTTCCCTTAGCCAGAAAAGGAAAAATGTATCAACAATAGTGTCAGTTAAAGAAACTGGATCTTGAGATCTATTAATAAGGGACTCAAAATGAATCAAACTTCCATGTAACTCTCATCCAGACACAGGGCTTTCTTCTCCTAGGTGAGTCAGAACTTCTGCCTGAGTTTTTTAAAGGGAATAAAAATAGTGATCACCCAACAGATGACTTGTTCAATAACTAAAGCATCAGAAATATTTGCAGAAATGGAGAACAGATCCTTTTAAGCAAAGACTAGAGTATAGGTTCCTAAGCCAGCAGTGTTTCATTTTTTTGGTTTGATTTTACCAAATCCATTGTAACTAAATGTTAGCTTAATTTTAAAATAGTACATGTAAGTAGACTTTTTGCTTTGATTGCTCAGAATCAACATTACCATGCTTGAGATTACTGCCAGTGCTGGTCTCCTATGAATCTTCATATCAAAGAAAAAGCAAAATGGAATGAGGGCAGGGCAAAATGGAATGAAGTCTGGAAACACAGTGTTTTGACCCAAGCAGAGGACAACATTGCCTTTGCCCTAGCAACTCTGGAGAAGCGCTTAAAAAAGACAAGAAAGAAGATCTAAATACTTACGAGGACCCTGGACTTGCAGTGGGAGGGGGGCCTGAAGAAATGAAAGAAAAACAAAAGAAACAGTCAGTCTGGGTTATAGGAGGGTGAACATCAGGACAGTCAAACCATTACGGACTAAAGTTCTCAGCCACCCCGAGGTGATATTTATTTTTCTGGAATTTATTATTTTGCTCCAGCTCCCCCAACCACCTCTATGAAAAAACATACCAGTGAGACTGTGTCTATATCCCACAGTTCAGAGCCTGAAAAATGCTAAGACAAGGGCTAAAAAATGAGTCAGAGTAGGCATCCTCACGAGATGCAGCGAGTTTCAGTGGGAGGCTGAATGAGCACGAGGACGTTCATTGCAACAGCAGGCAGGGGTCTGTGATGGCAGCTGGACAGAAAAGGGGCCTGAGTGCTGGAAATCTTCCCAACTTCTCTGGACAAGGAACATTCTTGTTGAGAAGAATTCACTGATGCAGTGACTTAGAATTGGGGCTGAGGTCAGACCTATCTGGACCCTGCTCCGGCTCTGCAGTTTACTGGCTGGGTGACCGTGAACATAGTACTTAAATGCTGGGCCTTGGTTTACTTATTTCCAAAATGGGTACAAGAGGACCAGCTTCTGTGTTGCTGGGCACACCCAGGACCTCCTCACCCCCGCGGAGGCTGAGGGCCAAAGGCCATCCCCAGTAGGAAGCTGCTTACCGAACTTGACAAACAAGACTCCAGTGGTAGAAACCACCTTCTTGCCGTTCGTCGCCACGCACTGGAAGTAGCCCGTGTCTGTGGTGTCGAGGTTTCTAATCCGTAGCCGAGAGCCATAGTTGGTTGCCCGAAAGGAGATCCTCCGGGGCTCCTGGACCACAGGTGCATCATTTTTGAACCAGCGGATAGTGGGAGGCGGATTCCCAGAGACTTTGCAGTGCAGTTCTGCCGTCTGCCCCAGGGACGTGGTGATGTTATTCATCGGTTCATCGAGGGCCAGGTAAGACTCTGTGCACAGGGAGAAGCAGGCAGGTGAGAGGGGCAGACTGCTGGAGAGTACCTCCAAGCAACCCAAACTCACTCTGTGTGCCCCAGACCACAGAGAGACTGAACAGGAGCGGCATGGTGGAGACAGACAAGGGATGGTTGAAATCATCCCTTTACCGAGACCCTGTGACTACTAAACAATCACCACAGAGTCTGCTGCTTGGAAGGAAATTTGTTACTAACCACGGTATAAAACCCAAAGTTTTCAAATGACAATGTGTTACCCATGGATAAATTTCTCGGCCAAGACAAGATGAGCTTTTGTGTTTCGGAGTATAAAAAAAAAATACATGCTTCTTGTTACAAACTCAAACAATACAGTGAAAAAGAAAAAGAAGTAAAATTTACATCACCCCGAAATGACATCCCTTTAACATTCTGGCAAAGATCCTACCAGTTTGTCCACTTTTGATAAGAGAGAAAGTATGAAAAACTGGAAAGGTAGGAGCAATATATTTATATCCACATGGCCCAAGACTGGGAAGGATGCTGAAAATCTTCCTGTCAGTGATGATATAATAAGGGTTATGAAGGCCAGGCTGCTGGCAGACAAAGTGGTGAGAGGTAATGAAATTATTTCCATAATGTTACTCATGTCAACCGCAACACATTACAATATATTATTCTATGCATTCAATTTCTAATTGAGATATAATTTATATTGTATGAAATGTATCAGTCTTAATTGCACAGCCCCACGAGCCTTGACAAATGCATGTACCCATGTAACCGATGCCCCTATCAAGATATAGAACAACAGAACATCATCAGTATCCCAGAAAGTACCCCCAAGATCCTTAGTAGTGAATCCCTGCTCCACCCCCTCTACCTGGCAAAACTGTGAGAGGATTAAAATTAAATCAGATGAAAAGCAAAAAAAAAAATTAAAATTAAATCAGGCAAGGCATGGGAAGCATTTAAACTAGTATATGGCAAAAAGCACTCATATATATTAATCAGTGTTCTATTATTTTTATAATAATAACAACTTCTGTGCAATGCCTTTTACTCTGTCTCCTGTTATCCTCTAATAACCCCGTGAGGTAGGAAAGGCACAGGAAGTATCATGATGCCCAGCTGCAGGGGAGATGTCTCAGAGATTAGCTGACTTGCCCTGTGGTCACACAGTAAGATGTACATTGTGCCCAAAGCTTCTAGCACCAACGACTCGGGCTCAGCCTAGCACCTAAACAAAGTTCAACTGAGCCAAGCTGGTTAGTACAGTAGTAAGAACAGATAGACTCTAAGTCCTGCCATATGCCAGGGGCTTTACTTTAGTATTTACCTGCCCTATAACCCCACAAGGGAGGAGGAATTGTCATCGCTGCTCAACAATGAGGAGACCTAGGATCAGAGAGGTTAAGTGACTTGCCCAAGGCCACACAGCTGAGCCAAGGGCTGGTTCAGCTCTCTCTGGCTCAAAAACCTAGCTCTTTCCACCCCATCCGATTGCTTTGGTAGCCTGAGTCACACTGAGGAGGGGACACAGAATTCAAACTTCTTCCTTAAAGAAGAGCTGGGGTTTACACATATCCACACACCCACAGGGCTGTGATCTTCCCCTAACTCCAGCCAGGATTGTCTGGTTAATGGGTCTAACCTTTAGCTATGTGTTCTGGCTGGTGTTATGGTTTCCCTCCAGAAGCCAGGTACCTCACTGACCTGATATCCTCTGATAGGCCCTTCTCCTTGAGGCTACCTCCTGTTTCCTGTCCTTTCTGTAGCATGGGTCCAGCTTTGAGATGGAGGTGAAACAGGAGGGAAGGGGGGTAGGGCACAACCTTTAAAAGAATGACATAGCCATAGGACATGACAAAAACTGGTTAGAAACAACTAGGTCCAAGATGGCAGAAGATTCGACTTCCAGTGGACCTAGAGCCTCATTATACGCTCGTTGTAATATATTACCATCTAAATGACACACCCACCAGTGCCATGACAGTTCTGAGGGTAACCTTAAAAGGCCAAAAAAAGGGCGGTGGCCCAATTCCTGGAAATCCCTGCCCCTTCCCCGAAAATAGTTGGAATAATCCTCCCACTCATTAGCATATAAAATTACCCAGCCCATAAAAACTAACCACCCCATGTATCGGGTCCTCTCACCTTCTGAGATGGCCCACACTCTGTCTGTGAAGTCGGTTTCTCTCTAAATAAATCCACTTCTCACCTATCACTTTGTCTCTCACTGAAGTCTTTCTGCGACAAGACATCAAGAACCTGAGCTTCATTAAGTCCTGGGACCAGGTGTGTAATCTCAATTAAAAGACTGGGTTTCAAGTCCCAACCTGGGTTTGGCAGGGTTCGAGTCCTGGTGTGTGGGTTCGAGTCCCAATATGCGTTTAGGCTGGGTTCAAGTCCCAATCTGAGTTGCACGGTTTCAGAGGGGTCTCCACAGTGGTAAGAGGTGCCATCACTCAGGTACTCCCACAGCCTGGCTCCCTCTCCCAGATTTCTACCTCCTTTAAATATCAAAGCCAGCCAACATCAACCACACTCCCCAGAGGCCAGGATGGCAGTGTCTAGGTGTGCGTCTCAGGGGTTGACATGACTGTTGAGTTTTAGTCAAGAAAACAAAAGTCAATTCTAATTTCTTTGGTTCTTCCCCCATAGGAAGTTGCTACTGAAATCCCAGCAAGCTTTTTGGCCAAGCCCTCATAGCGTAAAATATAAAAGGATGAGCTGGAACTTTAAACTGTTTCTTTTGCCTCCAAACCCCAGTTACTTTGCATGATACTACAATCACAGACACACAGTTCTTCAAATTTTTTCTTCTAGGAACATAAATTAGCCCAGAGACAGAGAGTTCTATAACTGGGCGGAGTATTTCAAGTATTCTCTGAAGGTGTACTCAAACTTATTGAAAACAAATTAGTACGGGTTGATCCACCAGACGAAATCAACCCTCACAAACTCTGAAGCTAGAATGTCTGAATTTGCATCCTGGTTCTGCTACTTATCAGCTGTGTGACCTTGGGCAAGTTATTTAACCTCTCTGTGTCTCAAATTTTGTTACCTGTGAAATTAGTACAATAATTATATCTCCCTCATAGGGCTACTGTGAGGATTATATTAATTAATACATGGAAAGTACTTTGAATAGGGTCTGGCACGGAGCAAACAGCATGTGAAAGTTTCTGCTATTATATTAGCTATTTTTTTCTTTTCTTTTTCTCACAAATAACTTATGCCTAAAAATGGGGAATGATTATCCATCGAACTGATTGGTTTCCTGGCCATGTCCAGTCCTGACTTTACAGGACAGATCTGAGGGATGAGGCCACCTGCCCAAGATCACACAACTAACACACTGCAGGAGAGAGTGGTTAATTTGTCCGTGAAGTTCTATATCATATCTACCTAAAACAAAAACAAGGGGGCTTCCCTGGTGGCGCAGTGGTTGAGAGTCCGCCTGCTGATGCAGGGGACACGGGTTCGTGCCCTGGTCCGGGAAGATCCCACATGCTGCAGAGCGGCTAGGCCCGTGAGCCACAGCCGCTGAGCCTGCGCATCCAGAGCCTGTGCTCTGCAACGGGAGAGGCCACAACAGTGAGAGGCCCACGTACCGGAAAACAAAAACAAAAACAAAAACAAAAAACAACAAGGGTTACAGGGCATTTTCAAATCAGTGTAATAGCTGGCTCAGGCAGTATGTTTCCAGGGAGAACAAAGGAAATGTAAACAAATTTTTGTGTCTACTGAACAAAGGAGCCTTGCCATAAACACAGGGAATTTGGTTCTAACTTTTTAGTGATAAAGAATAATGTTCAATTTATTTGCCATCTGTAGCTGCTCACTTAATAAGTAAAACAAGCAAATGATCTGGTCCTCAGTTTGGCAAAGACTGGAAGCATCAGAAACACATTTGGCCTAAACAACACGAAAGCATTTTGTGACTGGAATAAAATAAAATAAAAACGCATGTCTGAATCATTGCTATCAGCCTTGTTGCTAACAAGCCTCTGGCCGTGATCCATTCTCTTCCCAGAACTATCTGGATCCTCCTGGAGCAGCCTCATGGGCCACACTAGGGGACCCACTCTCTGTTCTACACCCAGCACTGGCATGGCCATTGCAGGTTATGGACTAGTCATTTCTTTCAGAGAACACCTGGGCATCCCAGCGAAGCCGCCCAGGGCAGAGGAAATCTGTAAACTGGACCTGATACCAGTTTGCCACCACCTAGCTGCAACTGGGCTTTGGAGTCATGATCTATTACATGGGCCTGTGCGGTCTGCACCTCCTGAAATAGTGTAAGTTTCCATATGGGCCTCAGCTACAGAAGCACTGGATGGCAGTGTGGACTAAGAATGCCGCCTGCCATATCAGTAAACAAGATGTGGTGGCCATTGAGCCGTCAGCCACTACAGCTGAATTCCTCTACCACCCCCCCCCAACCCCAATGGTACATCCTGAAAGGATTCAGGATGGAGAAAAAAAGAGATTACTGGCCCTAGATAGTTAAGCTGCATAGCAAAGGAATAATTTCATTAAGTCCAGGCTCTTGCATCTTCCCCTACAGAAAAGTACTAAATTCATTCATTAACTTGAGATATCTGGTTTTTCTTTAATTAGCAGTAATCTTTTGATGTTCCAACTACCTGGTTTTGTTGTTGTTGTTCATTTGGTTTTGGGGGGCTTTTTTTTTTTTTTTTGGTAAAGTTCCTATATGTCCTGGCTCCTCCCATACCTCTTTGAAACTGTCCCAGAGAGCTACCTAAGAGGCTGTATCCCGGGCTTAAGTCTTCAGTAAGTCTGCCAAATAAAACAACTGTCAGATTTTAGGTTGTGCAGTTTTTTCAGTCGACAGCAGACAGCAGGTACTGAGTCTGAATGCCAGAAAAAGCATTTTGGCCTGTACGTTTAAGCCTGGCTATTCATACTGTTAAAAAAGGCCCAGGGCTTCCCTGGTGGTGCAGTGGTTGAGAGTCCGCCTGCCGATGCAGGGGACGCGGGTTCATGCCCCGGTCTGGGAAGATCCCATATGCCGCGGAGCGGCTGGGCCTGTGAGCCATGGCCGCTGGGCCTGCGCATCCGCAGCCTGTTCTCTGCAACGGGAAAGGCCACAGCAGTGAGAGGCCCGCGTACCGCAAAAAAAAAAAAAAAAAGGCCCAAAGTGGAGTCACTTGTGCTAAGTCCACATCACCAAACCGAGACTTAATACCTAACTTAATTACACTTTCAACCTCTCCCAGGAATGGACTCTTAAACCAATCAATCTGGAATTACCTAGTCAGCACTAGTGAGGTGATCTGCCTGATAGACCCCTGCTGTGCCCTAAAAGTGACCTTGCCACAAACAATCTACTCTTTGCTAGGAACAACCCTGTTCTGCCCCTTTCTGACTATACAAGTCTTTCATTTTGTACAGCTCTTCAGAACTCCTTTCTATCTGCTAGATGGGATGCTGCCTGATTCATGAATTGTTGAATAAAACCAAAAAGATTTAAAAAATTTGTTCACTTGAATTTTGTTTTTTAACAATATTTTTTTCAGTGGCTTTATTCAATACCTCTGACAATGTGTGCTTGAGCTGTGGAAGCTTTCTCATCCTTCTTTCCCTGCTTTTGTGGACCACAAATGTTGAGATGGCAGACTGGTGAGTGGGAGGTGGGATATAATCTGGCTGGAGAGAGAAAAAATTCCAATTCTGCTGACTCCACCTCTAGCTCTGTGTCTCTGAATGAACTATGTCTCCCAGTGGGGGTACTAGTAATAATGATGATGGTGACAATGACAATGATGATGATACAATATAATGATGATAATAGTTAACATCTAAAGGGTACTTATTACCATGGCAGGTGTTGTTACAAACCATTATTATTGTCCTCATTTTATACATGAGATATCTAAGGCACAGGGATGGTAAAAAAGCCATCCAAGATCACATAGTAAGTAGAAGTGAGACAAAACAATTATTGATTCACATTTAGATTGATTTAGATTTCAGTCTAAATCCCAGCAAATTATTTTGTGAATATTGACAAACTGATTCTAAAGTTTATATGAGAGGCAAAAGACCCAGAATAGCCAACATAATACTGAAGGAGAAGAACAAAGCTGGAGGACTGACACTACCCAACTTCAAGACTTGCTATAAAGCTACAGTAATCAAGACAGTGTGATACTGGTGAAAGAATAGACAAATAGACCGATGAAAGAGAAAAGACAGCCCAGAAATAGAGTCCAGTGGACTACCTATATATAATCAACTGATCTTTGACAAAGAAGCAAAGTCACCACAAAGGAGCAAAGACAGTCTTTTCAACAAATAGTGCTGAAACAACTGTACATCCACATGCAAAAATGAATCTAGACACAGCCCTTACACCCTTCACAAAAATTAACTCAAAATGGATCACGGACCTAAACATAAGATGCAAAATTACAAAATTCCTGGAAGATAACATAGGAGAAAACCCAGATGATCTTGAGTATGGAAATGACTTTTTAGCTATGACAACAAAGACATGATCTATGAAATAAATAAATGATAAACTGGACTTTATTAAAATTTAAAATGTCTGTTCTGCAAAAGACAATATCAACAGAATGAGAAGACAAGCCACAGACTGGGAGAAAACATTTGCAAAAGACACATCTGATAAAGTACCAAAATATACAAAGAACTCTTAAAACTCAACCATAAGAAAGCAACCCCAATAAAAAATGGGCCAATACTTTAACAGATACCTCACCAAAGAAGAAAAATGGCAAAGAGACATATGAAAAGATGTTCCACATCATATGTCATCAGGGAAACGCAAATTAAAACAATGAGTTACACTAAACACCCATTAGAATGATCAAAATCCAGAACATTGACATTAGCAAATGCTGATGAAGACATGGAGCAACAGGAACTCTCTCTCATTGCTGGTGGGAACGCAAAATGTTACAGCTACTTTGGAAGATAGTTTGGCAGTTTCTTACAAAAATAAAAATACTTTTACCATATGATCCAACAATCTCACTCCTTGGTATTTACCCAAAGTAGTTGAAAACATGTCCACACAAAACCCTGCGCATGGATGTTTGTAGCTTTATTCACAATTGCCAAAAGCTGGAAGCAAACAAGCTGTCCCTCAGTAGGTAAATGGATAAACTGTAGTACATCTAGACTATGGAATATTATTCAGTGCTAAAAGGAGATGAGCTATCAAGCCATGAAAACACATAAAGGAAGCATAAATACATATTACTAAGTGAAAGAAGCCAATCTTAAAAGGCTACATATGGCATGATTCCAATTATAGGACATTCTGGAAAAGGTAAAACTTTAGACAGTAGAAATATCAATGGTTACCAGAGACTGGGGGGTGGGGGGGGGAATGAATGGGCAGAGCACAGAGGATTTTTAAGGCAGTGAAAATACTCTCCCTGATTCTATAATGGTGGATACATGTCATTATACATTTGTCTAAATCCATGGAACGTACAACACAAGAGTGAGCTATAATGTAAACTATGAACTTTGGGTGATTATGATGTGTCAATGTAATTTCACCAGTTTTAACAGATGTACGACTCTGGTGGGGAATGTTGATAACGGGAGAGATTATGCATGTAAAGGGGCAGGGTGTATATAAAAAAATCTCTGTATCTTCCCTTCAATTTTGCTGTGAACCTAAAACTTCTCTGAAAGAAAATCTTTAGGGCTTCCCTGGTGGCGCAGTGGTTAAGAATCCATCTGCCAACGCAGGGGACACGGTTTCAAGCCCTGGTCCGGGAAGATCCCACCTGCCACGGAGCAGCTAAGCCCGTGTGCCACAACTACTGAGCCTGCGCTCTAGATCCCGCGTGCCACAACTACGGAGTCCACATGCCACAACTACTGAAGCCCACACGCCTAGAGCCCGTGCTCCGCAACAAGAGAAGCCACCGCAATGAGAAGCCCGTGCACCGCAACGAAGAGTAGCCCCCGCTCAATGCAGCTAAAAGAAAGCCCGCGTGCAGTAATGAAAACCTAATGCAGCCAAAAATAAATTTTAATTACTTAATTAATTAATTTAAAAAACAGTAATTCTTTAAAAAAAAACTTTAAAAAATTATTTTGGCTCCAGAGTCCTTGTTCCAGGACAGAAGTTCTCAAACCCCTTGGTTTCAGAACCCCCTATACACTCTTTAAAATATTGAGGACCCCCAAGAGAAAATTTTAAAATATTTGTTTACTAATTTATTTGAAAATAATCTCATTACTTGTTAACAAATATTGTCATGAAAAATAACTATATTCCCCCCTGCACCTCCTGATACACATGCAAATAGTGAGAAAAGTGGCACTGTTTTCTATTGTCATTGATGTATCATTTGGCTTAAGACCAGACAGCTGGACTCTCCTCTTTCTGCATTCAATCTTTTGAGATATGTTGTTTTGGTTGAAGTATACGAAGAAAATCTGGCTTCATACAGTTGGAAAAGAGAGGGGTATTTTTACAGCCTTCTCAGATAATTTAGGATAGTATCCTTTGATACTAAACCAAAATTTGACAAATGGTAGTTTCTTTTTTTTTTTTTGACATTTTTAAATTGAAGTATAGTTGATTTACAATGTTTCAGGTGTACAGCAAAGTGATTCAGTTATATGTATATATTCTTTTTCAGTTTTTTCCATTATAGGTTATTACAAAATATTGGAGATAGTATGCTGTGTTATACAGTAAGTCCTTGTTGTTTATTTTACATATAGTAGTGTGTATATGTTAATCCCAAACTCCTAATTTATCCCTCCCCCCCTTCCCTTTTGGTAACCATAAGTTTGTTTTCTATGTTTGTGAGTCTATTTCTGTTTTGTAAATAAGTTCATTTGCATCATTTTTTTAGATTCCACATATAAGTGACATCATATGATATTTACCTTTCTCTGTTTGGTTTACTTCACTTAGTATGATAATCTCTAGGTTCATCCATGTTGCTGCAGATGGCATTATTTCTTTCTTTTTTATGGCTGAGTAATATTCCATTGTACATATATTCCACATCTTTATCCATCATCTGTCAGTGTATATTTAGGTTGCTTCCATGTCTTGGCTATTGTAAACAGTGCTGCTATGAACATTGAGGTGCATGTATCTTTTCCGGATACAGGCCCAGGAGTGGGATTGCTGGATCATATGGTAACTCTATTTTTTGTTTTTTAAGGAACTTCCACAGTTTTCCATAGCGGCTGCACCAACCAATACCTTCCCATCAACAGTGCAGGAGGGTTCCCTTTTCTCCACACCCTCTCCAGCAGACAAATGGTAGTTTCTTAAAGAATAGTTGTGATGTGAAATCTGAAACCATACCAGTGAATTTTTCATAATCTGTTATATTAAAATGGATTGATTTATCTTGCACGTTGAACAGATCTTTTATCCATGTATGATTTTTTAACACCATGCCCTGTTCATTTAGAAAACATTCGTTCAGAGTTACATAGATCTTCCAGATATGAACATATTTAATCATGTACTATAGAAAAATCACATTCATTTGTATCACCATCTATCTCATTAGTAAAGATTGGGAAACTGTCAAGCTCTTGGTGGTGGCTAAAAGTTTTCCAAATTTTAAATTTTTGCTGGAAAGCTCAAATTTTATTATTGGCAACTAATACTATCTCCTGTTTCCTTCAAGTGTCAGGCTCGTTTTGTTTATTTTCAAGAATAATTAACCATAGTTTGATTGTCAATCATTCTTTCAAGTAATAAAATGCTTTTCTTTGTGACAACCATAGTGTTTCACCAGTCAGCACGACTGCTTATATATACTTCCCATTTTGCCATACAAAATATTAAAAAAGACATGTACCTCATGGGTCAAGATTTAGTTAATAATTTTTGCTGCTTCATCAAAGATATTCTTAAGTGCAATTGGTTTTCCTTTTTTTTAAATTGAAGTAGAGTTGATGTACAACATTATATAAGTTACAGGTGTACAATATAGTGATTCACAATTTTGGCTTTTTTTTTCTAAACTATAAGTGTGTGGTGGTGGAGAATACAGTAATTTCTAGTACAGTTTAGTACAGTTTGTTACCACTGTTTTGACTCATGCTTAGGCCCCAGAATTTTTACCTACCATTGCTTTTGCACTATCAGGATGGGTAAACTGCAGTTCAGAGAACTTAAAGACCTATCCTAGACCTGTCCCAACTAATCAAAGCTAAATCCAGGATTTGCTCTTTCCATCACACTCTACAGCTGCCCTCTGCCACCCCTATGGGTATTGGACCAGTGTGAGGTTCTCAGAACAAAATGATTTAGCTCAAGTCCTGAATACCATAAGCTAGGCTTGCATGGTCTGTTTTCTATTTCTGAATAAGCAACTTGGGATTTGGGGGCAATCGTAAGTGATTTTTGTAGATCTGGGCAAAAGTTTAGGACTCTGAATTAAAAAAAAGATATTTATGCTTTTTAAAATGTATGAAAAGAAAATGCCAGGATTCTTTCAGTACCACCATTTCCTCCATTACCCACAGAAAGTGATGATCATAGCTAACATTTTTCTGAGCATTTACAAGGTTCCAGGCACCATTTTAAGCACCTTGTACACATTAACTTATTTAATCTTGAAAACAATCCTGAGGTAGACACTATTCTTACCCTTTTTTCAGAGATAAGGAAATGAGACACAGAGAGGTTAAGTAATTGCCCAAAGTCATGCAGTTAGAAAGTGGCAGAGCCAGGACCCAAACCCAGACCTTTGGACACAAGAGACCCTAATATTAGCCAATGCACCGTTTCCCAGTAAACCCACACTTTAGTCTTTCATTGTTTCCTATTACCCCTGACCAGGACTATGGAATAGTCTTGCCCTTTTTAATGAGTCCATCCAGCAGTAGACAATACCCACTGGTACTGAGAACAACTAATCACTACCACTTTCTTATGCTGTAAGTGGAAGCCATCATGGAGAAGGAGCTTTTAAAATACACCACAGGCATTGTTCATCCTGACGCTTAATCAACTTAAGAAGTGAACTGTGAGAAAAAAGAAGTTAGTTTATGAGCTCTCTGGGAATTGAGACTCTATTTCCTCCTTTTCGTAGTCCCCCCAGCACTCCATGTGTTAGATGGTGAACTTCGTAGGCATTTAATAAATGCTGGTTGATTAAGTAAATGGAAGGCTCAAGTGTATTTCAGGCAAATGAGCTTTGGAGACACCCCATTTATTACTCACCCATTTGACAAGACGTCACATTCACAAATCCCTCCCAACATTTATTACTTAATTTTCAAAGTGCCCTCCCCTTCCCCACAGGGAGGGAGGCGGGGCCAAGAGTTATATTGCCATTCTGACAGGTGAGAGAAACCCAGATATAAAAAGTTTAACAGTCCTTTGCCATGGCAACCCAGCCAGTCAGCCAGGGAGCCAGTCACAATTAGGCTCAGGGCCTGCATCTCCGTATCAAAGAGGCACATGCCAAATTCTAGTCCCCTTCAGGACCGATCCTATTCAGAAGAGGGAGGGGGTTCCCGACATGAAATAAAATGCTTAGCTAAACATAAAGGAAGGCTGCCAAACATGGTTAGGTCATCGCATTTGACTTTGAGAGAACATTCTGTTCATGCTATCAACCTGCATTCACTTTCAGCACACTTCACCATAAATATTTCTGACTCACTATCTCAGGAAATATTTTTTATCTTAATAAACTCAATGCAAAACATAATCTAAATCGGCTTGCACATTCTTGACTCAGAGCCACAAGCTGCATTTAATAAAAATCAGTGGAAATAGCAGGGGACTTCTGAATAACCGCAGTTCGTTATCTGACATGAGGCTGCTGGGAAGTTCCGAACACACGGAGAGCAGGAGGTTGGTAAGCTGAAGGTATGGAGAGAGCCAGAGACCACCAGATGACCCCACTTGGTGGATCTTAATTTCCACTGATGAGCTTCACTCGAGGCGCTATTCGTGACAATGAAATGCGGCATGGTAATTAAGAACATGGCTCTGGAGTTGGACTGCTTGGCCCCACATCTGAGTACCACCTCTCACTTGCTGTTTTTTAACCTCCCTTAGCCTCAGTTTCCTCAACTGTAAAATGGGGCTAATAACTCTCTAGTTACCCTAAAGTGTTGCTGTGGAGGTTAAATGGGATCATCCTTCTCTGAAACATCAAAAACATTCACTACAGGGAGCTAGAGCCAGAGATTCTCAACCCTCATGGAACATCGCTATCACCTAAGGAATAATAATAAAAAAAACTCCACTGACACCTGGGTCTGACCCCTAGAAATTCACATTTAATTGATCCTGGGTGGAGTTCAGGTATAAGCATTTTCTTAGATGCTCCCCAAATGATTCTCCTCAGCAGGCAATGTAAATGTAGAACACTTGGCTAGAGCAATTATAGCTACCACTTTCTGACCACTGATTCTTACTTGGCTTCCTGCCAAGCCCTGTTTTTACTGCTCAAAATCTCCAGAAAGATTCTCCACTACATTCCTCATTGTCCAGAAGAAGAAACCAGCACTGAGACATTAAGCACGTTGCCTAAGGTCACATGACTGATCAAGAGTGAAACCACATCTCCAACCAAGACTTTTGCCTTGAACTGGCCAGTCTTCAAGCCTACATCTTCAGTCAGGGAAAGAGATGGCTCGATGAAGATAAACATTTTCTGGCTGAACAAAGCTGCTGTAGACCAGGGGGCATGATGGTTAAAAGTCAAAACAAACAAACAAAAAAACCCCAGCAAAGCCAACACTCACATTTTCTTAAAAGTTCAAGTACTAAAGCATCAAGCTGAGCTCAGCCTTGTGACCTCTGAGTAACAAGGGTAGGTTTAAAGAGTGTCCATAGCTACAGTGAACCAGGTACCTTTAAAAAGCAAAAGCAGTAGGTGGGGGCATTATCTCAGAGTAAAGAAGAGGACTCTAAGGGGAATAAATTAAGCTTATGACAAACAAATAAACAAAAAGCATGTCCATAGCACCAAAGACAACAAATGGTCAACGAAGCAGCTCCTTCTGGGGGAGGAAACTCACATACATCAGAAATGGTTCTGCAAATGTGCACTTAGAGCAAACCTCCTGTAAATCTGGACTAACGGAAAACAGAGCCACCTTTATAGGTTCTTCCTTAGGAAGCACAGAAAATACACCTACTATTTAGAGGCTTGTTTTAAAGAATAGGTCATTTTTACAAGTAGGCCAATTGTATGTAAATAGACCCTTAAAAGCTCAGGGAAACTACATTTTCCTCTTAAGTAGTTAAGATTTACAAAGAATGAGTGGCTGGCCTCTAGGCTTTAGATTACTTTGTGTCCCAGCTATAATTAATAAAGGTAGGAGGAGAGGGGAATAAACATGTGTTGAACACTGATTCTATCAGGCACTTTACATATATTACTTTATTTTATCCTTTCCAAAACCCTGTCATGTCTGTAGGTTTTTCTAGCCTCGCCTAAGGAAGATGCCAAGGCTTATAGAGGTTTTAACATAACTAGGTCAGGGCTGGGATTGGACCCCGTTCTCCCCAACATCCTCCTTCTGTTCCCACTCCCAACTTGTCCCATCTCAATGTACTGTTTTATACCCTAGTATCATTAAGAACTTCTTCCACCATCAACTCACCTGAATCCATCTGGATGATACCTCCTTGTCATGCAAAGATGCTGTGATCATTACCTTCCCTCATTTTTTACTCCTGGAGCAGGTTATCTGATGGGATCATTGGCAACTGCCAACGAAGTTACTCTAGCGACTTTTTTTTTTGGTTATAAACTTTTGTGGACTTTGGTGGTTCATTTGAGTATCCATTCTACTTGACCACGATGTTTGAACCATTTTTATTATTTGGGGGTATCATTTTATTACTTCATGTTGATCCTATGTGCACATTTCATTTAAATTTGGAAATAATACGAATACTTAGAAATGATGAGCAGAAACACACTTAACCATAAGAACAATGACTTGATTTTGATATGATTATCCTCTTCTAACTGAAATTCACAAGGATACAAGGTTTCTGGCTTGAGAACTGGTCCCTGCATCTTAGAGAAATAGTCCCAATCTTGTTTCTGGCTCCCTAGGTCTTCATCCATTCTAACTGTAACGTGGCCATTTTTTTTTTAAACTAACCCACCTCTCCTGTCCTTCCTCCCCCGCCACCCATTTTCAGCTGAATGCTATGATGGTAAGTAATTCACAGGCCTAAGAATTCTTCAGGTACAGGATAGATCTACATTCCGAGGCATCACTAGCAGCTTCTCCCAGCCCTCCAAAACCAAACCAAATAATACCAGCAAAACCACCAGCTATTACCTCATTTCACTATAACTTAGTAAGGCTCTAACTTAAAAACAACAAAAAGAAAAACTTTTGACTCTTGGGCTCGGGCCCGTTGCAAAGGCAACGGATGCACTTTCAGCCCTGCTAGGGAGCCCTGTGTGAGGAAGAACCAAGCCACATTCAGGGCCTTCCGAGACCGAGTCACTGTGTATGTCCACTGTCGTGCTGTGAAGAGCAGCTTGGCCAGTCAGAACAAATTCTCAAGCATTCAATGGCTCTAAGTAGAGCCTGAGTGGTTTTCCAAAAAAAAGGTTGCCATTCTGGCCAAGGAATTTCTCTTCCTATGGGGACCACACAGCTATACCCTCTCAGTTTCCTAAAGTCACATCTTGACTGAACAGGACCCGAGTCCCTTTGTGTGCCAGTCAGCCTTCCAACTCCATTCCACAAAGGCCAATATCCCAGTCTCAGGTTTCCCCAGAAAATAAACTTCAGGGAACATGAAAGGGCACACAAACCACTCTTTCCTCCCATCTCCATTCACTGTCCAGGATTTATGTTTCAAATTTTGAAAGCATCTGCTGACCTAACCACATCTCAGATCTCCTGTTAGTAGGGCAGTGCATCAGAGAAGTTCTTGTCACCCGAATGTCCTCTGTTCTGAATGGAGTGGTTTTGCCCTCAAATTTGGAACCAAATTCCTCAAACATTAGAGATTATTGGCTCTACCGCTTTTTCCAGAAACCAGAAAAGTACTAAGCCATCTGGAATGAAAACTGAAGTGGGTAATATTTTCTTAGTAGCAAGTGGCAACAATCAAACACACAAGACTGAACACTGGGGATCAGATCAGGCTTTTTTCGTGGTTATAAGCACCTTAAATCAAGCACAGGTTTGCTCTGGATAGATGCAGAAAATGTTTGATGACTAAATGAACCAATGGATTTAAGTGCTTATGCTCAAAGATGTCTCCTCCTGGCTACAGAATCAAACAGTGAAAGTAACAATCATGATCCAGTGTGATCTGAGTACATTTAGCGTGACAAGAGGACCACAAAAGAGGGAAACTTAACCTGCTTTCTGGGACAGAGGTGTCAGAGAAGTGTTTCCAAAGGAGGTGATGCTTAGTAATAGGTAAGATTTTTTAAAAGGAAGAGCTATGGTCCCTGTCCTTCAGAAGGAGCCCCTTAAGATCCTGAAGGAAGGAAGAGGGATCTAATTTGAAAGTACAAGTCAGAGTGAGCGTAAAAGCTAAGTGTGTGGGGCTTCCCTGGTGGCGCAGTGGTTGGGAGTCCGCCTGCCGATGCAGGGGACACGGGTTCGTGCCCCGGTCCGGGAGGATCCCGCGTGTCGCGGAGTGGCTGGGCCCGTGGGCCATGGCCGCTGGGCCTGCGCGTCCGGAGCCTGTGCTCCGCAGCGGGAGAGCCCACAGCAGTGGGGGGCCCGCATACCGCAAAAAAAAAAAAAAAAAAAGCTAAGTGTGTGGTCAAGACAGTGGCGTTGAAGGCGTTCGGGAGAAGGGAGGTGAGATTAAAATGGGCTGGCTGTGGGAACGGTGTGACTGTGGCAGAGGGGCACGATGGTCCCCTGTGTTTTGTCAGGCAGAATGGGCAAGAGCCAGAGCAGAGTGGATGGGGAGAGAAACCCCAGATTTCCTGCAAGCATTTGGGGGAGGGAAGGAGTCCAGAGAAGGGGAAAACAGAAGAAAAATAAGCAAATACTTATGAAACACCTGTGTAGGTACTAGGGAGGTACCCGTCCCACCTCTCCTGGACTTCACAAAGTATTGATGGCAAAGAGACTGATAAAAATAATTGGAACAAGGGAAGATGCGAGAAAAAATGCTGTGGTCCGCTCCGGAGGGAGGTGAGCACATCCAGCTGTAGAAATCACAATGAAAGGGTTACCCCAAAAGATGAGTATTTAGCTCCCCCTTCTATTTCTTTGCTTTTAAAAAATAATGCTTCAGTGTACACCTTTATGTTTAAATCTTTTCCCCCTTTGTACGATTTCCATAAGTTACACATCTATAAATGTACACTCTTTCTTGGCAGGGCCCAAATGTGAGCCTTTTGTCTATTCTTCCAGAGTGCCTAACATATTTCCCAGCACATAAAAATTTCATGATAAAATGACACCCTGACCCTACCTGCTGACTTAGACTAACTCCTAGGCCACCAGTCCATGATTAGCAAACCTTGTGAGTGACTGTGGCTAGGAGTGGGAAAGTAGTTGGAAAGGATGTAGCTGTCAGTGGGGTCAGAAACTAGCAGTTGCCAGAAAACCATGGCTCCAGACTCAAATGCAAGCTCCTTGAGGCCAGGGATAAAGCATCCTTTCACATCTCCAATATGTGAAGAAGTAGAAAGCAGAGATGCAGAAACGTCTGCAAATCCACTGACACTCCTCTCATCAAAAGGTAGAGTCTGTGTCTCCATTCCTTGTCCCTGGTGGGGCCTCTGTGACTGTTTTGATGAATAGAATGTTGTAGACATGACACGTGTGAGTGACTTCTGAGGCCAGGTTAGAAAAGGCTACTTAGTTTTTGCTAGTCTCTCTTGGGGTAGTTCCTCTGGGAGCCTTCAGCTGCCATGTAAGAAGTCCAGTTACTCTGAGGCCACCATGTGCAGAGTCCAGGGAGAGAGAGAAAGAGCCCCTTGGAGCCCCAGCTGTTCCAACCACCAGCTGTTTAAATCCTCTCAGTCCAGACACCAGACATGAGAATGACAAAGCCTTCAAGGTAACCCCAGCCCCAGGTACCATCTGACTGTGACCACTAGAGAGACCCTGAACAAGAACCAGCTACGGAGCCCAGTCAACTCCCAGAACCATGAGAGATATTAAAAATAAGTGATGGCTGTGGAAGGCATTAATTTTAGATCGGTTTTTTACCCAGCAATAGATAACTGATACACAGTCCCCACTTGAGATTCTAAGGAGTGAAATAAATTCTCCAGGATAGCAGATGTCTATTGTAGACATGCCTTGTGACAGAATCTGTGCTAGGAAGTGAAGGTAATGATTCATACACAGCTCCTGCTTTCAAGGGGCTTCCAAGGGAGATAGGAAATGAACACAGATTATTACAGATATTTAAAAAGAGAGCTATAAGAGAGGCAGAGAATACATGGCAGGAGTATACTCTGAGAGTCCTGGATGAATTTGCTCTGATGATAGGCTAGCAAAGGTAGCCAGGCGCCCTTCAGATGGGAAACCCCATGGAATGAAGTGAAAATAAGTGTATAGAATTTTGATCCTACCACACAGTCAGTTCGTTGAACACAGAAAGCATGATCCCATGACCTGCAATATAGTAGGAGCTTGTGCATTATGTTTTTGTTGGATGGATAGACAGATGGCACCAGGGGACCAGCCTAGAAAGAGCACTGGCCTATCTGAGAACTGCAGGTCCAGGCTCCAGTCTTGGCTGTGTGATCCTGGGTAAATCACTTCACATCTATAGTCTTCAGTTTCCCCATCTGTCTAATGAGAGGATAGGACTGAGAGATCTCTGAGATTCATTTCCAATTCAAACCTTCAAGGTCATGAAAGAGAAAGTATGAACATTCACCTAGTTGTTCACTTGGCCATCTCTGTAATCAAACAAACACATGCTTGAGAGAGTCAAACCATCTTTGTTAAGACTCTGCATGTAGCAGAAGCTAGCTCAAGCTAGTTTAAGAGGGTGAGGAGGGACTGGTGAGGTGGACAGGGAATTTAACATAGGATGCAAGGGTTTTTTGTGGAATTATGACAAGGAGTCCAGAGGAACAGGAACCAGGACTGGAAAGCTGCTGGGAACCAGGTGAACACTCTCCCTCCCACCACCAGTCTCTGGTTTTCTCTATGAATCTGCTTAAATCTCCTCTCTTTTGCAAACTGGCTTTCTTGGCTTCTCTACACACAGAGCAGAAGGTCATTTCATGGCCCCCAAGTTAATCTCATGGCCCTACTACCAGCAACTCATAAACACTGACTGGTTGTCTCTGAATCCCAATTCCAAACTCTCTGGAAAGAGACTCTGTTGGCCTAACCTGGGTCAAGTGTCTTCTCCCTGATCCAATCAACTCTCCCCAGAGAGGTGGGTTACATAATATAAACATGGCTGCCAAAGGCCCATCACAGTGGGTCCAGGGGGCAGTTTTCACACAATGGGGGAGTTATTGTAAAGCAGGCAGCCTCCTTCAGAGGTGTCTATTACAAAGTCCAAAAAAATGAAAGAACCATTGTATAGATTATCAATAAGGATGAAAATTCTCTAACTTAAGCTCCCTCATCACATGCACTGAAATCCTTTCCAAAGCCACTTCAGAAACTCTGACGAATTTCATGAATAAACAGTTACTTTTCACCCTCACCTAGGCCCTGCATAATTATTATTTTCTAGCGCCTTTAGGATGATCCTGTGAACATTATGGCAATGCCAGCTCATGAGACCTTCAGACTCGGGGTTGCCAGGGCCTCCTTTCTCACCATTTTATCAAAAGATGTGATTTGAACAACATAAATATCTCCTCTGAACTTCCACGCCAATTACTGCAAGCTATTGAGGATCTGAGTATCACTTTAGGGGTGGAGTCAAGATGGCGGACTAGGAGGACACGGAATTCGCACCTCCGCACAACTAGTGCACCTACCAGGCACCAGTGGGGTACCACGGACACCTAAGGGGATGGGAGGAACCCCCAGTGACTGGTAGGACATGGGGTGTGGGGGGAGTGAGGGGGGAGAAGAAGTGGAGGCAGGAAAGGACCGGCGCCGCTGACGGGCGGCTGGGGGAGGGGAAGGGATCCTGCGCCCCAAAGAAAGGGGGGGACCACTGGGAGGGCAGAGGATCAAAAGGGAGTGTGGCCAGGTTTCCCGTGCCCACTTGGGCCCCCAGGAGCCTGCTGACATCCTGGGCCTGATCCTCTGCCCACTGAGGCCCCTCTAGCTGTGTGGGGCCTCAGGGAGTGGGAGGGAGGGACGGGGGAGCAAAAGTAAAGGCCGGACTTATGGGACTAGCACCCCTGAGGGGCGGTTGGGGGAGGGGAGAAGTTCCTACACCCAGCAGGACCCACCCACGGCTAAGGGTCCAGTGGCAAGTGGGGGAGACCCCCGGGGGGGTGCGGAGGAACAGAAGGGAACGCAGCCAGTGCTTTCCCTGCCCACTTGGGCACCAGGGAGCCTGTTGGGCTCCCGGGCCTAATCCTCTGCCCTCAGAGCCTCCCTCCTGCTGTGCAGAGCTCAAGCCCCGCCCCTATACCCCAACCCAGGGCCCTACCTCTACACTCGGAGACCCCCTCTGAGACCCCCTGCAACCGCGATGGGCCTAAACCCCACCCACACACCCTCACCCAGGGCCCTACCTCCAAACTCCTGGAACTCCACACCCTCAGAGGCCCCGCTCTGGACGTACTGCCTCTCCCCTTGCAGGTCCTAAGCCCAGGCTATGCCCCACACTTGAACCTCACCCTGCCTAGATCCAACCCCCAAGGACTTTTCCGGTTCCTGGGTCCTGCACCTAGGCCCCACCCCATGCTTAAACGTCACCCCCTAGACCCCGCCCCACACTAAACCCCGCCCCTGCCTAAGTCCCACCCCCCCCAAGCTCTGCCCCCCAAAGCCAAGGCCTTTTCTGGCCTTTTTTTTTCTTTTTCTTTTTTTTCTTCTTCTTTTAGGTTGGGGCTCTGTTTTACCTTGTTGATTCATTTATATATTTTTTTCTAAATCTTTTATTTTTCTAATTTCATTTTATTCTTTATACTTTGTTATTGTTCTGCTCCTTTTGACTTGTTCCCCCCCACCTTTTTGTTCTTTTTTCTGTTGTGGTTTTGTTTTACCTTGTTGCAATTGTTTCAATTATATTTTTATTTTTCCTAATATATTTTTTATCTTTCTAATTTTACTTTATTTTATTTTTTATTCTTTGTTATTGTACTGATCCTTTTTTTCTTGTTTTTACCACACTGCACAGCTTGCAAGATCTTGGTTCCCAGGCTGGAGGTCAGGACTAAGCTCCTGTAGTGGGAGCGCCGAGTCCAAACTGCTGGACTAACAGAGAACCTCAGACGCCCAGTGAGGCCCCTTGGAGGTCCTCATCTCGGCACCAAGACCCAGATCAACCCAACCACATGCAAATTCCAATGGTCTCAGTCCAAACAACCAGTAAGACAGGAATACAAATACCGCCCCAACCATCAAAAAAAAAAAAAGAAACGACAAAAAAATATGTTACAGATGAAGGAGCAAGGTAAAAACCTATAAGACCAAATAAATGAAGATGAAATAGGCAACCTACCTGAAAAAGAATTCATAGTAGTGATAGTAAAGATGAACCAAAATCTTGGAAATAGAATGGAGAAAATACAAAAAACATTTAACAACGACCTAGAAGAACTAAAGAGCAAACAAACAATGATGAACAACACAATAAATGAAATTAAAAATTCTCTAGAAGGAATCAATATCAGAATAACTGAGGCAGAAGAATGGATAAGTGACCTGGAAGATAAAATAGTGGAAATAACTACCACAGAGCAGAATAAAGAAAAAAGAATGAAAAGAATTGAGGACAGTCTCAGAGACCTCTGGGACAACATTAAATGCACCAACATTCAACTTATAGGGGCCCCAGAATAAGAAGAGAAAGAGAAAAGGTCTGAGAAAATATTTGAAGAGATTATAGTTGAAAGCTTCCCTAACATGGGAAAGGAAATAGCCACTCAAGTCCAGGAAGCGCAGAGAGTCCCATACAGGATAAACCCTAGGAGAAACACTCCAAGACACACATTAATCAAACTATCAAAAATTAAATTCAAAGAAAAAATATTAAAAGCAGCAAGGGAAAAGCAAAAAATAACAAGCAAGGGAATCCCCATAAGGTTATCAGCTGATTTCGCAGCAGAAACTCTACAGGTCAGAAGGGAGTGGCAGGATATATTTAAAGTGACGAAAGGGAAAAACCTACAACCAAGATTACTCTACCTAGCAAGGATCTCATTCAGATTCCCAGAGAAATCAAAAGCTTTACAGACAAGCAAAAGCTAAGAGAATTCAGCACCACCAAACCAGCTTTACAACAAATGCTAAAGGAACTTCTCTAAGCAGGAAACACAAGAAAAAGACCCACAAAAACAAACCCAAATCAATTAAGAAAAGGGTAATAGGAATATACATATTGATAATCACCTTGAATGTAAATGGATTAAATGCTCCAACCAAAAGACACAGACTGGCTGAATGCATACAAAAACAAGACCCATATATATGCCATCTACAAGAAACCCATTTCAGACCTAGGGACACATACAGACTGAAAGTGAGGGGATGGAAAAAGATATTCCATGCAAATGGAAATCACAAAAATGCTGGAGTAGCAGTACTCGTATCAGATAAAATACACTTTAAAATAAAGAATGTTACAAGAGATAAGGAAGGACACTACATAATGATCAAGGGATCAGTCAAAGAAGAAAACATAGCAATTATAAATATTTATGCACCCAACATAGGAGCACCTCAATACATAGGCAAATGCTAACAGCCATAAAAGGAGAAATCGACAGTAATACAATAATAGTGGGGGACTGTAACACCCCACTTATACCAATAGACAGATCATCTGGATAGAAAATAAATAAGGAAACACAAGCTTTAAATGACACAATAGACCAGATAGACTTAATTGATATTTTTAGGACATTCCACCGGAAAGTGAAGAATACACTTTCTTCTCAAGTGCACATGGAACATTCTCCAGAATAGATAACATCTTGTGTCACAAATCAAGCCTTGGAAAATTTAAGAAAATTGAAATCGTATCAAGCATCTTTTCCGACCACAATGCTATGAGATTAGAAATCAGTTACAGGAAAAACCCCACAAAAAACACAAATAGATGGAGGCTAAACTGCGCTGCTAAATAACCAAGAAATCAAAGAAGAAATTTAAAAATACCTAGAGTATCACTTTAGAAGCCACTCTATTTGTGGATGGCCCAGCAAGAGAATTAAGTCAAACCATTAGGGAGAGTCTACGGAAAGGTAGGTGCCTGAAGATTAATGCTATTGCAAAAAGGAAAAGCAGTTATTTTTGACAATCACTTTCAGGTCTGGTTCTTATTAGCCCCATTTTTGCCTTTAAAAGGTTTCCTTCTCTTTTTTCTTTCTTTTTTTTTTTTCCTTACTGAAAATATCAGGAAATTTAGAACAGAAACTTACAATAAAACATGTCTCCTGGCCCTCTGATCTATCGATCTTTTATATAAACAAAAATATTTAGAGAAGCCTGGAAGAAGGCATTTCTTGGTAGTTACCTGATATTAGTCACTATATTGGTCATAACCTCACAATTGCTTTGGGTGAAATGTAGAGTGGAGAGAACAGGAGAAGGCAGAGAATGAGTGTCTATGAGTGTATGTATGCGTGCGCGCACAGACGCGCGCACGTGTGTGTGTGTGTGAAAGAGAGAAAAAGAGAACTCGATAACACATTTTAGCTATCAATGCTTTAAAATCTTACAGATGCCAACAGGACGCCCTCTTGCATAGTTTTTCTCCAATCCTTCCATTTTGCAAGCTACATTATTCACAAATGAGACATTCAAGAGACACCAATTCTGAAATAAAAACGTACACACCACCAGTGGAAAAGCAAACAAAAGCAGCTAATGTACTGTGGCTAAAAAAATTTTCAAACAAAGTGGCAGTAATTTACTGCCCTTGCTCTTAGCTGGACCCCATGAATATAATCAGAACCTCCAGGACTGATGGGAAAGTGTGATTTACAGTAAGTCTCATGATAATAATGGAAAATGAAAAAGCAAATTGTGCATGAACATGAAAGCTGTATTTCTTCCACTTTCAGGAACGGAATCAAATTTCCAGCCAGAATTTCAGGGTTAAACTTAGAAGTCCCTCAAGAAGCAAATGATGAGCCAGCCAGCATCCCCACTCAGACACTGCCCCAGCATGCCTGAGTGACATAATTAATATTTGGAGATGACAGTGATTGGAAAGATGCACACCACACCATGAGTAGCAGTAAAGAGGTAGGCAGACCTGGGTTTGAGTCCTGCCTGTGTCACTTGCTATCAAGTGCCCTCAGGCAAATTATTTAACACCTCCAGGCTCTAGTAATACCTGCTGCCTCAGATTGCTCTGTGGATTAAATGATATAAAGTATATAAAGCACTTGGGAGGGTGTTCAGCACAAGTTAGTCTCAATAAATTCTGTTATAAATTATAAATAATACACTTTGTTCCATGCATTTGTATAGTTAAAGGACTTAGAATAGTACCTGGTACATAGTAAAATCTATATAAGTGTCAATATTATTAGTATACAGTAAAACTTCAGTTAATCAGAATGTTTAGACAATGGGGTGACAAAGTTAATTTATTCTCATCTTAAAACCCTCCTCCAAACCACTTCAGTGTTCCAAGTTGTTGAAAATCCTTTTAAAATATATTAAGCTACTTTCCAGGGTTAGTAAGTATAATAGGTAAAGTATCAATTTAAAACTTTTTACACGATCTTGCGTGACTCCAGGAGGACACATCAGAAGCCCTGGATTCTAATACCAACTCTTACGTCTGTCAGCTGTGTAACTTTGGGCCTCAGTTTACTCATCTGTAAATAAGGATAAGGATACCTGCCATGCTCTTCCCCTGATAGTTTTGGTGACTATAAAATTTAATTACGTAAGTAAAATTACTTTGAAAACAAAAAATGCAAGGCAAATAAAGATAGTATAAATTTGTTATTACTGTTCTTTAGGACATCATAGCCTGTTTCTGGGGATGCATACACACAGCTTATAAAGATTCTAGATTGGGGCTTCCCTGGTGGCGCAGTGGTCGAGAATCTGCCTGCCAATGCAGGGGACACGGGTTCGAGCCCTGGTCTGGGAAGATCCCACATGCCGCGGAGCAACTAGGCCCATGAGCCACAACTACTGAGGCTGCCCGTCTGGAGCCTGTGCTCCGCAACAAGAGAGGCCGCGATAGTGAGAGGCCCGCACACCGTGATAAAGAGTGGCCCCCTCTTGCCGCAACTAGAGAAAGTCCTCGCACAGAAACGTAGACCCAACACAGCCAAAAATAAATAAAAATAAATTTAAAAAAACATTCTAGATTGTACCAAGGATGTTGCTGTTGTTTTAATTGTGGTAAAATATATGTAACATAAAATTGACCATTTTAAGTGTACATTTCAGTGACATTAAGTACATTCATAGTATGTGTGGCCATCACTCCCATCCACCCACAGAACTTTTTTCATATTCCCCAACTAAGAGTTAGTACCCATTATACAACAGTTCCCCATTCTCCCTTCCTCCCAGTCCCTGGCAACCCCCATTCTACTTTCTGTTGCTATCAATTTTTTTTTTTTTTTTTTTTTTTTTTTTTTTGCGGTACGCGGGCCTCTCACTGTTGTGGCCTCTCCCGTTGCGGAGCACAGGCTCCGGACGCGCAGGCTCAGCGGCCATGGCTCACGGGCCCAGCCGCTCCGCAGCATGTGGGATCTTCCCGGACCGGGGCACGAACCCGTGTCCCCTGCATCGGCAGGCGGACTCTCAACCACTGCGCCACCGGGGAAGCCCTGTTGCTATCAATTTGACTACTCAAGGTCCCTCATATAAGTGGAGACATAACAGGATATTGCCTTTTCAATAAATCCCTTATCTATTTTCTTACCTTTTCCATCTTTGTCTTTAAACGTTGCATGCAGAAAACAATGGCAGTTAATTGAGGATTTCATTTTGTGGGTTCCAAATCCTTGAGATTTGCAACCCAACTGTGATTTAGGAACAAAGACACACTACCCTGATAGCATCCTTCAAGCCTGATGGGGCTGATGACTCAGTCTTGTCTCAACTGCAATTTTGGGAGACTTCTTGGAAGCTATGATATTTTAAGGCTATGCAATGAGGACCAGGGAATGGGGTCTGGTCCCACTTCCACCACAAAAGTACTGTTTGATGTTGATTGAATCATACTCCTCTCTGAGTCATATCTGTTAAACTTGAGGCTGACTGGGTTAAATGATTCCAAAGTAGTGTAAACCTCATATTCAAATGTTTTGATGACATTCTTGCCTTGCCAGTTACTACAAAATATCATTCTCTCTCTCCACCTCCATCAAGGAACAGCATATTTTGTATAATAAAAGTGGAAGAAGAGGAGGATACCTGTGATATTTTTCCTGGGAAAATAAAGCAGGGGCAAAGAAAAACTAAATAAACAACAACAAAAAATTGAACTGCTTTTAGATGTTCCTGGCAGTTCATTCAGTGTTGTCATTGCTCCTCTGACCAGGGTGAGATGGAGGCGTTGGGGAAAAAAAACAGAGTAGAGAGGATTTTCATAGCACATGCCAAAATATTATTTAAAACATGCATACATACACATACACACACACACACACACACAGAAGCAAAGCCTTTGCTCAAATTCAAGACGATGACTTCATACAGGAAAGAGAAACACTGAGTTAAACCATCTGAATTGAGAAGATAGAGATATATGATCATTTAAAAATTATCTCTAACGTTACACCAAAATGTACACCATCACCAGGATTCTAAGACCTAATATTGTTGACTACAGAAACAGTGTAGCCAAATATAAGATGTCATAGACCAAAAGAGCTACATATTTGGAGTGAACGACTATCCTTATCATTTGTAAACTTCCCAACTTGGATGTGTTTGTATGAGGAGACACTTCTGGTCTGATAAGAGCCTGGTTCTGGGAAGAACAAGATGACCCAAATTCTTATGGAGGAGACACTTTCACACATGAATCACCCTGCAAAACTGGCAGCTGCTTCAGAACATTGGCTGCCTGCCCCAGAAGCTGACTAGGGAGGGGTTCAGTCTACAGGAACCCACCTTCCGCATGGAATGTAATCAGAGCAAAACTAAGTACCTCATGCATCTGACTTCTAGAGTCAGGTGACAACTTATGTATAGTATCATTCTTTCGTCGATGGAATAGACCTTGTTTGAAACTGTAGCCACTAATGGCTTGGATCAAGTCAATTTTATTAGCATGGATATTTCCAAATCTGTGTCCTCCAAACAGCTTCATAACTATGAACTAATGGGACCAATGACACATGCAATACTGAAATGATAATTTGTAATAATCTTAATAAGAGTTTTATAATGTATCTTTTCCAAAAAAGTATGACACAAGATAGGTTTTATGGGTCTATTCCCATTAAACCAATGTCAGAGACTGAGAATTCGTGAGTCATAGGATTTCAGAGATGGAAGAAAACTGAAATATTAATTATATCAATTCCCCCAGAGCATTTCTGATACAACATTCCTGAAAAAAATGGTCATACAGTCTGCTTCCATACCTTTAGGGGGAGGGAGACCGATTCTTCATGAAGAATCTGTAAAGGAGATAGACTAACTACATGAAATTACACTAGGACTTTAGCCTATTGGAACTTTGGTTTTATCATGTATAAAAGAAGGGAACTATTTTATAAGTCTGTGGGGGAGGAGGAATAATGTGTGTAGAGTAACAGTTTAGCTCTTGGTTATCAGTTAATGTTAGCTTTCTTCCCCTTTCCATTTATTACTAAAGAGGTCTTCCATGTATTAGGCTGAAATCTGCTTCTTTGTAACTTTCACCTGGTAGCCTCAATTCAAACCTCTCAGGGAACACAAAACCATTTCCTCTCTCCACTGTAAGACATCACTCCAACATCTGAAGACAGTCATGAGGCTTCCTGCAGTCTTCTCTTCTCCAGCCTAAACCTACCTGATTGTCTCTGCCATTCCTTGGAACTGATCAATAACGTGAGTCATACCTTTAGGGAGTACCAAGAGAATTAGGGGCAGGTCAATTGGGAGCATATTAAGGCAGGGTCCCTGCTTTTAAGGAGCCTGAATATATAATATAATCTGGGTAAAACAGGGGCTAAATCAATGTATTACTATTATTGTGTAGAAGAAGAAGCAACTAAATTTAATGGGAAAACCAGAGAAGCCTTCGTGGGAAGTGATATTTGAGTTGGATACTCAAAGACTAGAAGGATTTTGAAAGGCAAAAAGCTTATGCTGGGGAATAGCATAAACAAAAGCATGGAGAATTAAAAATGTATAAAATGTTTAAAGAAGGGTGCTATGGAATGACTTGGGTCCTCCTAAAATTCATATGTTGAAGCTTTAACTCCCAGTGTGACTGTATTTAGAGATAGGGCTTTTAGGAAGTAATTAAGGTTAAATGAAGTCTTAAGGATGGGGCCTTCATCAGAAAGGACTGGCGAACTTATAAGAAGAGGAATCTTTGTCCTCTGTCTCCCTCCTTCTGCCTCTCCCTCTCATTCTCTTTCCCTCTCTCTGACATTTGATGGCAGGGTGAGAAGGCTACCATCTGCAAACCAAGAGGAGCACTGTCACCAGGAGCTGATCCCTCTCGGACCTTGCTCTTAGACTTTCCAGCCTCTAGAACTATGAGGAAATAACTTTCTTTTGTTCAAGCCACACAGTCTATGGAATTTGTTATAGCAGCCCTATAGTAGACTTATACAAAGGGCAACTACTGAGGAGAAAAATCAGTGAGTAAAGACCTAAGGAGAGAGTGGATGGGTATATTGACCAAATGACCAGAATGAGGAAATGTAAATGGTCAGGCTTTGGAGACAGAGAAACCAATGTTCAAGTCTCAGTTTTGCTCCTTTATTAGTTGTGTGACCTTAGGCTAGTTACTCAACCTCTCTGAGCTTAAAACTCTTCTTTGTTAAAGGTAGAAAGAGATAATATATGTAAGTACCACTGAACATGCCTGCCATATGGCAGGTACTTTATGAATGTTAGCAATTATTATTATATTATTGTAATAATTGCTGATCATAACACTGGTACTGAGGTAAGACATTAGAGAGATATAGGATGTTCAATGATCTGAATACTTCTTAAAAATATCCACCAGCTAAAAGATGGTACATATTCTCTATTCTTAGCAATCCTGGAGAGCAGTTGCATCTCCTAGAATGCCAGTAATAGAAATCTAATTCTGAACAAGGAAATACTGTTTGCAGAAGAACAGCAGGAACCATGAGAGAAAATGAACATGCAATTTTGGCATTCATGTGGTCTAAGGAAAGGGGATTTGGGGCATGGCCAGATGTGTCCTTGATCTACTTTCTGCTATGCAAACTTCTATATATTGTGTAATACCCAGCTCAAATGTCACCACCTCCATAAATCTTTATCTACAACTCCCCCATTTCTTCTATTATACACCCTCTCCTTTCAGTCTGTTTCCCCCGTGAGACTGTGAGCATCTTGAAGACAGGCACATACTACTTGCCACAGTGTCTGGTACATAGTTCAACAAATGCTCTTGAAAGGCATTAATGGGACAAAATAGGAATGCTGACTTTAAAAAGTTCAGAGAAACAGAAAGATGCTAAAATAGGTCTGTAGACTCTCAAAAACAAGACCTGAATTATATACACTTGTAAGAGAGACGGTTCTCCATACTGGCAACAAGACAAGATATAATCATAATGGGGACTCTGTCTATATCCTTTCCCAGCCAACAGTCATATAATGTCTTAGATGAGGACCAAATTAATAAGATACAAAGTTGGAAGGTTTTAAGTATGCTAAGTGATAGCATCAAATAATATGATAAATTAAACATGTTGAAATATAATAGGAATAGCTCATAGCAAGTACTGGGATGTAAAATACTGACCATACAAGTATGAGAAAGGAGAGATGCAGGTAAATGGCATAAATTATGAGAAACTCATAGGAGATTTAGCTAACTGCAAGGTTTTCAAAAGTTAACAACAAGATGATGCTACCCAGAGACTTAGAATTCTGGTTGCAGGCATAAAAATGCAAAAGAAGGAGGAGATGGTCCTGCTGCATCTTATGTGGTCCAGGTCTACCCGGAGTATTGTGTGCTTACTCCAGGAGGCTACCTCTTATGGGGGAAGGATCTAGAAAACAAGTTAGGAGGAAACATAATGAAAAGAATGGTAACTGTTTATCCCAAGAAAGGGACGATTCTGTGGTCAATAATATGATAATGATAATGTACTACCACAGTCATGTATGAACTCCCCTAATCCTTAAGATCGTCTCATGAGGTCTAGGCATCCATATGCCAGGTCCTCTATCTAAGAACAGAAAAGACTCCCAGAGGTTATCTGTCATTTTATTCCAAAGTTCAAAGCAATACTGAAACTAATGAAGACATCTATGTAACAATAAGTTTCATAACATTTTATTGGCATTAATATATTATGACATTGATTCTGACTCTTGCCTCTTTTCAATGTACTTACAAATTTATCTGGAGATGTATTTTGGCTTTCTTTATTAATCATAGGCTATAAAACACTGCTTCAAACACTGCATACACATCTTAGAAGCTTAGAACTAAAGAAAACCTTGAGTCATAATCAAGTCTGAAATGATGGCACACACCTGCTAAGCTTGTTAGATGCTCCAGCATTTAACTCTGTCTGTCTCAAAGTTAGAATGTGTAATAATAGGAATTTTTGAATCCTCATTTTATAGATGATGAAACTGGTGCTCAAAGAGGTTAAGTAATTTTACTGAAGACCATACAGCTACTGAACACCAGGGCAGGAACCAGGCCAATATGACTATGAAGTCCCAAGAACAGCTTTCATCCACCTTCTGAGAAGGAGTAGACATGGCAGAAAGAGTGAAAACAAAGACCAATTGGCTCAGCATAAGAAAGACCATCCTAACCTCAGGATTCTCAAAAGGAAGAGTAGGGTAGACTTCTATAATGTCACTAAAGAAAGTGTTCATGTAAAAGCTTTCTAATCAGAGAGAAACCGTTCATATAGAAGGTTAGTGTAGAATGACATATGAGGCTTTTAGAAGGAGAGAGTCATGAATCAGCTAGAAGGTTGGATTATATTACCTTCTAAGGGTCATTCATCTGGGAGATGCTCTGCGTATAGGTTGTGGAGATATAGCTGACTCTGGCACTAGATTAATTTGCTGCCCTCTCTAGGGCTGGAAATACTGCTCAACTTGATTCAGATTTTGAAAAGGAAGTCTTTACTTATAATATCTTTAAGAAAATATAAGTGCTTCTATCATCCTGGGGAAGGGAAGGCTTGACACCAAAGTAAAAAATCATAAAGGAAAATGATTGATAGATTTGATTTCATAAAATTAAAAGTTATCTATATGAAAAGATACACATTCCATAAGCAAAGTTAAAAGCTAAGCTAGTTTTAAAAATGCAGATTTCAAAGCAGTAAAAATATATACACTAATAGGATGAGAATAAGGAATGAATATTCATCAGAGGAAAAAATGGCCACTGAACATAGAAAAAAATTCAGCCTTACTTAGTTATCAAAGAAATGAAAGTTAAAATAAAAATGACATACCATTTTTGCTTTTAAATTTGACAATTGGGCTGCCCTGGTGGCGCAGTGGTTGAGAGTCCGCCTGCCGATGCAGGGGACACGGGCTCGTGCCCCGGTCCAGGAAGATCCCACATGCTGTGGAGCGGCTGGGCCCATGAGCCATGGCCGCTGAGCCTGTGCGTCCGGAGCCTGTGCTCCGCAACGGGAGAGGCCACAACAGTGAGAGGCCCGCGTACCACAAAAAAAAAAAAAAAAAAATTGACAATGACTAAGAAAATGATAATACTTAGTACTAGTGAAAATAAGTAGAATGGTGCATTCTCCTACACTGTTGCTAGGGACTGTAAATAGGCAGATGGATTTCTTTAAACTGAAGTATAGTTGATTTACAATGTTGAGTTACTTTCAGGTGTACAGAAAAGTGATTCAGCTACACACACACACACACACACACACACACATTCTTTTTCAGATTCTTTTCCCTTATAGGCTATTACAAAGTATTGCGTATAGTTCCTTGTGATATACAGTAGGTCCTTGTTCATTATCTATTTTATACATAACAGTGTGTATATGTTAATCCCAGACTCCTAATTTATATCTCCCCCACGCTTTTCCCGTTTGGTAACCATAAATTTGTTTCTATGTCTGTGAGTCTGTTTCTGCTTTGTATGTAAGTTCATTTGTATCATTTTTTTAGATTCCACATATAAATGATATCATATATTTGCCTTTCTCCGTCTGACTTACTTCACTTAGTATGATAATCTCTAGGTCCATCCATGTTGCTGTAAATGGCATTATTTCATTCTTTTTTATGGCTGAGTAATATTCCATGGTATATATGTACCATATCCTCTGTTGGTGGACGTTTAGGTTGCTTCCATGTCTTGGTTATTGTAAATAGTGCTTCTATGAACACTGGGGTCCATGTATCTCATTATCTCAACCTATCCTCCTCCCCAACCCCAGCCCAAACATCCTTTTTTATCGGAATAGACTTTGTTATAAAGGCAAAAACAAAACACCCACAAATAAAAAAAACAAAGTCAGCAACAACAAAAAGCATGGTCTTTGAATACACACAATAACAAGATTTCACTGCTTACTTTCATGGTTCTTTTAACACACACACTTGGTAAGCAGTTGGACATGATTTCTGATTACTTAGTGGTTCTTGATATAAAAATAGAGACTGGAAAAATATATGCGAGTCACTTTACAATTTACAGAGCACCACATTATCATATTAGGATCTGATAATGACCTCAGTGGACATTATTAATTCTGTGTGACAGCTGAGAGCACTGAAGTTCCAAGACGTTAAGTGACCGGCCCAAGGTTATTTTAGTTAGTGGCTAGGCCAGGGCTCTTACTTGGGTTAGGGGCTGAGGCACTAAGTAAACATAGTCCTGGTGTGGAGATGTCAAATCCATTTTTATAGCCCTCACATCACTAGCAGTAAAGAAGAGTAGCAGGATAAAAGCTTATCAATGTGCCTACTTTGTTTATTTTGAGTTTTCTTACTTTTATTTAGGTGAAATTCACATAATGTGAAATGAACCATTTTAAAGTGAATTACAAAATTCAGTGTCATTTCGTACATTCACAGTGTTACACAACCACCACTTCTATCTTGTTTCAAAATATGCACCCCTTCCCAAAGAGAACCCCAGACTCATTGTCCTTATACCCCCTCACCCCAGCCCCTGGCAATCGCCTATTCGCCTTCTATCTCTAGGCACTGAACTATTCTGGATTTTTTTACATGAATGCAACATGGAACTTTTTGTATCTGACTTCTTTCACTTAGTATAACATTTTCGAGGTTCATCCACTTTGTCGCATGTATCAGTATTCCATTCCTTCTTATGGCTGAATAATATTCCACTGTATGTGTACACCACAATATGTCAGTGTAGTCATCCACTAATGGACATTTGGGCTGTTTCCACCTTCTGGCTACCATAAATAGTGCTACTAAGAACATGCAAGTAGGGCTTCCCTGGTGGCGCAGTGGTTGAGAATCTGCCTGCCAATGCAGGGGACACAGGTTTGAGCCCTGATCTGGGAAGATCCCACATGCCACGGAGCAACTGGGCCCGTGAGCCACAACTACTGAGCCTGCGTGTCTGGAGCTTGTGCTCCGCAACAAGAGAGGCCGCGACAGTGAGAGGCCCGCGCACCGCGATGAAGAGTGGCCCCTGCTTGCCGCAACTAGAGAAAGCCCTTGCACAGAAATGAAGACCCAACACAGCCAAAAATAAATAAATAAATAAATTTTAAAAAGAACATGCAAGTACATATAAATATTTGTTTGAGTATCTGTTTTCAATTCTTTGGGGGTATACATGAGTTTCCTTATTTTCTTACATATTTTGCTTATATCTAACTACAAGAGTACAGGATATTTATTGAAGAAAATGTGGAAATTAAAGGAAAAACACAAGTAAGAAAAATCGCCTAAGGGTAATTAAAAATATCCTCCTCCAGAAAGGATATTCTATAAACTTATAATCCAATTTTTTCTTTCCTCCCGATAAACATGGATTATTAGTTTAGAACTAGGCAATAAGGCCTTCAGCAGGCAGTGAATATGGACTTTGAGAATATGGACTTTGTAGTCAGAAAAATCTGGATCTGAATCCTAGTTCTGCCATTTACTAGCTGAGTCACTTTACGTCTCTAAGCTTGTTTTCATGGCTAGAAAATGGGCATAATAGTACCTACCTCACAGGGTTTTGATGGCACATTAAATGGGATGGCATTGTGAGCAAAATGTCTCATACAATGCCTAGAACAGAACAGGCATTCAGGAAGGATTAGCCGGAATAGTACTTCCCACACAGGGATTTGCTAATACCACCAGGAAGTGAGGCTCGTGAGAGAGGAACTTCCTGTTTTCACCACTCTGTCTTTAGCACAGTGCCTGGTGCACAGTTTGTACTCTATAAGAACCTGTTGAATGAATAAGTGTATATAGGTGATGGGAAAAGGATTAGAGACGTGGGAAGGATCTCCAGGAAAACACAGCTTTCTGAGTTCAGAAGACAAGTAAAGGCCATGGATAGAGAGAATTCTTGCGAGTCAGCTGGAATTCTACACAACCATATTCCAATGACTGGAGTGGATCAGGACTGACTTAGGGCCCCCAAAATGAAATCATTTGCAGAAAATAAGTTAGTCTTAGTTGCAGCAACCGGGGTCAAAGCTAGGAGCCCTCTGAGGCATGTGGTGAGTTGAACTTCCTAAGCGGCTGGACCCAGCTAAGGGTCAGAGCATTTTTTCAAAGCAAATGAAGCATTTGATGGAATAAACCCAAGCAAAGAGATATTTAAGCATGGGGCCTTGACAGGAACTGCCCTGAAGTAATATCGCCTGGAACTAAGGAGATGATTAGTGAGCTTCTCAGGGCCCTACAGGAAATCTTGTCTGGCACAGGAATGCACAAATTTCCAACCTTGTCTAAGAGCAGTTTCCCCACACGCCACTGCCTCAGAATGATGTTCGTAATAGGTTGCAGAGCTCACTGCCTGCTGAAGGCCTTATTGCCCTCCTCCTATTGTGGGTCCTTATCCCAAGCAAGGGATTTGCCCTGTTTCTAGACTGACTTCTCCTAAAGTGCAGGAGGGCTCAAATGGAGTTGTAGACATGTAACCTCCCAAGAAACTGGCCAGAAAAAATGCAGTGCTGACCCCTACCTCAGGTGGCCATTAGCTGGGCCTAGTGAGGGAGGGTGTGAGAACCTGTTGTTCCAGAGTAACTGTCTGTTTTTATACAGCTAAGTTGTCATACTTCTCCTTTAAAGCACCTATCACTGCTGCAATTAAATGATTTTTAGTATATGTGCCTGTGTAAAATTAATTGTTAAAGTCTCTCTCTTCCACTGATTTTAGGGTATCTGAAGGCAGGACTGTTCTGCTTTGTTCACTATTACATCTTCAGATCCTAGGAGAGGCCTTGTCCACGGTAGGATGCAATATACATTTGGTGAGTAAATGAATCTGAGATATTTTATTACAAATTTCAATTCCATTTGGAGGCAATAGACTATATTGGGTAAGGACATGTGTTTGAATTCTGGTTTCACAGCTTCGTGACTTTGGGCAAATTGTTGAAACTGCTTTTATTAGTTTCCTGGTGTTGCTGTAGCAAATTACTACAAACTCGGTGGCTTAAAACAACAGAAATTTATTTTGACCCAATTCTGGAGGCTACAGTCCAAGAGCAGGCAGAACCCTTCTCCCTCTGGGGACTCTAGGCAAGAATCCATTCCTTGCCTCTTCCACTTTCTGGGGACTGCCCTGGCATTGCTGGGCTTGTGGCTCCATCACTCCAGTCTCTGTCTCCATCTTCACATCACTGGCTCCTCTGTGGGTCTGTATGAAATCTCCCTCTGCCACTATCTTCTAAGGATACCTGTAGACAGTTAGGGCCCACCTGGATATGTAGGGTGATCTCATCTCAAGATCCTTACCGTCGTTTAATTACACCTGCAAACACCCTTTTTCTAAATAAGATAAAGTTCACAGGATCTGGGGATTAGGACACGGACAGCCCATTACATTTGTCTAAGGCTTGGTCTTTTCATCCATAAAATAGATGTACTATCTCTTAGAATAGTTATGAGGATTAAATACAACAACTCATGTAAATCACTTTATGTGTTCATGGCACATTAAAAAACTCAATATTTGGCAACTGGTAGTACCTGATATTACTTCATAAGGCAGGAAAGTATTACTCCTCATGGCCGCATAAAAAAAGTGATGGAGTTACACCAACTCATTCAGACGTTTTCAGAAGTATGTCAAATCAGTATCAGTATCAATCTATCTTTCTCTATATTTATTTAATCAGGGCTGGGACCTAGCTCAGCCCTCTTACCTATGTCATTACATTCATATTCATGACAACCCTGGCAGATGAAAACAAAACAAAAAAAACCCAAAAAAGTAAAGCTCAATTTTTGAGAACCGGAGTTAGCCACAGCGCTCAAATATAAACCAAGGACTTCTCACTCCAACCCCCGTTCTTTTTTCTATATTACCTCAGAAAATTAAGGACAGAAATGGAGAAAGTTCCAACCATCTGTACCTGGATAAATCACTTGTTAGAACACCATGGTAAGACTACAGGGTAGATTAGCCTAGAACTCTGTAATAGTGGCTCTCAAACTTTGCTGCACATTAGAATCACCTGGAGAGCTTTTAAAGCCCTCAAATCCCAGATTGTATAGAAGAACAGTGAAATGAGAATGGGGGGGGGCGCGGAATGGGGAATAGACCCAGGCATTAGTAATTTTTAAAACTCCACAGGTGATTCCAATCACAGCTGAGGTTAAGACCTACTGCTCTATCAGTGGGCCTCAAACTTTGGTGAGAATCAGAATCATCTGGGAAGTCAGTAAAAATACAGAGGCTTAGAGTCTAGTCTGCTTCAAGGAGCCTGGGTCTGTTCAGGTGATTCTGAGACCAGCAGTGTTAGAGGACTGTGACTCTAAAGTGCCTTTCAACTCTGATGTTCTGATTTTTACCACTCACTCATTTATTTATTTATTCAAATACCTGTACTAGAGTTAGAGCTACAGGGATGCAGAAAAAAGACCTAATTCCTGATCTCAAGACGTTCACAGCCTGGCAAGCTGTTCTCGTGGCTCTCAAAGCACTCTCCACAGTGCCCTTCCAGGTTGACCCTCCTGCTAGAGTGGGTGAGCCGTGAGGGCTTTGCTTGACATGAAGAAGATGTTTAATGCATATTTCTTGCAAGAGAGAAGAAGAAGGGGAGAGAGAAAGAAAATATACACGGAAATCAGCATCCCCCAGCAGTGTGGTGGGCAGAACCACTTCCTCCACAGAGTAAGATGTGATTTCCTATAGGGGCAGGTGGGGTCAGGAAAGGTTTCCTCCAAGTGATCAATCTGTACAGGGTCTTTAAGGATGACAAAAGGGTGGGGAGGGTACTCTCATCATAGCAAACAGCAGAGTTTGCACAGCGGCCTGAAATAGGACGGGGGACAATGAGCAGTTGGTTCTCGAGCACAGCAAGCAAGAGTGGAGGGGGCGGAGTGGTGGACGCTGAGGCAGGAGCCACAGGGCACTTTGTATAATCTCTTCTCCCTCCCTTGTCAAGAGGCCTCTAAGTCCAAAAGTCCCTGTGAGTCTTTGAGCAAGGGTTGACCAGAGCCATAGGCCCAGGACTACAAAGGCCTCCTTATAATCCCTGTGAGCAGGACTTTAGTCCACAAGTTTCTAGAAGCACCTTGAGGCCAAACTCCAAAGCCATTTCTGAAGTGGGTACTCAGGGAGGTTCTCTCGGCAGGCAGGTTTAAATCAAAACTAAGATACCAGGCAAGGACAAAGCTTGCCTGGGAGCATCGAGAAATGCCCTTTCTGCTGCTTCCTGATTATTTATGAGTCCAAGATTGTGCCTTGTCTTTGCCAGGAATTACTGAAGATGGTACCAAGGGAGTAAGGAATCTGAGACCCATGATGGGAGGTAGATAAATCTCTATCCTGATTCTAAATGGTAAAAACAGGAGCGTAAACATTTCCAAGCTTGTTCGATTGCCCTTCTGTCTCAACTGGGTGGTGCTTGCCGGGAAGGGGGAGCTCTGTGCTCTCCACTCAGCTAAGCTTGGCCATTTGCAGAACACCCTTGGGCCCCAGGCCTCTACGCTGAAGGCCCCACTGACAGCAGCACACAGGGGAGGGGAGGGAGGGCTGCTGGGAGGGACTGGTGGTACCAAGAGCTGGAGCTAGAGCTGGAATGATGGGCTGGATGGAATACCGAGTGGGGAGGCTGACCCTCTCTGCCCCAGTGGTGGTGCCCAATGGCCAACTCCTCCCCTTGGAGCAGGCTTTGAAGGATCAAGATTGACCATAAAGGTTCGTTTCCTCTCCATTTTATGACAAGATTGCGTAGTTCTCATCTTGGCGGTTCCCTTCCCTAAAGTGAATGGACTTGTCAAGTAAAGAGGATGAACAAGAGTCCTGGAAAGAACAGCTTGGTTGAAGAGGAAATGATTTCCATGTCACGTGCTTCCATGCTGGGCTCCAGGCAAAGGGACTGAAAGCTTGTTGTGAGTTAGTGAGGGATAAAGTGGACACAGCAGAGCTGGCAAGAAGCTCCTCCGCTTTCTTACCAAGAAGGGATTTTTCTCACTGCTTCCAGGCCTAGACCAGATTTTTTTCTTTCTTTTTAAAATCACTATAAAGGAAACTAACTTTGGATGATCAGGAAAAGCTTCTCTGAGGAGATGACCATTACATCAAGATCTGAAGGAGGGGAAAAGCAAGAGAAGGGGATTCTGGGTAGTGCCCTTGGTCAGGAAAGCACTTGGCTTGCTAGAGGAACATAAAGGAAGCCAGTGTGGCTGGTGCAGCATAGCCAGCAGGAAAGAATAGTGCAAGGTGAAGTCTGAGAGATAGAGGCAACACTGGATCATCAGGGCCCTGTTTGAATATACCCAACTACTGCCCCGAAGCTGGGGTTTCCTGACTTGTCCTGGGGTCCCATTGCTGTCATTTATGTAACCACTATCGAAGTATAAACCTTCTGTGCTTTGGACTTCTAACCTACAAAGTTTTTCTCCACAGGAGGGAGATTACTTGAGATATTGCCTTTCTCTGAGAGTTAATGATCAGCTTAGAATCAATAATGCTTATCCCTTACACATAAAGTACTTGATATATTTTTAAGCATCACACACACACCAAAAATCAGTTTTCAAAAAATTTCTTTTAATAAAAAGCAGTTCCTAGAATGTTAAACCTCGCATAGATATGAGAACATGTCCTCATGTTGCAAGTAGGAAACACAGGTTAGATTTACCTGAAGTTCTAGCTGTTGTTTCATTAGAGAAGTACCTTTGAATAGAATTATAATGCAAGTGACATGTGTAATTTTTAATTGTTTAGTAGCCACATTAAAAGGATCAAGTAAAATTAATTTTAATAATATATTTCACTTAATTCAATATATGAAAAATTATCTTTTAACATACAATCAATATAAAAATTATTAATAAGATATTTTAAGTCCTTTTCAATGGAATAAGCCATTGAAATCTGGTTTGGGTTTTACAGTCACACTAATCTCATTTTGGACTGACCACACTTTAAGTACTCAACAGCTACAGGTGGCTACCATAACGGACCTGCAGCACTGAAGCCTCACAGAACAAGAACTGATAACTCCCTTTTTACAGATGAGAACGCTGAGGCCCAGAGCTTAAATGACAGGTCACTGACCTGGTTGTGCACTTGAGCTGGGACTTGAATCTAGGTTCTTTGTCAAGTGCTCATTCACTGGATCATACTACCCTCCCCTTGGGAATAAGAAGGGGTGGGGGTAAGAGAATTACCTGAAATGAGCAACTATCTGTCCTAGAGACTGTGGTGGGACTTTAGACTCTATTTTACGCTTTGGAGTGATACCACTTCTCCCATTTTCCATATAAGGGTACAGAGGCTCCAAGTGCTTTTGCGATTAATAGTGGCAGTATGATATCAGTTCTTGAAAGAAAACGATGCTATCAATATTAAGAAGACATTGCAGAAGGCCAAAGGCTGCTGAACTTGGGCTGTTTCAAACACCACAAAGCTACCCCCAGCAATTCCCCCAGAAATTCCTCCAACCAGCTACCAGTCCCAGGAGGACTACTCTTTAGCTTGCCAAGTACCAAGGCTCCTGATCTAGTCCATCCCCCTCTTACCCCTACATCCACTGTCCCTGCTCCTGATACATACTATAAGGAGTACAAAGAAAGGACTCAGCTGTCCCGTGAGGACTAGCTGTGAACGAAGCTCCAAGGTATAGACCAGTCAATGCTATTTAAATAGCCTCTTTATGTACCAAAGACAAATCAAGTAACAGAGAGGGGGGACAAGAGGAAGCAACCACTCCTGAACTAGAAAACCTGGTCACAACCCTTGATGGTGAGCTAAGGGGTTGAGGCCAGCACGAATCTGTCTACCGCGACCATGCAAGCAGCTGTCCTAGGGCACAGCACAAATGCAACCCACAGATGTGTTTGTTGGCCAGGAAAACAATCTTAGGTGATAGAGATGAAGGCCTCTGCTCCACAGGTGAGCAAAAGGAAGCTCAGAGTCATAGTAACTCCAGAGTTCATGCTCATAAGAACCCTGCTACACGCTTCCCTACCATGTGTGAGCTCTGAGCTGGTAGAGAAAGCCAACTCTTAGAAAAGCAGAGCAGGACGAAAATACCCCCGAATCTAGTCTGTCAGCACAGAGAACTGTTTGCAGTTGGAATGAGGCCTCAGTATTTTTTTAAGTTGTAGGCTCCCTCCCTTTCTGCTACCTACGGGTGCAATTTCCAGTGCTTTCTCCAAAAGAAACATTTGGCTTTCTATAGAGAACCTCTGAGACCTCATGTGACTGAAAATGGAAGAGGGGGAAAGAGGCCCTCATCATGCCCCACCCCGAAACCTCCACAGGGAAGCTGAGGTTGGGCCCCTGTAGATCGATTTATTTTAGGAGGCGCTTGCTTCTGAAGCATTTGTTTCAGAAATTACCCCCATGCCCTGTCAATAGTAGCTTTCAACGGCTCTTCCCGGGTGGCCTTGTCTCTTTTAAATTTCATTTCCTATTGGAAAGGATAAACAGGTAACTGTTTAATGCCACTGACTGGACTCATTTAACAGAAAACCAGGACCAGCGTGAGGCTGGGGAGCCAGAATGGGATTGATGGGTGGAACAGAGCAGGTTGGTGAAGAGAAAGGCATTAAAGAATACCAAGTGACGGACTTTTATTTTACTGTTTCTCCATGTGAGGGAAATTGTCCCACTGGAGGAGGGATATGAATGCAGGGGAGACAGTGCAGTCAACTGCCATGTTGGACATGGATCCCTGGACTTGGTGTGGAGGCCTTGGTGGGAATCCTGGCACCGCCACTCACCAGCTATGCCCTTCAGCCGAGTCCTTTAACCCTCATGAGCCTCAGCTGCCTATCTGTTCTGCTGCCCACGGTAGTGTGAATTCAAATGATGCCTTCACATGCTCAGCAAGTACCTCACACCTAGTAGGAATTCACACTAGTTGGCACAGATGGCATTGGAACCCCTACCATTTAACACATTTTCCACTACACACCAGGCACTTGGTTGGGCAATAAGAGCTGCAATGGATAAGAGAGACCTGACTTTAAAGAGGTGGGCACAGAATCGATGATGTCAATACAGTCTGGTAAGGATTCTGAGCAAGACAGACATGGGGTCATATGGTACCCCACATATTAAATGTTTCGGGGCACTGTTGATGGCATGGTCAATGGGGTTGATGAAAGGATTCGTAATTATCTGCCTCTCCCTCTAGAATGCAAGGTCCACCAAAACGGGAACCCTGGTGGTCTTATTCAGCACTATGCCCATTAGAAGCACTGCGGGGAGCAGGGGGTGAGGCAATGGTTAAGGTGATGCTTAAATAAAGGAGTCAGCCAAGTGAAGAATAAGGTTAAGGACAATAAAATCAAAAGGAACTGTATGAACAAAGGCAGAGAGACTGGAAGTATAGAAGGATATACTTAGGGAATTAGAGAGGCAGGTTGTTGAAACAAAGAGTACAAAGTATGGAGTGTAGGGGTGAGGTGAGAGGACCTGGCAAGGGTAAGACCATAGAGAACCTTGTTTACCAAACTAAATATGGTGCTGGTGTGGGTGAACAGCCATGTGGGGGAGGCCAGAGTGGGTGGCTGCTGACATGGGCTGATTTAACAGGATCTGAAACGTTCACTCCAACCCTAATATACGCTTTCCTTACAAGCCTGCCAAAATACCAATGATTTTTTTTTTAACTACCAAGCCCAAAGTAATAACTGTATTAACCAAAAACAGCTGTTACTTCTCAACTAATTAGTTTATCAGATTTGTTAGCCAGATCAATTTTCACAACCACCATGTGAGGTAGGTACTGTTATTATCTCATCTTACAAATGAGAAGACCAAAGCACTGAGAGGTGGAGTGGCTTGCCCAAAGTCACACAGCATGCAGGTAGCAGAGTCAGGATTCAAACTTAGTCACCTTGGCTCCAGGGTCCATTCTCTGAACTACCATATTATCTTCAATCTGTCTTCTAGTTCGCCATTTCTCTCTTCAGCTGAGTGCGGCCACCGTTTAACCCACTTGATGAACTTTTAATTTCTATAATTCTATTTTTCAATTATAGAATTTCTATTTAGTTCTTGTAAAATGTCTACTTTTTGGTCATATTATCCTGTACTTGGCCTATGGTTTCTATTTCCTCTTTCACCAGGAAACATTTTAAACATATCTACTCTCTCAAATTGGTCTATTGCTTTTAGTTCCTAAGATATGAACTTCTCCACGTGTTTGGTCTGACTCTCACTAATGGTGGCTTTTTTTCCCTCTCTTGAACACACTATAATATTTAAAATTACTTAACATCAGGAGTTCTGTTGTTTTGTGGTTTTGAGTTTTTAAATTTTGTTTTTGGTGGGAGACCCATACGTGCTGGGCTGTTGAGACGTTTTTTGACAATGATTTTTGGCTTTAGGCTGTCCCCTGTCAGGATCTCATAGTTTAATCAATTCCAGACCAAGTTTTTACATTATCTTCTTGGTTTGTGGCTTGTGCACTATAAGAGAAGTATACCAACCCCATACCCATGGAGAACACAGGTTGGGGTTTTGATTTCTTGTGGGTGATCCCAGTGGCCCAGGGTGGTTGATAGACTTCCATACCAGATCCTTGGCAGAATTTTCCTTATTTCATGCTCAGGTCTGTCATTCCTCATTGACAGCCTTGGAAAGGAGTTTGTTTCCTATGGCCTCAGCTCTCATCCCTATAGGATTCTGAAACTCCAGCCCCTAAGAACCATACATACTTCCCATGTTTTCATAGGACCTTTTGTTTCATTCCTTCCCACTGAACACTGCTTGTTCTTCAGTTCGGGCACCTGGAGATTTCTCCTTTCTGCATACCAGACTGGTGATGGATTTTTTTTTCCCTTGTGTATTTACACTAGCATCTCTCTGTGATTGGGAGGAATGTCCCTTGACAACTCAATCTGACCAGAAAGTTTTTCTTATGCCTTTAGATATCAGTCCTTCTTTCTTGGCTCTGAGTTCAAGGAGGACAGAGACCTTGGTCTGACTCATCTTTTTTTGTTTTGTTTTTTTGGCTGCGTTGGGTCTTCGTTGCTGCACACAGGCTTTCTCTCTAGTTGCGGCGAGCAGGGGCTACTCTTTGTTGCGGTGCGTGGGCTTCTCATTGCGGTGGCTTCTCTTGTTGCGGAGCATGGGCTCTAGGTGCATGGGCTTCAGTAGTTGTGGCATGTGGGCTCAGTAGTTGTGGCTCATGGGCTTAGTTGCTCTGCGGCATGTGGGATCTTCCCGGACCAGGGCTCGAACCCGTGTCCCCTGCATTGGCAGGTGGATTACCACTGTGCCACCAGGGAAGTCCCTGATTCATCTTTTGATCCTGAGTCTTCAGACTGTGCCCAGATCAGAGTCGGAAGCAATAAAGAATTGATCAAAATGAGTGAATAAATGAATCAATCAGCTTTCGCTTTCATTCGAAGTGGGAAGTAAAGACCACATACTAATTACCTTCTAGAGAAAGAAGACACCAAGAACCCCTGGAAAGCCATCCATGCTCTCTGGAAGGCCATGCTAAACAATCAAAGGAGTTTGGGGACTGCCTTAGTTCCACCCTTTGGCCAGTAGGTTCCACCCTTTGGCCAGTAGGTTCTACTACTTGACACTACTTTCTTGAAGGGCAACAGCTGCTAATTACAATGCTGGTCTGCTAGAAATTCAAAGTCTGGCAGGCTAGATAGTTGACTGGTGGCTCTGCTGCCTTTTTAGCACATACTGATGTCCTTCTAGAGCCGTAACTGGAACTTGATCAGTAACAGGTAGTGTGCAATGATATAATTTTTTCTGTTGGTGCTATAAGGAGCTTGCCAAGTAAGTTCACATACTTGAAAGCCCATGGCACACTGCATGGCACAGAGTAGGCACTGCTTTAACATTTAGTATGCTTTATTTCTTCTTTTCCATTAAAAAAAAAAATCCACGAATATTTGTTGAAAAACTACTGCCTCCGCAGCGTTGTGCTTAGTGCTGGAGATGGAGAGGCATAACGTGCAGTCCCTGTTTTAATCCTTAATTAGAAAAAGAATGTCCAGATCAAACTGGACGATAACAAATGATCCAAAATGTCCTTTGCTTTAAGGTGAAAAGACATCTCACCTCATCCCGCCACCCTAAAATGCCTAAAGAGCATAACCAACAAAGTAAATCTTCCCATTCCTGTTTTATAAAGTAACATTCTCATTCCTCTGAGAGGAAATCTAACTCCCAGTGAATACATGAGCAGACAAAAGACAGCGGATCATAAAAGGCAATTTTTGACAATGATTTTTGAGCTCCTTTTATCACTATAATCCCAGAACCTAAAATCATGCCTGAACTAAAGTAGAAACTCAGTAAGATTGTTGAATGTATCTGTATATATATATATGGATGTGGCCCATCCATCTATATGACTACAGTGTGACTCACCTGTCATTCCATACATATTTATTGAGGATTTCCTATGAATGAGAGTCTCTACTAGATTTTTTAATAGAGACAGGAAAAAAAAAAAAAGAACAAAATAGATATCCTACCTACAAGGAACTTCCAGTTTAAGGGCGAGATAGACAAGTATGTAAATCACCATGATATAACATAGACAATGCTAAGAGAAGAACAGAGAAAAAGACTATGGGGGTTCCAAATACAGAAAGGTCACTTCCTGCTGAGGGATTAGATAAGACTGTGGCTAATATAGACTATATGCTCAGACTTAAAGGAGAAGTAATTTGTTGCCCTGTAGAGGGGAGAGAATGGGGACTGGCAAGGAAGGAAGGGCAGTTCAGATGGAAAGAACAGCTAAGATAAAAGTAGAGAAGCAAAAAAGCACAGGACATATACGATGAAATAGAAATCGGGCTGGAGATGCATAAAAGGGCATAAAGGGGACTAAAGAGAAATAAGCCTGAAGGGTAGGATGAGCCAATTTCAGGGATTCTGAATGTGTCCTGATTTATCTTCCAGGACATAGGATTTCTACAGAGTAGCCAGTGCTTAGCATACGGCCGGACTTAATTAATACTACAACAGACCCATAGCAGGAACCTGTCCTCCACGTGCACATAGGAAGCTGCCATCTGTACGCACAGGCAATTACAAACATTCCAAATACTCTGCCCTGAACCCTGCAAGCACATCAAATACTGACTGTAAAAGGTCACCTAGCAAACAGCTCTGATCAGTCCTGGCTCAGGCAGAATCAAATCCTCTAAATAAGATCCACTAGATGCAGTGTCAGGAAGGTCAGAAACTACCCTTTTCCACATCTTGAAGCATTTTTACCATGTGGAACATTTTAGGGGAGGAAGGGAAAGGAGAGAGAGAGAGAGAGAGAGAGAGAGGAAGAAAACAACAAACATTTCCAGAAATAATAGAATTCCAAGTAATTAAATGTTAAATGATCACAGTAAGCAGGGAATTTATTTTGGACCCCGCCTCCTTCTAGTGATCTAAAAAGCAGTTGATTTCAAAGACAGCCATGCCAGGAGTAAACCTGGCATTTCATGCCTCCCCTCTTCCACCTCCACCCCTACGTGTCCCCACTGTGTACCTCTATCGAGCTCACTTGAAATGTTCCACGATGAGGTAGGCACTAAGTCAGCAGTGACTGACAACTCTGTTTCTGAAAAGACAAAGAAGGGAGGGGAAAAAGACAAGGGCAATATTAAATATAGTAACTTATGGGCTGTTAGAAGCATCACAGGAGATTTCCAAAGGCCCTGCCTTCCAAGAGAAACCACACGGTCCCACAGTTTAGTAAACTTGAATGTCTGCTCTACTTGCCTGGCAGAGGTGCCTGCATCATAGAGGCTATCCAGACAAACACACTGGAGGCCAGATTCCAAGTTGTTTTTCTTTAAAGCACAGGCTTGAAAATTAAAATACAAATATTTCATTGATGAAAAACCAAACCTACAGAAATGACCAAATACCATCCAACACAAACTCTTCCTTTTCTTGTTAGAAGACAAGTCTTAGATTAATATAGTCAATAGTCTTCCCATGAAGCATGAGAACAGCATTGTTCCTGCTGCTGGCTTCATTTGTGTTCGTGAAATGATAGCATTTCTATTAATAGAGAAATCGATTTCTCTATATTGAAACCTTAAGTCAAGACAAATGAAAGCTAAGTATTTGAATATGGAGAGTCATTCGTGGTAACCCAAATTCAAAGATAATTTTCAAAACCACTATAAATTAAAGCAAACGTGCAAATCAATAGTCTAAGGGACATGATACACTATTAAAATTTTAAAACTCTTCAGTGATATACTGTAATATACAAATGATGTCTTTGTTTTTGAAAATTTAACCCATGACACCATCCTACTAGCACATTCTAATAGGATTGCACTAACCAATTGTTAGGTTACACACACGCGTGCATACACACATACACACTCACTGCATTACAGAACTTCAGTGCTAGGCAGGATCTCAGAGAGCCCAGAGGCTGGGTCGTCAGATTCGTGGCACCCATGCCATCACTTCCCCTTCCTTCAGACATCATTAGTCAATTATGGCCCTTTTTGCTTATTAAACCTGGGGTCTGCCTTACAGCCTTTTCAACACAGTACTCTAGGTAGTCACTGAAAATGGATCTGTGTCGGAATGCAAGATAAACTTTAGTAAGTGGAAGAACTGGATTCACATCCAGGCCTGCTTGACTCCACCACGCGCATACCTCCTGGCAGCCCATGCTGCCCAGTCCTCAAGTCTGTGAAACCTGACTTGTTTTTCACCTTACCTCTCTCTGGCTTCACCTTTTCACCTAGATAAGCACACTCTCTACGTTTCCTTATTTACTAATGGGGACCGTCTGCCACATGGCCATAGAAGCCACAACCCGTCATCAGTGAGCTTTGCCAAGTACAGGATGTTTACCCACTGAGACCTTGCAGAGGCCACTTCTAGCTTGTCTACTGGGTCTCCAATCAACCTGCCACGTACAGCAGATACAAAAGGTTGTTTGGTTTGTGCAGGCCTCCTTGGCTTGTCACTTCCCCTGTTCAGGTGGGAAAAGAAAGCAGGTGGGAAAGAAAGTACACAAACCACACGTACCCTTCCCACCCCAAACAGCCCCAGTCACCTGCTACATCCTGAGCCAACAACAGCATAGATTCTTTTAAGGGGAACTGAAGTCAGATGGGCAGTATGGCAGGGATCTTACAGCACAGAGAATTCCAAAATATGAAGCCAAAAAGGAAAATGTGCCCAGGTAAGAAAAATGCTTAGCACAAAACCACAGTGGGAGACAGTGCTTCTGTCATCAACCACTTGTCCTCGGAATGGGTATTTCATGCAGGTGATTTCACCAGGAAGTGCTAATTGTCTACGTTTTGGAGCCCTCCATGTGTGATTCCAACTGCAACTCCACGCTGACCCCCATCCTGCTGCCACCCACTTTGGCTCTTCGAATAAAGGCCCCTTGTCGGCAGTATTTTGGACTGCTGTGGTTCCCCTTATAAAAAGGCTCATCAAGCACTCCAATACTCAGAACTTCGGGGAGCTTGGGAATAGAAGCATGGCAGCCACCGCAGCAAAGAGTGGGGAAGTGGTGGGATTAAGACGGATTTTGACAGCATTTACATTCAATATTTTCATAGCTTCATCTTACCGCTGCTCACAGCTAAATTGCCAGAAACACAGGTTTCACTTTCCAGTGTTAATTTTATAGAAAGTTAGCTACATGTCACTTGGTTTTTCTAGCCTGAATTTGAATTGCTGATTGAATATAATTTGAGACTGATGACAAATGAATGGATTCTTGGCACTGCTAACAGTTGAAATTGTTCCCCATGTGTCCCCGGACACTAATTACCACTGGGTTCTTAGGCTACAGCAAAGATAATTTCAATTCACAAGCTCATTAAGTGATTGTGATGCTTCTGAGGAATTTTGTTCTCAGACTCCAGATCTATTCCTCGAGATAACCACATGTTCAGCTTTTCAGATAAAGTGATAATAAAAACAGATAAAATAGATAAAATATCTTAAAATATGAATAATCTCCCTGAAAAATGTTGTCTTCTGAGGCCACATTTTTTTGAAAGAAAGGCTGATTATTTAATGTGAAAAGTTTAATGTTAGTAGTTGAATGTAGCCCCTCACAAAAATGATGTTTAATAAGGTTCCCCCCTCACCTCCCGAAAAGCAGGCTGAATTTTAAGCAAGAAAAATTGAGCACATCTCAATTTGAGAGCCCTCGATTCCAGGGTCAGCAGCAGCTTTAGAGAGACGCGACCGCCAGTCTTGACCCTGCAGGATCTCCACTAATGGATTCAGCTCCTCTCTTATTTTCTTCACCATGGCAAAAGGATGAGATATTTAATACCAGACTAGCAGCCTCTCTGTGTGTAAAATTTATTGTGGTAATGGCAAATTTGTATGTGCCAACTGGGAGATAGTAGAATATTTAAAGGAAATACACACCTACATTAAGATACTAATTTCTGCCACTTACTAATTTTGTGATCAGGACCAAGTTACTTAACATCCTTTGACCACTATTTTCTCATCTGTAAAATGGGGACAATAAAAGCCATCTCACAGGAATGTGGTAAGGGCTAAATCACATTATGGACCAAAAGCGTCCTGCAGCAAAAGGGTGCCCAGCATAGAGTGGATACTCAAGATCTTTCATGCCTGCCCTTCTGTCTAGCAAGGCAAATGGGCATATGCCGTGTGGACATACTCCAGTTAGCGGCTATGTCACTGTCTAGGTTTGAAATGACGCATTTGCTGTGCTTTTAGAAAGACCCTATTTTGCATGCCTTACTAATCCAAGCCAATCTTTTCATTTTGTGAGGTTTTCCTGAATCGGTCACCAGTTCTCTTAGAACATCAGTGTTTTTATGTGGTTTTATCCAACTTAAGCAAATCCAGCATGTTTGAGAAAACTCCAGCTCTTATCTTTCCTGACCTCTGCAGGAGGGCAAGACATTCTTCTCCCAAGTTGATCAATAGGAGCTATTATCTTTGCAGTTTCACTGATGAGTGACTTTTTGGCACTGATTCTGCAAACATAAGGTTTTGGTATTTAAGCCTGAACAGTGGGAGTGTCACTTGGAGGGAGGGGAAAAAATAATAAGCCTTGAATCCTCCTCATTGATAAAAGCCTGTGCTCTCCACGAGGATCACTGGTTTGTCTCAGCAGTTGGCAGGGAACAACCCCATGTTCACAGGATGCAGAAGCTCTTCCAAGAAGCCCCTGGCCATGCCACATCCTGTATTCTCATCCAGTAACAAGCTGAGGTTACACAGGCACAAACCAGCATTCTCACGAGACTGGTGGCCAGCCCAGTGGTCACAAAGGCCAAGGGTGAGGGACAAGTGGCTGCCCCAATGCCCTTCATGACCAGTGACACTGAGTCCTGCAGTGTTACATCTGAGTGGGCCGTAGAGGCCCAGGACTTATTTAGCAAACTATGTTGTTTGTTAGTGGGTTTTTTTGCTGCTTGTGAGTCAAACTTTAATAACCACTGTGGGGCGTTTTCCCCACAGAGTTAACAAATTTATAACTTTTTAAAAAGGGGTGCATGTTTTAATGTGGCAATCGTATGTGGATCCTTCTCTCCTTAGATATAAACTAGAAGTGTCATGTGATGTTATATGCAGTATTTTAATTTCTTACCAGTTCAAGTAGCTCATGACTCAAGCCTAAGGATTTCTGGAGGTGTCCTTATAGGGGACCTTGGAGGATCTGGGGGTACAGAGGACAAGGGGCCCAGGCTATAGCTCCTCCTTCAACAGGAACAACTCTACATTTCTCTGTGGTACGTATTCAGGTGTCGTGGGAAAATGCGCCGACGCTTTAAACAAAAAAATTTTAAGCCTCTTATCTGGTACAGTCTCCTCATCTGACAGATGAAGAAAGTGAGGCCCACAGCAGTCAAGTGACTTGGCCAAAATCACAGTCCTAAGATAGAGCCAGGCCTTAGAGATGGCTTAGAAATAAATGCATGCTTCAATAAAATAAATTTAAAAGAAAAGAAATAAATGCATGCTGCCTTCTCATTGCCCTTAATCTTCCTCTGTCTGTGCCCGTAAGAGATGGTATGTCTCCTTAGAAGCCGAGTTCAGAGAGACGCACAGGGAATATCTAAACAGCTGACATCAGTCACACAAAAGGGGCACACTTTCTTCTATGGTAAAATAAGGTCTCTGCTCGTGATCATCTGGGGAAAGAGGGTGGGAAGGAGGCGAGGGTGCAATGGCTTCAAGTTCTCTGGTAGGCAGCGTTACTTTAGACACAAGGATCTCAGACTTGGTTCCTTCCTCTCCCCAGCGCCTCGGTGGAGGAGAAGCCCATAGCCAGGTACGACACCTTCACCAAAAGCACCTGTTTGGGAAAGTCAGAGCCTGCTCTCCTTAGAAGGGCAGGCAGGCCACATTCCCCAACAGTGCCAGGGGTTAGTCAGCCTGGGCATTGCTCTGGCCCTGGGCTCACAATCACCCCACATCTAGGGTCCTGAATGAGGGGGCCCTTCCACTCTGGGACTCAGTTTATTTACTGAGGAGAGGGAAGTGAGAGCCTCCCTTACCCCCTGTGGGAAAATCAGGAGTGGAGAATTACTATGCTCAGTGTCTACAACGACCTAATCCTCAGTGACCTCAGATTTGGATGTCTGATATAATCTTCAAAATAAGTTTTCAGTACAATCACCAAGAAAGAAGACAGCACAGTCCTGCAACCTTAAACTGTTCAAATACCCAATCACACCACCTACACCGCGCTATGAAATGATATCTTTTTATAAAACCTATAATGACTTCGTAAGTAGCACCATTACTGTTCATGTGACAAAGCCACTAATTTGTTGAAGAGAAATTTAAAATATACCAAAATTTGTGGTATTATTCATATTTTTATAGAGAGAGAATTGCAAAAGAAACAAAATCTGTCCAGGTTTTCCCAATGTCTGAGAGGATAACACTCAGAGATCTTCTCAACAATTCCATAAGGCAGGTACCATTATTAACTCCATTCTAAGATTGGACAGCCTGAGGCAGAGATATTAAGGCACTTGCCTACTCAGCTTGTTGGGGGGGATGGGAATTATGGTCAAACCCAGGAGGTCTGACAGCAGAGCCAGTGTCTCCAATTGTGCCAAAATGGGAGTGGGAGGGAGGCATTGCCAAAAGACGTACCCACTGCTCTCCAGCTTAATCGGGGCCAGAGGACCCCAGTGAACCCTAAGTTCAGCAAAACATCGCTCGAGAACCAGTACCAGAGGCCACACTCCTCTCCCATCAATGCTTGGTTCCCTAATTCTAAAACCCCCAAAAGATGGTGAGAGACACAAAGGGAGGAGAGGAAATACTTCTTGAAACACACTTAAATGTCTTTTTTCCTTTGGAAATATTATTTCCTTCTTTAAATCTGTTGAATTAATATTATGGATCATACACAGTTCTTGTATTTAAAGGAATTATGTTACACAAAGCACCTAATGACACATATCTTCTTTAAGCATATAATGACACATATCTTCTTTAAAATTAATAGAAATATTCTTGAAAACTATCTTACTTAAAAGCCACCATAGTTGGGCTCCTTACCATGGAACTCTGGAGATTCACTCACTCATTTACCCATTCATTCATTCAATACACGTGTATATTAGCACTTTCTATGCATAAAAACTGGGATGAAGAAGCTTGACCTGATCGCTAACATTTTTTGAGAACTTACAGTCTAGTGGGAGAGGAGTACAGGAACACAATTATAAACAGTGTCCCAGGGCAACTACAGAAATGGACAGAAATGGTCTCCCCTTCCCACAAGTCATTCCTCCCATCTCGCCCCAATCAGGCTACAAACACCAAGAGTATTGAATAAAATACCACAAGAAAAGAATATAATGCATAGCTGAGACTGAAAGAAAAGGACACTCTCAGGTGTCAGAAAGGAAGAGAACAGTAAGTAGAAGCTGATGCGGAAGATACCTGTAAATACAGGTCCTCCAGGCTGGGGGCTGAAATAGCAACGCTCACTGGAAAACCAACATGTGGCCAGAGGGAGATCTGGGTTCTTGCCTAAAGCCTTTATGAGAGCCTGGGAGAGCTCCCCCATCTGTGGGAAGGGGCTGGAAATACTTCCCCCAAAGTCCAGAGAAGCTGCTAGAACCCTTGAGTCCACCCAGGACATGGGTAGGGTGGGGGGAAACGTCCCCACAAAAACTCAAAAGGGTATGTAAAGACCAGAGACGTCGCATGTGCCCTTCCCCCAGTTTCTCTCCAATTAAGCTTATGTAATTACGGTATTAAAACCTGGAATTCAACATTGTTATAATGTATGCGTACAGTTCTCTGTCATTTCATTACAGGTGTAGATTCGTATAACCATCACTGCAATCAAGATGAAGAACTATGTCATCACCACAAAGATATCCCTCATACTACCCCTTTAGAGTCACACCCATCCCTCTCCTCCAAGCCGTTCCTAACCCCTGGCAACCACTAATCTGCTCTCCATCTCTATAATTTTGTTGTTTCAAGAATGTCATATAAATGAACTCATACAATGCCCTTGAGATCCACCCAATTTGTTGTGTGTATCAATGGCGTGTTCTTTCTTACTGCTGAGTAGTATTCCATAGTATAGACGTACTATCACACTGAAACCATTCACCTCAGACATTTGGTTGTTTCCATTTTCTGTGTATTAAAAATAAAACTGTTTTAAGTGCACTCATAGCCTTTTTTTTTTTTTTTTTTTTTTTTTTTGCGGTACGCAGGCCTCTCACTTTTGTGCCCTCTCCCATTGTGGAGCACAGGCTCCAGACGCGCAGGCCCAGCTGCCATGGCTCACGGGCCTAGCTGCTGCGCGGCATGTGGGATCTTCCCGGAGCGGGGCACGAACTCGTGTCCCCTGCGTCAGCGGGCAGACTCTCAACCACTGCGCCACCAGGGAAGCCCAACTCATAGCCTTTTGTGCTAAATAAATTCTTTATTTCACTAAGAGGGAAGCTGGATCTAGAAGGAAGGGGCAATAACGCAAGGAAGCAACAATAATCAAACAAGTTAGAAAATATGTTAAATAAGCCTTGACTCTAAACTTAAATCTGTGATAAGAAGTACAACAGAAGTAAACAGAAGGTTCCAAGGCAGCACTGAGGAAGAGTACAACATCCAGTTTGGAGAGGGGAAACCTAAAGGATCAGAGAGTGGGAAAAACTGCTCCAATCTGAGAGGAGGCCTGTGTATTAGAAATACTACGGTACACTAAGGGAAGCGCACATAAATCAATAATGGTCATACTCAACTATACAGGAGCAGCTTTTTTCCAAGAGGGAAACTAATAGTAATTTCAAAATCCAGGGACTTCTAGTTTTTTTGGTTTTTTTCCCCCCTTAAAGAGAAAAGGAAACACCTCAGCTAATTACTGGGGAGGAATGATCTTCTTAGGGTCAGTGCAAAGTCCTAAGAGAAATTTCCAGATGACTCTAACCTTGATCTTCCCCAAGGAGAAGTTCAAATGAATGGACCCAAAGTTAGCTCCCTCATTCATCCATGGATGCTTAGGGCAACAAAACAACTAGTTTATTTCTGGCTTCAGAATAAGTTGGCAAAGACAGAGTAAAGAAAGGAAAAAGCCTGTTGAAAAATGCTTAGCCCAGAAATTGGTCTTATCTCCCTACAGGGGTTTTATTTCATTTCCTTTTGGGTGCTGCAAACACTTCAGATTTCCAATGACATCAACAAACTTCCCTCTTTTCTTCTGGTTTCCACTTGACTGATCTTTCTTATATGATTTTCCCCTCAAAAGTGCCTCCTGGCAATTTTTCCTTCTTACTCATCCTGCTGCGTCGTTTGTCTTTATGTTCTGGGGTTTGCCATTTAGTTTCCCCCTTTGTATGGCCCACGCACACTTTCATACTCTATAATCCATTTTGCAATAAAGGTCTATTACTCTGTAATTGCCCCTGGTCAATTCAAAGTCACCTGCCTCTCAAAAGAAACACGAGATCCAAAAAAGATGCTTTCCTCGCTGCAGTTCAATGACAGCTGAGAGTTTATTCTTGAGTCTTGCAAAACAAATGAAGCCTTGGTTAAGTCCTATATACAGTGGGAAGGAAGTTAAGGTGTGCTGGGTGCTTCCTAAAGCCATAGTGTATTAGTATACAGTTTGGAAAGCTAGATGGCCAAAAAGGATTTCTTTAAAAACTCCTTACTTTCACCTGGATTTTAATGTGATCATATTCACTTGTTTGTTCATTAATTCATCCATCCATCCATTCATTCAACAAATATTTATGAAGTACTTACTCTGTTCCAGACTAGCTAAGTGCTAGCTAGGTGCTGGGATATACTAGTGAACAAAAGACCATTCCTTACTTCATGGAACTCACTGTGTGGTAGGGACACAGAGAAGTAAATAAAGAATTAAAGTACAGTATGATAAATGCTGTGTATGGGGTGGAGGCTGGGGAGGTGGGGAGGTAAAGGGACTCAGCACAGTCTCGGAAGATCCTGTCCTGGCCGAAGATTTTGGTGATGAAATTCATGTGGTTTATGGAGAGCCACATGCTTAGACAGACACGAGGAGCCCGAATAATCTAATTTTTTTCTTTGAATAGAACAGAATTTATTTCTGCAAAAAGTGAACAAAGACTGAGACCTCTACAGTGGGTATGGCTTCACTCGCCGTAATCACATAACTGCCCTTACCTGCAGAGCTTGGCTACTAAAATGAGTCTTCTACTAGAAACAGGGAATGTCTCTCCCAGCTTGAGTGATTTAGCTCCAGCCCTGTATACTTCCTAAATTGATTCTTCGACCAGGACTGGATCTTTTGTGCCTTTGTCTCCTTAGCAACATATATATCTGCTGGGAATGGAGGGTTAGTGTAACCTGTCTAAGAGTTTCTAAGTTCCTTTTACCTTTCTAATTTACACTTGGCTCTGGAATGAGAGAAAATAACTGTCCATTCAACACAATACTACGCATGAGCTAAATGACTTCTGCTCTAGCCAGGTCAGTGAAAAAATGGAATATATCAAACAAAATATTTGATGCACAAATTTCATCTCCTTGAAATAGTGTAATGCTGACATCAATAAAATTGTTCTCGTGTTCGAACCTCAAATAGGATACCTCTGTTTCCTACTTCAAGCTATGTTTAAATCACAGCAAAACAACTGCAGTTCAATAGGAAAATATAATAAATCTGCTAACTCAGTGGTATTCCGTTTCTACTGAAAAGACAGAAAGACTAGAATTACTCTAATTTTCTACTTTACAGTTTGCACTCAATGCTATGGTCCACATATTCTTTGGCCATCAGTGAGTAAGGGTTCTTCCTTTCACTCTGCTTGCATAGTAAACTTCTTGAGGGAAAGGATCATGTCTTGTGCTTCCTTTGTGTCCTACCTGGTTCCTACACTATCCTGGAACATGCTAGATGAGAAGCAGCATAGCAGAGGGATGAAAGGGTCAAACTGAATTTAGAATCAGACATGTTCAAATCCTGGGTCTGTCACATACTAGCTTATGACCTCGGACAAATTACTTCATACCTCTAAACCTCAGCTCCTCATTCATAAAATGGGAACAATAGTAATGAGCTTGCAGGACTGCAATGAGGATTACTAGAAAAATATTTGAAGATGGGTACAGTGCCCAGCAAAGTAGCAGCTATAACTAATTGGTAAAGACTTTTTTACTTACTATAGATACAACTTCAGGGGTATTTAATGCAGTGATTCCCAAACCCAGCTAGGGAGTATGTTAGACAAATACAGATCCTTGGAGCCCCTATCCCTAAACTACCAACTCTCCCGAGGTGGGTCTTATATAACTAGCCTAGTACTGGTTCTCTACAACCCACTAGTTTAGGGAAACTCATATAATGATATGCCTGCCAAAAAACCCAAACAACACAAAAAGCTTTAAATGAACTGAGAAGTTTAATGTAATTTAAGAATCTAGGGGAGAGGGAGTTGGCAGACTAAAACTTAACTCTTGTTTTTGTCATAAAATACCAAAGCAGCCAGCAATCTCAATATTGAGACAGCCCAGTGAATACTAACCAAGGGCAAAATTGATACCACTTGAATATCTTTCAAAGCGAAGTATTTATGTTTAACTAGAAGGTCCTCTTAATTGGTTGACCAACAATTTAGTCAATTAGACTCTTAGGAGGAAAATTCTCATCCTGTAAAGAGCAGGGCAGTTTTGTCTCCACCAGTATCTCCATTACATAGGATCTCAGTGGCTGGGAATTTTATGTTTGTGGAGCTCTCCACCCAATGGGCAAATTGGGCACACTCTAAAAATATGTAGTCCTCCTACTTTAGGCAGGACTCCCTACAAGGAGGGAGAAACAAAACCCCTTTCAGCTTTGAGTCTCAGCCACTTAAAGCATTTACAAAGAGAAGGCCACTTTGGATGCAGTTGAAAAAGCTATTAAGATTCCAAGCACCTCACAGTAATACAAGTACCTTGTATTTAGGTAGCACTTTTCCTTTCAAGAAAGCCTGTACACAGAACAGACATTAGCTCATGACTCCCCATGTGAAGGATCAAGGCCTGAGATAATCATACCCTGGTTGGAATTGAAGAAACCCAGATTCAGCCAGAGGACTTGCCTAAAGTCCCCTGGCGTGTCATGAAGTGCCAGGAGAATGTAAGCACCGTCTTCCCTCACCCAAACCTGGCTCCACACAGGCTCTCTGTTACACCGCTGGTGAAATCTCTTTTCCAGTATTAAGGTTTGTTTTTTTTCTAAGCCCCTCTAGCACACTGTTAATTCAATCATTTCGAAGTTCCAAAGAGTGTGGAGCAAACATTTTTTTAAACTATTTTCAGAAAAAAATCTATTGAAAGTATGATTTGTATTTTCTGCCTGTCCCTGGAAACCAAGTGTTTAAGTTAATGAGATTGAGGGACGCCTGGGTTAGTGGAAATTATCTTAATCAGAGAGGTAAATTTAGGAGGATTACTATTATCCCGCAAGATAGTAAGATGATTTTGCTCCAGCCATGTTAGCCTACGCGTGTAGGATCCAGATGGCTGGCAATTTTCAAACACTTAATTTGCCTCAAATTGCTCCAGTTTAAAATGCTTTGCCCGTCTGGACTGGGTTTCCTGCACCATGTCATTATTGATAGCCTGGGAGATCAATAATTAAAATTAAATAGAGGGAAACATTAAGCAGAGCATAAGCTGGGGCCAGAATCCCTTCCCAGAGCCTCTTGGTTTAATCTCTCCCTCTTCTGAGATCCCATAGTGTTTTATCAATTCCTCTCTTACAACACTTTACAACTGTAAGGTGACCTACAATTGCTTCAGTGTCCTTGACTAAAATTGCACACTTCTCAAGGCTGGAGATGACGTCTGACTTATTTACCTCTACATTACGCACAGCAGCAGCTGTCGAATTGTATACATAGTAGGCACTCAACAAATGTTTTCTGAATGTATAGGTGATATAATAGCTGCACTCTCCATATTTTACCACATTTATTTGTATAAGGTAGTGGGGTAGATTGCAAAATGCCACAATTCATTCCTCCCTGTTCCCACAACTTTTTGCAGCTTTTCCCATGAAGAGATACAGTCTACTTCCCCAACTTGAATCTGGTCTGGCCTTTGTGACTTGCTTTGGCTAACAAAATGTGCTGAGACCAGCTTGGCCTGGTCCAGACCAAAGAACCACACAGCCAACACACTGACTCACGAGGTAAATAAATGTTTATTGTTTCTGGTCACCAAATTTTGGGGTGGTGTGTTATGTGCATTATTTGTGGGTAACAGATACCCATTTACAGATGAGAACACTAAGGCTCAATGAGGTTAGGAACTAGCCTAATGCCATAGAGTGAAAAAGCCAGGATTTGAATCCAGTCTTTCCGTTTCCAAAGCCCACAGTCTTTCCACTAAATAAACTGACCAAATCTGAAATATTCTTGGGCATTCAGAAATAAGTTTGAGAAACTAAAGGCAAGAGACGAATGTGGGAGGAGCTTCCTTTCCTTGCTGTGAAGCAGGATGGAGAACCGCCCACCAGAGTGAGCTACCTCTGTCAGACAGGGTCCCGTGTGCACAGCTCATCTGATCCGATTAAAGAGATGCAAAAGTACAGGATCCTTTTACACAATGATCTGGAAGGAATGATATTCACGCATCCATAAACACAGACTCAACTTATAGCGATTGCTATTCAAAGCTGGTGATTTGGTCATTCCCTCTTGCAATATACTTTTTCTTCATCCTCTTATCAGAAAGAAAAGTAATTTTGCACGTAGTAAATTTTGTGACTATTCTCTTCCACCATCGATCTGCCGTGTCTGTTTCAGTTTTCAAATCTGATGGAAACTGTTTGAGTCGGTTCCCAGGTGCCAACATCTGCATCTGAAATGTAGTTCGACCTGCAGCCTTTAAACAGCCTGGGTATTTGTGGCTGCAGGCATGGGAACTTTTCACAACAATGCAAGAGCATGCTTTGGATTTGCCAAAGAGCCTCTCTTAGGTGAAAAGGGAGGGTTCTTCCTTCTCCCAGAGCCGACAAGCAGCAGCATTTCAGGAGGACTTTCTAATCACCAGCAATGAACAGGAACGACCAGTGCTACTGTGCACATGATGGATGGGGTGGCCTGTTCGCTCATGTGTGTCACCTACCACGATGGGCTCCTTGATCTCTGGCTGATAAGAGAACATTCTTAACAGCTGCTTTGCTCAGAAAAGGTGTATACTTCCCCTGTATGGAATGTGGGTGTCCATTTTCAGTCAGGGATGACCAAGGTATTTGGGAGAATTTGTTGCAGCTGGTGGAACAGCTTGGGAGAAGGAAGTAAGCTGACGGGTCCTGTTTCACTGCCTCCCCCTTGAGGTCACAGTTGAGGTTCCATGGCTGTGACATCGGCCACCAGAAGTCCTCCCTCTTCTGTAGGCCTTCCCCATAAGTCCTTCCTGCTGCCCTTGTTTTTCCTCACCTGCTGCCTCAAGGTCCCCATCAAGCAAGTGTAGCCTCAGCACATAGGATTATTTTATTTAGCAATCTTGAGTAAAAAAGGTTTTCCAAAGTTTGACACAAAATCTAAAAGCCATAAAACGATGATATATTTGATTGCATTAAAAATTCTACAAGGAAAAAAAGCAGAAACTGGGAAGAAAAAATTATTGCAACTCAAAAGGCAAAGGCTAACTGCCATAATATAGTAAGCAAAGCCTCCTACAAATAAGCAAGGAAGAAAAACAAGAATGCAATAGATAAGTGGGCAAAGGGAATAAATAGACAATTTTTTTTTTTTTTTTTTTTTTTTTTTTTTGCGGTACGCGGGCCTCTCACTGTTGTGGCCCCTCCCGCTGCGCAGCACAGGCTCCGGACGCGCAGGCTCAGCGGCCATGGCTCACGGGCCCAGCTGCTCCGCGGCATCTGGGATCTTCCCGGACCGGGGCACGAACCCGTGTCCCCTGCATCGACAGACGGACTCGCAACCACTGCGCCACCAGGGAAGCCCTAGACAATTTATAAATAAGGAAACGTGGTTCTTAAACACATGAAACCATACTAAGCTCACTGATAATATAAAAAATGCAAATTAAAATGTCAATGTGATGTCATTTCCCTCCAATCAGATTAGGAATTTAAAAAGAGCTTGATATCTCTCTATATTAAGAGGGATATGAAGAAACAGGGACCCTTATATTGATAGGTATGAACGTAAACTGGTACAACTTGGCAATATCTATGAAAAGTTTAAATACAAATACCCTGTCAATAGCAATTCCACTTTTAGGAATTTATCTTACAGATGTCCTCAAACATGTATGAAATGCTACTTACACAAGATTCTCAATGTAGTATTGTTTATAACAGAAAAAGATTGGAAACAACCTACTTGTCCAGCTACAGGGTTACTGGTAAAATAAATTATGGCCTATCCAAAATTTGCAATGGAACACAATGCACCTGTTGAAAAGAATAAAGAAGCTCTGTATGTACTGATTTGGAAAGAAATCACCAAAATATATCCTTAAGTTATATTAAAAAAGGAAGGTACTGATTGTGTATATAGAAAAATATCATTTGTATAAAAAGAAAAAAATGCTTGTGCTTTTATATTTGTGGATATATGCAATATATATAAAAGTTACAATCTTAAAATACAAGGTCAGGGAAATTGGATCACGCTGAGCAGCCATCATCTTTTACATTCTCCTTTCCTATTGTCATACCATGTTCTCCACACTGGAATGGGAACTGTGAGAGGTAGAGTTAGTGAAGCGAGACAAGTGATCCAGAGGAGAGAAGGGTCATCACATTTCATGACAACCGTGTTGATGATGGTGGACTGACTTCCTTAATATGCTTAGATGTTAACAGCTACCAATAGGGTGTTCCTTTTATGTGCAAAGATACTTCTAAGCCTTCCTTTCTTTACCTTAAAGAAACTCAAAAGCATTAATTCGTGATGTCTGCCAACATCTTCAGGTAGTAGATTTCAGTGGATATAGCAACTAAATCACAAACAAAGCAACGAAAGTAAAATCTGCTGCACTGGATACACAACCCAAATTAGATGTGGGAAAAAATGGTGACCAAAAGGGTGAAGAAGAGCTGTTTCTCCCTGCTGTTCACTGGTGATTGGCGGATACACTGCCAGGTGTGGAATGCCTGTGTTGGGATGCTCATCACCAGGCATGGATGACATCATTCCAAATGCATATATGGCAAACAGGCTAACTAAGAAGTGACCACATGGATGCGACTTTGCAAAATAAGACCTTATTTAGCTGCATGTCAGCAATCTGGCAACCCCAAATATTTGAAAAATAGCCATAACTATAGATAAATATTTTTTTAATGTTTTGAGTGGTTGAAGTAGAATTTATAAAACCTGCACCATAAAGCTCATGTATGTCCATTGTAAGTGAATCTACTAGTCCTATACCAAAGCCAGGGTTTTTAGTTTACACAGTTTTAACATGCCTTTCAACTAGAATAGTGCCTTATGTTGGAAATATTCTGGGTACTCTATTAAAATGCCAAGAAAGTGAGTCGTTCTCCCTTCCCCTTCACTGTTTTTGTTTTTATAGAAAGGAAGAGACTCTGGCTTTTACCTTTTTAAAATATAAATATATGGCATGTGCTTGGGAGGATGAGGAATTGGGTTTTCAAACACACAGCTGAGTTTCTGAGAGAGAATGCCATTCAACCGTTTTATCCTCTGTAAAAATACAATTTCCCTTCTCTTGAAAAGGGGTTTAGAATTTTGTCTGTAAGTGTATAAAGGTTCGAAATAAAACTGAAAAGTCTTCTTGTATGGCAAAGAGCTCATAATGAAAAGATATTTAGATGAGTTAGGCCTGTAAATCAGAAATACGCAGGATATATCTGACTATTCAGGAACTTTCAAAAACAGCACCAGTATTTCCAAGGCACTCCAATCATCCTCCCAAGGGCAAATTTGGAAACTGACAATTTAGCTGGGCATTGGAGAGTCAGTGCATTACAGAACACGGTGGGGTGGGGTAAGCAAGCCTTCTCTAGGCTTTCATGTTTGAAGACCCAAGTTCAAAGTGCTTCTTGGAGTTTCAGCCAAAATATCCTCCCACCCCAGACTTCTCTTCCTGAGCAAGTCTTTGGGTTTTCAGCTTAATAACAAAAAGGCCTATACTTCAGTCCATGCCCTCAATGGATCCTTTGACTGTGTCAGAAGACACAGCTCCATATCTAAGAGTACAACTAAATTTTATTTCAAAAGTACAGCCCGGGTACCCTCTGGGTGCTCGTGTGACCATGAAGAAGGTATATGGAAGCAGGGACTACCTGCTCCCTCTTAAGGAGCTGACAGCCAGGAGAGGAAAAACAAATGGGGAATATGTGAAACGATGCAAGACTGATCCTAAACTGAATAAAAGTAAGTGCTGCAGGGCTTCCCTGGTGGCGCAGTGGTTGAGAGTCTGCCTGCCAATGCAGGGGACATGGGTTCGAGCCCTGGTCTGGGAAGATCCCACATGCTGCGGAGCAACTGGGCCCATGAGCCACAATTACTGAGCCTGCGCGTCTGGAGCCTGTGCTCTGCAACAACAGAGGCCGTGATAGTGAGAGGCCTGCACACCGCAATGAAGAGTGGCCCCCGCTTGCCACAACTAGAGAAAGCCCATGCACAGAAACGAAGACCCAACACAGCCATAAATAAATAAATAAATACATTAAAAAGAAAAAAAGTAAGTGCTACAGGCCTCAGGCATTCTGAGCAATGAAGAAGAAATGCTGGGAAGGAATGCGGGGTAGCTTAATCTATTGAACTGATTCGTCAGTATCCACAGACCCATCCTTCCATATGGACATCACTGTTAGGGAATAAACTCAAAAGAATGGGGGGTGATGAAATTTCTAGTCACTCTATTCTACCAGATAAACTGTGGTCCAGAATTGGTTGAGACACATGATGAGAGATCTAGAAACCACATCACTTACGAAACAGTAGAAGAAACCCAGAATGCTTGGCCAAAGCAGACTAGTGAATGACTGATGGCTGTTTTCAAATATCAGAGAAGGGATACATAAAGGAAGATATGATCTATTCTGTAAGGCTATAAAGAGCAGAATCAGGACCAATGGATTGAAGGCAACCATTATAAAAGTTACAGAAGTTACACCAAAGTAGGTTTTAACTGAAAATAAAGAAGATAATCTAACAGAGTGGCCCCAAAATAGAATGAACTAATCAACGGCCACCAAAAACCCAAAAGCAAACATTCACTGATAGTCTACTATTTTCAGACACTGAAAAATGTTTTAAATGAATTGTCTCATCTTCTCCTCATAATTTTATACGGTTATTATCATCTCCATTACTATTCATATTTCACAAAAAAATAGACAGAATAAAAAAATAAATAAGAGAGATTAAATACTTTGTCCAAACTCACACAACAAGTATGTGGCTGAGGCAGGTTTCAAAGCCAAAGTCCAAGCTATTACAATTATATTGTTTAAAAAGGAGTTAAAAAATCAGAAAATAACAAGTGTTGGTGAGAATGTAGAGAAATTGGAACCCTTGTGCATTGTTAGTGGGAATGTAAAATGGTCCAGTTGTTGTGGAAAATGGTATGGCATTTCCTCAAAAAATTAAACATAGAATTACCATATGATCCAGAAATTCTATTTCTGGGTATATACCCAAAAGAATTGAAAGCAAGAACTTAAACATATATTCTGGAACTAGATTGTGGTAATGGTTGCACAACATCATGAATGTACTAAATGTCACTGAATTGTACACTTAATGATTAATTTTATGTTATGTGTATTTTACCACAATAAAAAAAAGAAAAGAACTGAAACATGTATTTGTACACACATGTTCATAGCAGCATTATTCACAATAGCTAAAAGGTGGATGCAACCCAAGTGCCCATCTTCAGATGAATGGATAAATAAAATGTGGTACATATATACCATGGAATATTATTAAACCTTAAAAAGGAAGGAGGGCTTCCCTGGTGGCGCAGTGGTTCACCTGCCGATGCAGGGGACACGGGTTCGTGTCCCGGTCCGGGAAGATCCCACATGCCACGGAAAGGCTGGGCCCGTGAGCCATGGCCGCTGAGCCTGCGCGTCCAGAGCCTATGGTCCGCAACGGGAGAGGCCACAACAGGGAGAGGCCAGCGTACCGCAAAAAAAAAAAAAAAAAAAAAAAAAAAAGGAAGGAAATTCTGACACATACTACAACATGGGTGAACTCTGAAGTCATCATGCTAAGTAAAACAAGCCAGACCACAAAGGACAAATACTGTATGATTCCAATTACATGAAGTACCTAGAGCAGTCAAATTCATGGAGACAGAAAGTAGAATGGTGGTTGCCACAGGCTGAGGGGTGGAAGGGATAGAGCATTCTTGTTTAATGGGTACAGAGTTTCAGTGTGGAAAGATGAAAAAGTTCTGCAGATGAAGGGTGGTGATGGTCACCAAACAAGTGAATTTAACGCCACTGAACTGTACACATAAGGATGGTTAAAATGGCTAATTTTGTGTTATGTATATTTAACCACAATATGTTTTTAAAAGGAGTGAGATGTTCATGGCTAGAAGTGTTCAAGTGGAGACAAGATGTCCATATGTCAGAGATGCTGAGGAAGGGATTATTATTCCAGGAAGGGGCTGGGTTAAGAGAACTCTGAGATTCCTTCCAACTCTAAAATTCTCTGACAAGATAAGCACTTCATCAATGACAGAAGTAAAAACCTGTTTTATTTTTCCCCCAAAAGACAGACTACTTTTTATCCTGGAGCTTCCCAGCCTGGACCCTGAGACAGCTGGGTCCTAGAGGTGGTTTACAATCAGATTCTCTCATTTTCGTAAAGCATATTACCAGCAAACCATTTCCAGCTCCATTTTAATGAGGACCAGTTTGTTATTTTTTTGGAAACCCCTGACTTCCATTGTTATAGAAAAGATACAAGAAAAGAAAACCTAGGTCTTGCAGTTCAAGAATTAATGAAGGCCCTGAAACAATTACGCCTTAAATATACAAGGGTCTCCTTAATGTAAATAGACTGTATTGCACTGCAAATCTTCTTAGAACAAGGGAACCATTTCAGCATGACAGAGTGGGCGATGTAGCAGGGCTATAGTGTGCACTTAGTTTTCGATTTTACTTCCGTTGCCGTTGAGTACTGTACAAATAGCCTGGCTTAAAGGATCTGGGAAACACTAGGTCACAGTGTGAAATATATGCTAATATAGCACAATTTATATAAAAATAGAGGAATGTAAAGAGCTAACTGAAGCCAGAGGTAGTGGCTCCAGCCAAGTGGGGTCTGAGGAACACTGATAATGCAAAGAGAATGTTGTTCTCATTAAAACCTCCAGGAATACTACCCTCAGGTTTTCTTCCAGTTTAAATGCCATGATAAATTAAAACTGAATTTCTGCTGCTCTCTGAAAGCAGGCATATGTCTCTGCATTACTGAATCAGGGTATGACAGGTTAAATATAAATTAAAAGTCAGTATGACACAAAGATTAACATTCCCAGTCCCCACGGCTGAAGAGCTAATAGAAGAGTGGGGAAAAGCTGAAAGTGTGTTAAATAGGCAGCCAGCGTGAAAAGTGAAGTAAGTATGGTTAAAAACAACTGTTGTTTAGTTACCGTTTATGGGTCAGACATGAGAATTTCCCACTCATTGTCTCGTTTAGTCCTCATGATGTACGTTAAAAACCAGAATAACATTTATTTATATAATAAATTCCGCTGAAATCATTCCACAGCAAACCCATGGTGGACTCATCTATTAGCTCATTTCCAGAGGCAGGCAGGCTCTCGGACTTCTGACACGTTCTGATTACTTGGGTCTGTGTAACAGCATTCAAGGGGTAAAAGAAGCCAAGACAGGGACAACAGAAAAGCCATTGATGGATTCTAGGTAATTGAGGCAGAAAACCTGGAATTTAAGGCCTAAAGGTGAAGTTCAAAAGTATATATAATTTATTAGATGGTATGGGTTTGGTTCTCCTCTGCTACTGTCCATCTTCCATGCCATAATGCCCACACCATATGAGGGTTCTTTTCTAAGAACCCTCTGCTTAGAACCTTCACTGGGCATCTATTTCACATGATATGAAGTCTAAAGCCCTCAGCAGAGCATGCAAAGTCCTTTATAATCTAGTCTGCCATTATTCCAGCCATGCTAAACCATAGCTCACCATTCCAAAGACACTTCACCCTTTCATGCCCTGATTCTCCTTACTGGGATGCTCATTTCCATCCCTCTGCCCTCCTCTAATTCATTCTTTGATATTCAAATCAGGACAGGGATTATATCTTTCTTATTCACTACTGTAATCTCAGTGCAAGGAATAGAGTTGGTGCTAAGTAAATGTTTATTGAATGCAAGAGTGAGGGAGATAAAGAAAGACATAAATAAAGGAGGGAGGTAGAGAGGGAGCAAATTGTCTCGTCTTTCATCCTTCCAAGCCATTCCCTCCTCTAAGCTATACAGAACATAGTCATACACCCCTTCACACTGTTCTCCAAGCTTATCTATTGCTATGCTTTTTCCCCATCTAGACTCTCAGCAACCCAAAGGCAAGGACTGTGTTTTTCTAGATTGCCAATGCTTAACTCAGTGCCTGGCAGTAAACAAGAAATGACTGAATGAATCGTTTTGAAGTTCTTATAAATCCCACTTAAAGGAATTACTTTAGCTGGTAGTAATGTGGAAGTCTCAGGCAACATTTTTTTGTTTGCTTTGTTTTTGTTTTTTTTTGCGCTACACGGGCCTCTCACTGTTGTGACCTCTCCCGTTGCGGAGCACAGGCTCCGGACGCGCAGGCTCAGAGGCCATGGCTCACGGGCCCAGCCGCTCCGCGGCATGTGGGATCTTCCCGGACCGGGGCACGAACCCGTGTCCCCCGCATCGGCAGGCGGACTCTCAACCACTGCGCCACCAGGGAAGCCCTCAGGCAACATCTGGATCGGGTCCCTGTGATTCAAGTTTGGCAGACCGGGTAAACAACCATCTGACAAAATATGGTCCAAGTAAGGACTCTTTCCGTTTTCGAGAGCCAACCTAGATTTATGCACTGAAGCTCTTCCTCCTTAGAAAGCTCTAAAGGTCTTCCCTCAGAAGCTGTTTATACACACTTTTCACAAGCTTAGTTATCAGATTTCCCAGTCCAGAGTTGACTAGACACAACGAATGGACAGCAGGAAAGGAGATGGAGGCAGATAAACTAGAAAGCACTCTGAAGAGAAAGAGAGAGGACCCAAGGACAGCTTGGGGCAATCAGTCTAAACTCCAACAGACCCTGGGTCTGTACTATACGGCAGCACCGTCCAATAGCTCACAATGGTGACCGTGCATTATTGTGAAAAGGTATCCCTTTTTACGAAGACAGAGGTGTATGGGCAATCCATTAAGGAAGATTTCCACTAAACAGCAAAGCATTTGGCATTCAATGGGGAATGCTTTGGTTAGTTGGAAAATTCACTTAGGTAGAACAGCTAATGAGCTGACAATGCCAGATATAAAATGTGCTCCTATAGAAACCAAAGAGACTTCATATCATGTAATCTGTCCATTTCCAGATACCCGACACATGGAAATGGACCAAGGGAAACATCAGCATGAAAATACACTTTAAGTTAGGGTCCTAAATGCAATTCCAGGAGAGGCTGTATTCCCAGGCAATCCCAAACCAACTGCATGGCCTTACATGGCCCTCTGCACAGAAACTCTTTCAGGAGCTTACGTTTGATACAAAGAAAGTCAACATGAAGTCAACAGGAGCAGCTAACTTGAACACCCTAATGACATTTACAGGACGAGTCATGAATGCAGATTTAGCCAGGGACAATTCTCTGCACAAAGCAATCACTGTGCACTGACTTTAATCCTATGCCATGCAGCACCCTTTCCAGGATGGACAAATAGCAAACTTTAAATGTGATGGGCTGTGGTCTGGCTTCACGGAGAGAGAGGGGGGCAAACACTGTGGTGGACAGGGGAGTGGGCAGCAGTATACAGGTCCCAAAGCTCTGTCTTTCATTGACCATTTTCCCTTCCCCCCATTCCCCTCTCCCCCTTAGAGACTTCCCTGAGTCTGAGGTTCAGTCTGGGGACCCCTTGAAAGAAAACATTCCCAATACCCCTACTTCCTCCTATGCGGCCACCCTCATTCATTCCACCTTATTTAGAACCCACACCTTGCCCAGGCATTAAGCTAGGCAATTCCACAAAAATGATCTCATTTATGTGACAAATTTGAAAATGACATATTTCAACTTCATCTTCATGAACTATAGGGCACACAGAGAGAGTGTACATTAATTCATAGACTGAGGTCTGTTTAGAAAGGCTTACGTGTCCCTTGCTAAAAGAAAGAGCAGGGGGCTTCCCTGGTGGCGCAATGGTTGAGAGTCCGCCTGCCGATGCGGGGGACACGGGTTCGTGCCCCGGTCCGGGAAGATCCCACATGCCGCGGAGCGGCTGGGCCCGTGAGCCATGGCCACTGAGCCTGCGCGTCCGGAGCCTGTGCTCCGCAACGGGAGAGGCCACAACAGTGAGAGGCCCGCATACAGAAAAAAAAAAAAAGAAAGAGCAGGAACTATTATGATTTAGTAATCACCTACAGTGAGCCACACAGGGTGGGGTACTTAGTATCCCTTTGTTTCTTATTTGATCTTTACAATAACCTGGCAAGGAAGCATGACGTAGTAAATGAGGAAACTGTGGCTCTGAGAAATTAATCTCAGCTCAAAATCATGCAGCTAGTTGATGTCTCTAGCTAGAGCCTGGATTCAGACTTGGGTCTGTTGGACCTTGAAGGCCTAACTTACTCCACTCTACCATTTTTATTAAAGAATCAGGACATTTGCCCTTTCAACAATGGGGACCTAAAGGAAGTTTTAAAGCTGTGGTCTGATGTGATAATATCCTAAATCAAACCCATTTGGAAATCCTGAGGGACTACAAAGTACCAGCCCCATATGCCTGCCTTACTGAATATTTCTAAAACCTTAAAATCTGGTTCAAAGAAGCTTCAAGAACATTCCTAACTGGGGAATGTAATAGCTCCAGAACCCTGAAAAGGTATGGAAAGGCCAACTTCAACTTTCTTAGCCATCATTTCTAGAGGGGTCTTCCTTCCCCTTGGTGCCCATCTCTCAGCAGTGTGGGCAGAGAGGTTAGGACACTGGACAGTCTTTCTCCCCAATCTCAGTATCAACCAATATCATCAATATCAAGCAGAGGACTTGCTACCAGCTACCAGGCTTTGGTAGTCTGGGAAGTAGTAAAGAATAAAGAAATTTTAGAGAGCAATTCAGACTATCACACAGTATCCCCTGGACCTTAGTTTCGATATCTGTAAGATGGGGGAGGGTGGTAAAATTTCTTTCTGGTGGTTGTTATAGCAATCAAAGAGATAATGTATATAAATCGTAGAGCATAATGCCTGGCACACTGGAGGCTTTTAATCATCAGTCAGCTGAATTTAGCATCTTTAACACTCTCTTCTTGTGCTGTTCATAAATATTTTGTGAGCTTAATAAATCACAATAATGGCATGAGGCAACATTTACTGAGTGCCTACTATGTGCCAGGCACTGTTTCAATTACTTATTTAATCATCGCAATAATGTTAAAAGGTAGGTACTACTTTTATTCCCATTTTACCAGTAAGAACACTAAGGCACAGATGAATTTGCCCAGGTTATATATCAAGTTAACTAGGGAGTCTGGTTGGATGTCCCGCTACTCCACTTGTTGTAACTACTTTTGCTATTATTTTGTATAATTATCATAGCTCCCTTTAGTCCCAAAGGAATTCTCATCTAACTCCTTGAAAGCAGTTCCTAGGAATACTCTAATTTATCAGTAGCATATATCTTAAACTCCCAAAGTCTGAAAGGGCATTCAATTCTCTGACACTTAATGCAGTCTCTTCAGTTTAACTTCCTGGCTATTTAAAGATGTCTCGAGTTTGCTCCAAGTTTACTGAGTCTACCCAGAAAACAAAACCTTCTTAATGGCTTTGGTTTTGTAGACTTCGTAAACATTCTTAGAATGATAAAAGGATCACATGTGGTGTTATCTTATTGAATAATGGTCTGGTGTGTCTTCTCCTAAATGAAATGTTGGAGCAGTGTTTTTGTAGGCCAGTGATATATTAGAATAATACCATATATTTATACAGTGCTTTGCAATTTTCGAAGTGCTTTCCCAATTACTGTCTCATTTGATCCTCACCGCAGGCTTGCAAAGCAAGCAGGGCTACTATTATAACCAGCCCCATTTTATAGTCAATGTGGTCAAGCAGAAAGTATCCTGGGCTTTGAAGGAAAACAGAATAGGGTTCTGTTCCTTGCTCCTCAATATTCTAGCTGTGTGACCTTGAACTAGTTTCCTAACCCTTCCAAGCTTCAGTTTCTCATCTGCCAATCGGGCAGAAGAATTTACAAGGTTATGCAGAGGATCAAATGAGGTCGTCAGTGTAAAACAATTAGAACAGTGCCTGTCACCAATTATTTTATTATCATTATTATTATTTAATTCTTTAGTTTTAGTATTATTTGTTACTAGACAAAACATCATTAAAAAAAGAAAACCAAAAAGGAGGCAGCGAGAACAAAGTCCTGAAAACAAATTGGGCAAAGTGGGCTTTTATCCCCTTTCGGGCACTGGTTGCCAAGGAAGGGAGCATGTGACTTCAGTCACGTGATCCATGAAGAGGACCAGAGGAAGGGAAATGAACACTAGCTCACTTTGACAGCCCAGGAACAGCCCAGGAGCCCTCACTTTGGTGCCAGGGACCTTGGCTTGCTCAGAGCAAACCTGAAACCCTGGGCCAGGCCCACCCTCCCCTGCCTTCCACCCATTTTCCCAGTGGCCGGGACCAGGCTGAGCCTTCCAGCCCAGCCAGAGGATCCCAGGACCCCAGGCTCTCAAGACACCACGAGGGAGCCATGCATCAGCCCAGTCTGGCAGGTTCTATATCCTGATTGTGCCATTGGATGAACTCCCTTCTTATCAGAGTGGTCCTTTCGGAAGGTAAAAAGGAATACTCTCTAGGTGGGGAGAGGAAAAACAACCCCAAGAATCAGACCCTGACTTAAAGGCAAGCATCAATCCTAGCCTCTGGGAGGTCTCCCTTAGCCCCACATGGGAAGCTTTAACCTTCTCTGGGCTTCCAGCCCTAGCCCACCCCAGCCTATCCCAGGACAGACTAGACTACTGGGGCTGGAGCTGAACCTCTGTGAGGAAGGAGCAGAGACGGAGGAGCCTGTGGGAACTGAATCCTCTTCTGGCTCCATTCTGGGCTCAGGGGGCTACTTAACCTGTTTGACTTCGGTCTCCCTGTCAGTAAAAAACGATTGTCACAAGAATGAAATGTGACCATGGATGTCAGCCCTGAGCACCGTGCCTCCTATAGAGTAGATGAAAAAATAAATGATGGTGGTCGATTTTATAATTACTGTCTCCGCTGTTATCGTTATTAATTACACTGAAGTGATGCAGGTTTCTCTGATCTGGCAACGTGAGTGATCCAGACAAGTGTGTATTTGTTCTTCTAATAACTCCCAGAATCCAAAGCCTGTCTGTCTTCCTCTCACAATCTGCTAATGTGATCACTACAGCTTCCTGGGGCCACGCCCATGATCGCCCTTTCCTGAAAACCCAGCCTGGGGAGCTCTCCAGTGGAGAGGATTTTGTTTGTGGGCAGATAGCACTCTGGCTCCTGCAACAAGCATCCTTTGAGGGACAAGTGCTGGTTGGCCCCCTTACACAGAGCCCCAGGGTGGCTAAGACCATCCCCACCTCCTTCCCTCCCAGAGCCAGGTGGCTGAGGCCATCTATGCCTTCTGGCTAAACCCAAACCCCATTTTCTAAGCTTAACATAAACCAAGTGAGACGCCTGTTGACAGATGGAAAAGGGCAAGAGATTGAAAGAGACCTTGTAGATAAGAGCTGAGGTCTGTGTCTGCCCAGGCCCAACCTGACAATTACCTTGCCGCGAAAATGATGCCATTTACAGAAGATTTGGTTAATGATAGGTATAAGGCAGATGGTGGTACTTTTCTAAAGTAAGTTCTCAAACACTGAAAGTGGGACCTTAGTATTTGGAGAAGTATTAATATTCTTCGCTGGTTGCCAGGCAGGAGCCCAAAAAAGGTACAGCAGCGATATGAGTTCACACAGGTCAATCACTGTATTACATGGATTAAATGTCTCACGAAGGTAGGGTCATGGCAGTGTAACTTAAGAGAAGGGTCTGCAACAAGGATGTTCCTGGCCTCTCATTTCCTGGAGGGATCTCCCACCACCTTCACAACCTCGGGCTGTTTCATCAAAATCCTCAGGCCTTAGCTGCCACATTCTTATATCAGAGAAACTAATACCAACTAGATTTTTTCTTTTTGTAAAAAAGTTGGACCTTTGATGCAAAGGGTTGAGTTAATTAATCCCTTTCCTCATTCATGGTTCATTATCAGCACTGGTCCAGGAAAAATCCCTCTTTTATTTATTTTTCTGTTTATTCCCTTTAATCCACATTCCCCTCCCCTACCATAGGTACACACCCCACAGACTTCACGTGTATGCTTTTGTTCCCAAACATTCTTGCAAATGTGCATTGTCATTTTATGTGTATGTATTTTTAATTTTTTAATTGGAATTGAGTTTTAGATCTGTTTCTTATCATTTTTACCCAGCATTGTACTTTCAGATTCATCCATGTCATTATCAGCGTATCTACTTCATTATTTCTAAGTGCTGCATCCTATTTATGCTGGTGTTTTGTCCTTGGTCTTTTCTGGGCTGTTTGGTCATTTTCCCCTAGCCCCGTGCCCCTGAGGCTGACCTCTTCTACCTTGAATTGCAGCGCCAGCTCTTCCCTGGTCTCCAGCCCGCCATCCCACTCTGCAGATCTGAGACTGGTCAGCCTCCAGAATCCCATGAGTCAATTTCTTAACTCCTTATATATATATTGATATATGTCCAACTGGTTCTGTTTCTCTGGAGAACCCTGACTAATAAAGATGTGCACCCAAATTGTCTCCAATTCCCAGCTACCACCAACAGTGCTGTGGTGAAGACTCTTTACATGTTCCCTTACAGAAGTGTATGAGAGTTTCTTTGGTTTATATACCCAGAGGTAAAATTTCGGGGTCATGGAATGATATCAACTGTGTGGTGTTATAAACCATAATGCTATAACAAAACTAAAACATTTCACAATTATTTAGAGAGTGTTTACCATGTGCCAGACACGATATGTGGGAACTAGCAACAGAATAATCTACAAAATCATCCTTGCCCATACTGAACTTTCAGCAAAAAAGTATATAAATGATCTGGCAGACTGTTGGTGCCTAAGAAATGTGTAATTATCACTGAGGCCAAAATTATCTACACCACAGCTTTTTGTCCATACGACTTTATTGTTCCATTAATCTTCATCAACTTGATTTTACTATTCCAGGAAATTCTTGGCCAGGAAGATAAAGGTTGCAAATAACTTCCTGAAAACTCCATTTAATAAACATCAAATTGATCAACTTTTCCATAGATAGCATAAAATGACTGTTCATTCTCCAACATTCTCACTGATAGTTGTGTTCACTAATTCTAAACAATTATATCTTGATCCTTACACAATCCGACCAAGTCCTTGCATTCAAAGAACTGTCTTAACCCAAATCCCCAAACATCATAAATATCACAGCTTTTCCCTTTCTCCTCTTTCAAGGTAGTGTTCTCCCTTATCACAATAATAACTGCAGCTTTGGGCTTTCAACAGGTCATTAGGGTGGTTCTTTCAGGAAGCCAACATCAACTATCTCTATAAAGCATGTCTTGTATTTCCTCTTCCCCTCCCTGAATGCAGAAAAAAAAGTGGTGGTTTGGAATTAATATCAAGATCCCCTAATTCTAATCTTACTGGGCTGATCACAACCCCCAGTGTACATCCACCACAGATGGACATAACTTCTACAACATCTGTAAATGAAAGGGCAATGGTTGATGATTGCTAACGCACTCCAACACAAACTGGTATGAAAATCTGTTCAGGGAAATTATCAGCAACAAAAATGTCAGTTTCTTAGGAGGTTGAATTTAAGCACTCTTGCTAAGATCTTAGATGGGGAAGAGAGGATATGAATATTTTCCTTCTACAAAAGAGGTGAACATTTTGGTACAGTGTGCATACCACAACGGTATAGCTTGTGGGGAGCATGTGTCAGAGGCAAGGACAAGCAAGGTAGAGTCACATGGGGATGATGGTGGAGATGATAATATAGTGGAGAGTGCCTCTGCCATGTTCTGGACACTGTTCTAAGTCGTATGAACTCATTTGATTCTCAGAACAATTCTACGAGGTCAATGCTGTTACCATCTCCTTTACTGATGAGGTAATTCAGTGAAGACGGGCAATCTTCCAGAGCTTCAGAATGACAGCCAACTTACTAGGTTCATTTTCTTATATACCTTTGAAGGTGCTAATGAATAAAGCCAAATAGATGATGGAAGGAAGAGGGGGGAAAAAAACAAGACATTGAGAAACCAGGGATCTAGATTCTCCTCAGGCTGGAACTCTCTCCTAAATGGTGAAAAGTCAATGATGGTGTTACAGTACCACAGTTTGACAATAGTGTGTATCTAGTTAATGGCATGATGTTGCCATTGGACTAGAGAGTATGTGCATCGTATTAAATCAAATTGCATGTCTCTGTTACTTCCTGAAGTAATACTGGAAGTTTGATTCTTAAAGTGGACCACTTTCCCCCCTCTGAGCATCTATAGCTTTCTGAAATCCCTAATTTCATGCTTAAACAGTCTTAGAAGAGCAGAAAACAGAGTCAGAGGACATTAGAAGATCTGCATTCAAGCCCCAATTCAATCCTTTCCTGGCTGTTTCCTAAGGGCTATATAGTTTTTACTTCTCTGCACTTCAGTTTCCTTATCAGGAACATAAAAGGATTAGACAAGGTCACCCAACCAGCATTCACATTCCATGGCATTACCTTTTGTCAACTCTACCAGGAGTGCATTGCAGGGGTATCTAGTTTTCCTGCGTGTTGCTGTTTAACTTATGAATGCATGTCTTGGCTCTCCAAAGGACTGTTAATTCCTTGAGGGCAAAACCTCTACCATATACTTTGTTCTTGAAACCATATAAAGTACATTTTTTTCAAATTCCACAGCACTATTAGCCCAGTGGATGATCAAAAAATAGTTTCCAAATGAATGAATGCACCCTTGCAAGTCATGATTTATGCTTCAGCCAATTAAATGCTATCCTTTTTAGCAATCCTCAGCATGAATTTTGGAAGATGGCAAGCTGCTGCATGTGGCTGAAACGATGGAAGCCTCTTTCCCAATCCCATTCACAGGTCCCTAAGGTGGACGAGGTATCACCCACCAAGGAAATGCCTAATGGAATACTGTCTCAGCAGATTACACAGCATCAACCTCAGACAGGACTGTGGGATCTCAAAGCCAGGGAGAAATTATATAACGCTCAGAAATGTGCTTTGGCACAGGGTGGGGGCACTGTGGCACCACTTCGTGTGTGTTCAGCAATTTCAGCATCCCATGATTTTTCTGTTTCATACTTCTGGGCATGAAATACAAAGAATTCTGTGTAACTGCTTAACTGCTAGATAGCTGACCCCAAAAAAGTTCATTTCAGAGAACTCACCCAGGCAGCTAATTATACCATCACAGCTAATTACTGATTTACTTTTTAAAGACTAATCTTCCACTTTAAACACCCATATTATTGCTATTTCTAAGGCAGGAAGAAACAGAGAGACACAATTTAATGATGGGTCACTCACTAGTCGAATGCTGGCATGATTCATTAACAAGCTATACCATATTGTCAAAATACAGTACTGTAAACTTATAATCAATTTTTATTCATTTGGGAGATATTTCTAGCTTGTGGGGAATCCAGAGTCCTTGCTCCAGTATCGTCTTTTTTCCTCTTCCTCTGCCAGCCATTTGATTTTAATGTTCATTAGCCCCTCCAAAGAATGTGAGGAAAAAACCAGGAAGTCAGGCCACTGGACAGCAGTTCTGGCCGATCACCTACTGGGCTAAAATGACATTTAATCTGTGCTTTGACTGTTCTTCTTTTGTTGCAGATAATAAAGAAACAGCTCTGATGCAAACAGAATGTTGGTGCTGGGAGGAACTTTGGAAGCCTTCTACTGCAAACATGCTTTATAGATTATAAAACTGAGGTACAATGAGGCAAAATGCCTTGTTGGAGGTCACATAAGTAGCCAGAGGCAGAGCTGAAATAAGAACCCAAATCTTTAGACTCTCAGTTCAGTGCTTTCCCCTTAAACGTTTTAGTAAGTGTGGTAAAGACACAGGCTCAGAAAAAGACATGAGAAAATAAGAGTTTATGTATCTAACACATTCTTGGGAAGATTCAAGTAATGTCCACATGAAAGACATATTCAATTAGTATTTTAGGAAAATTCAACTAATACTGATATTCAGTATTTCTTGACCGCCTACTATGTGCTCTTTTATTTTACGTTTTCTCATTTACTCTTCAGCACAGCCCAGTAAAGTTGATTTTAATATTTCCATTTTGCTGAGAAGGAAGCTAAGGCTCAGAGAGGCAAAGAGATTTGCTCAAGGGCACACGGCTAGTAAGGATTTAATTCTAGATTTAAATCCAAGTTTTCTGGCTCAGTACAGAGCTTTTTCACTCATTTCAGTGCTTCACAAACTTCAAATATTCATATTCCACTTTCCCAGTATTTTGTTACCAGAACTATTGCTGACTTATATTTCCTTAGTTGATACACTGTTTTTACTCAAATAAATTTAGTCTTCACTTAAGATGTAGTACCCATGATATCATGAGTTTAGTGGGTTAAATATATGAGTTATATACATAAGTTAAACATAAAACTTAAAAAATTTTTTTTTAAAATTCATCTTTATGGCATCTGAAATTTCAACTGCAAACTGCCAACTACTTCACACTCTGAGAAACAGGGACCTCATAGGCATGTTTTAAGGAATAAATATATAGCACTTAGAACACTTAGGGCTCTGTGGCCATCGTTATATTATCATCATTAGTCAAAGCTTCCTAATCCTCGCTCCCAGGAGAATCTCCTGAGATACTTTTTTTTTTTTTAAGTTTCTAAGTTTTTAAATTTTCATTTATTTTTGGCTGGGTTTTGGGTCTTTGCAGGCTTTCTCTAGTTGCGGCGAGCGGGGCCTACTCTTCATTGCGGTGCGCGGGCTTCTCATTGTGGTGGCTTCTCTTGTTGTGGAGCACGGGCTCTAGGCGCGTGGGCTTCAGTAGCTGTGGCACGTGGGCTCAGTAGTTGTGGCTCGCGGGCTCTAGAGCGCAGGCTCAGTAGCTGTGGCGCACGGGCTTAGGTGCTCTGCGGCATGTGGGATCTTCCCCGACCAGGGATCGAACCCGTGTCCCCTGCATTGGCAGGTGGATTCTTAATCACTGCACCACCAGGGAAGTCCCCAGAGATACCTTTTAAAATGCATATTCTCAGACCCTGTTTCTGGATCTGGGATGAAGGCCAGGAACTGACTTTATAAACAAACATTCAGAATGTCTGCTTCTGATGCTTAAGTCATATTCCTAGAAACCCCATGACACGATATTGGGGACTATACCATTGACTGAAGCAGGAGTCCCTTAGCATAACGACCTCCATCAACACTTTAAACAAGCCTTGATATTATTTTGGAGTCACCAGATCACAAAGCAGAAGTGACTCCACAGGTGCCTTAATTTGGACCCTATTTCTATGAAGTGCTCCAGCCACAAAAAATCCCAAACAGGTTGTCATCAGCTTTGTTTTCAGAGGTCCTCCTTTGGCAGCCCCTGTGCGAATCTCTCTTTTCCCACTGGGACAGAGTAGAGGTATCTGGGGGGTAGAAGTTCACTCTCTTCAGGCCTCGCATTTTCATGGATGGAATATCCCAAAGCAGTGAAGTCATAAATATGCCCCGGGCAGCCCATGGGGAGCGTTTGATCTTCTGCCCAGTGATGTCTGCTTGTCATCTGCTCAGCCTCATTCATCACAATAAAGACAAGGAGCTAAATTAGAGAGCAAGGTCCAGTGTTGGGGATCTCTGCGGAGGAGACAGGACAGCCGTCACCCTGGGACAGGCCAAGAGGGCAGGGGGCAAGGAGGTGGAGTGATTGTGGCAAAGCCAGGTGGGCCAGCAGGTGAGTGAGACCAGGAGAAGAGGAGAGACCCCGCCCATCCTCAGCACGGGCTCCTTGACCACGAATGTGGGCACTGTCGGCTGCACGGTTAGCTCAATACTCAGCATTTCAAGGCAGAAAGTGGTAACAACCAGCTATGTGTTGTTTAGATCTTCAGTCTTTAAAAAAAAATTAATTAGCTGCCAACATTGAATAAAAGGAAATTGTACAAGTCTGGATTTCTGGTTTTTCTGAAAAAATGGACAATCTCATAACACTAGGTCCATAATCCAATGTGTCAACAATTGGCTAGAGTTAAATAGACCATTTCCATCAGACAAAGTACTGATATCCAGTTGTGATGTCCACATCACTCTTCAATGGATTATATCGAACCTTCTTCACCCAAACACCTACCTGCCCTGTTGGCAATGGAGTTGGTAAACCACATGAAACCCACTTTGCTGAGTGAAATACAGATGCCACTACCACATTATCTTCTTTCCTTTCCCAAACCTCTATATTTGTAAAATGCCAGGACCCAAGACCTAACTAATACCTCATAGGTTCAATAAACATGAGTTGATGAATAAAGAAATTTATTGAGCCTAAAGCTGTGCTAGGCATCTCAGGGGATGATACAAAAGTGAGCACGACATGCACAGGACTTCAAAGAGGGAGTCTGGGGCAGAAAAAAGGGCACCAGAGTTGGTCTGACTTGGCTGGTGTCTTTGGGCAAATCACTTAACCTCTCTGAGCCTTGGGTTCCTCATCAGGAAAGTAAGGATATTAGACCTCACAAGGCTGTTTGAAGGGTTAAATGAAAGAATGTATTTGAGAGCCCAGGCTAAAGGGAAATTCCCTGTAAGTACACCAAAGTTAGAAGGTGAAAATATGCAACAGAGAGGGAAGCATAGGGCAAAGAAGGAAACATACAGTAGGTTGAGGGGCTCAGAAAAAGCTCCAGGAAGGAAATGGGTTGTAATCTCGGCCTTGAGATACACACAGGATCAGGTCTCACTGAGAGATGAGTGAGAAAATTCTAGGCAGAAAAAAGGGTAAGAGTGGAAGGGTACAGAGTAGAAAGGTGGGTTTGATCAGGACATCGAGGGTAGCCCATGAATGCCATGCAAAGGACCGCAAACCCGATTCACACAGTCTACTACCCACCCATTGTGGGCGTGAGCGTGACTGAGAATAAGGTTTTATCACCTGCAGACTCTCCTTGCGCCTGAGCTAACTCCTCTTACTCACACCCATCAGGTAGATAAAAGGTCATGATTCCAGTGACCCCCCACACACACATGCACACACACATGCACACACATACACGGGCACACATGTACCGCTAGTCAGGCCGTTCCAGATCCTCCTTTTATAAGCACTGCCATTAGAATGTTCACAATGAAGGGCTTTAAATCAATCTAAGCGGTGAACTTTAAACTTGGCCCAACTTTTACAAGATTTATGAAGACCTTTCATGTGAGGCTTTGCAGATGTTTTATTTTATATTGCTGGGTGACATATATCTTTAAAGCCCAAAATGAGACGAAAGAACTGGTAGGTTTCTACATCTTGAAGAGTAGTAGAACTACCCTGGTACTTAATAATCAAAGCATCCTACTACCAGTTGGAGTAAATATTAACAAGATTATTTCAGTTATGAAAATGCTAATGCAAATGTATTGCTTATCATGTGCCAAGCCCTGTTCTGAGTGCATTACATATATTAACTCCCTTAATCTTTACAACAGCCTATAGGTTATGCAAGATTATAATTATCCTCATTTTATAGATGAGGAAAGTAAGGCATAAAAGGGTTAAATAATTTGTCCAAGGTCACATACCTAATAGATGACAGAGCTGTGGTTTGGGCCCAGAGTCTACTCCTTAACCAATATGCTACTCTACCTCTCATGAAGAATATGAACATCTATGCAGGAAGTAAGGAAGGAGTCACAGAGGGCTTTGAAGAAGGACTGACTCCATCTGGATTGTCTGCATCCAAGGGCGACAACGGATAGTGCTTGAGAGAGAAGAAGACCCCTAATAGTGAATGCCTTATTGTCCACAGACACAGAAGGTCAGAGCTAAAGTCCTTTAGACCTCAGCTAGGGAAGCAGTAAGTGCAGTGGCTAAGAGTGAGGGCCCTGGAATCATACTGCCCGAGTTGGTTCCATCACTCTCTGCTCTGTGCCCTGAGGCAGGTTACTTAACTTCTCAAGACCTCAGTTTTCTCATCTGTTCAATGGAAATAATCATATTTACCTCATAGAGCTGTTGAGAAGATCAAAATAATTCATAAAAGCAGTTAGAATGGTGTCCGGCATATAAGAAGCTCTCAACCAAGGTTAGCTATTGTTCTTATTTCGGCATTTCCCTCTTTCTGATCAGAATCTAACAAAGCAGCTCCGTGTAGGGCTAGTTTTATTCCAGTTTTAAGTGTGGCTGATCTTAGAGTTTAGTCACCCCCAGGCAGGGCCTATGAGCTCATGGAGTGGACCACCCGGGGTCAGTTTGCCAGAGAGATTCGAGTGCCTCTTAAGGGAAGAAAGAGTTAACAACCAGGGTTTGAGCCAAGGAAGGACCAAGAGAACAAAACAATTGTTCTGTTATCATTATTATTTTGATCTTCTCTTTATGCCCATATTAATGTGATCTGAAGAAATAAAAAATTACTTATTTTTAATCAATTTATTAAGTACCTACCATTACCTATTATTGCACTAGATTCTAGAAACACAAAAGGTAATGGTCCCTGCCCTCACAGAGCCCATGGTCTTCTGGTAAGAGAGGAGCCAGGCGATGTCCTAACAGCAATGAAGGGGAGCAATGGATGGGGGGCTATGGGAACAGGCAGCAGGAGTGCCCAACCCACACTTTGGAATTTGGGTAAGATTTCCTGGAGGAAGTAATATCTGACTCAAGATCTAAGGAATAAAATGGAATGGTCCAAACAAGTGAGGGAAGGGGTGGCTGGCGCTTTAAGATTTAAGGAAAAAGGGGGCAGGCAATGAGACTGGAGAAGTCAGCAGGGCCATGGCAAAGAGACTAGATTTTATTCTGTATTCTAAGGGCAGGGGGGGAGCCGCGAAGGAGGTGCCATGCAGAGGAATGATGTAATCAGAGTTACACAAAGAAAGATTAAGTGTCTGGAATGTGAAGAAGTGACTGGGGGCTGGAAAACCTGAGGAAAAGTAGCAGGGATTAGGGTAAAGAGAAGGGGACTGAAATGAACAATGTCTCCATAGGAGGGGTAATTAACAGACCTGGGTGGTTCAATAGATGTGGACTGGACAGCAGGAAAGGAAATGGAGGAAGAGAGATTTCTGGCTCGGACACTGGGTGGACAAGAGGACTCTTCATGGAGAGAGAGGAAACACAGGAGAGAAGCTGGTTTGGGTGGGGATCAGGGGAGAAGATGACACCAAACTCAGTCTTGGACAAGCTGAGTTTTAGGTGGCTCTTAGACTCCCAATGGGAGCTAACAATCGGCTCTGAGTCTGTAGCTCAGAAGAGCAACCCAGACTGGAAATACAGATGGGAAGCCATCACTCAACAGGTATTGTCTAGAATGATGGGAGAGGATGAAACTCTCAAGTGAGACCATGGAATGTGAGAGAAGACCAAACCTGGTACCAAACCATGAGAAGCAGCAGAATTTAATGGAAACGTAAAGAAAGCAGGAGTTGCCAAAGAAGTGAAATAGCTTGTCTGTATCTTCCTCCACCCCTGAGGGCATTAAACTTCATAAGGGCAGGTTCTCCATCTTGTTCAGTATTTTATTCCTGGCACCAGGCACGGAGCCTGGCGCAAAGCAACAACTCAGTAAATATTTCTTGAATGAATGAGTAAATTGTCTAAGTTCACACAACCAGAAAGCCACAGTAGTTGGGATGACTCCAAACAGGATTTCTCCCACTGTGTGCTGAGAAAGTCCAGAATCTGGAGTAAAGAGAAAAGTGATATGTAAGGTTCCCCGATAGCTCTATAATTCTAGGATTCCAAGGATGCTCTTGTTTAATGCTCCTTGCCGCAAAACACTTAATGGGAAATTATTCATTCATTTTATTATTTCCTGGGTCTGCACCACCTTCTGTAAACACTGAACTTTGTGAGCGAATTCCTGCAGACTTGATGGCTATGCTATCATGGTCCCTGGCAGGACGGTTTACAGGGGACCTTCTCTTTCTGCCTGTGCAACGCACATGGATCCCAGCCAGGCAGTTCACCGGATGCTACGGTCAGGACCTTTTAGAGAACTAGTGGATGTGTACAATAAACTTGAGGGTGGGATAGTTTGATTCATCTCACTCTTTTCTGTTATGGTATTTCCCACACAGCAAAGAAACTGGCACTGTTATTTTTAGCGTTCATTACAGAAATATCTATATTTTAGATAAGGTTCTATATTTAGAAGTTTATCTAAACATATAAACATTTAAATTAGGTTTATCTAAACATGTAAATATTTAAATACCTAAATAAATATATAAGTATCTAGATATTTAGACATTTAGATAGGTTTCTATATTTTAGATTTCTCATAAGAAAAATTATAGGCATTGCTAAAAAAAACAAAAAAAACAGAAAGAGAAATGTTAATGAGAGAATAAAAATATTTCATAATCCTACTATCCAGAAATAATCATTATTGTCATTTGGGGTTACTTCCACTCCTTTTCTATACACTGCTTTAAATAGCCGAGATTGAATAAAATAACTATGTACATTCCTTCTTAATATAGTATTCTATTTTATGTATATGCCAAATTTGTAAAATTATTCTCTTATTGCTAAGCATTTATTTTGTATTTGTCTTTTCAGTACTGTAAGTTTGTTATTAATAACTTTGTCCATAAATTGTCTACATTCTAGGCCATTTCTCTAGAACAGATTCCGAAAAATGAATTACTAGGTCAAATACAATGTAATTATCATATAACCTTCTTTGACAGAAAAACTTCTTACCATCTACCTGTAAATTATTAACAGATGCAGAAGTATATTACACATAGACATACATAGACATACACTCATGCAGTCATATACCCTTACCAATTTCTAAAGGCCTAAAGAGTACAAAATGTAATAAGGAATTATGCGTCCGTCGTAAGAGGAGCTTCCTAAACAGACTTTGGCCTAATTCATTTTCCAGGATTAAAAAAAAAAAACGACAAAAAACTTGTGTTAAAAAACTTGTGTAGGGCTTCCCTGGTGGCGCAGTGGTTGAGAGTCCGCCTGCCGATGCAGAGGACACGGGTTCGTGCCCTGGTCCGGGAAGATCCCACATGCCGCGGAGCGGCTGGGCCCGTGAGCCATGGCCGCTGAGCCTGCACGTCCGGAGCCTGTGCTGCACATCGGGAGAGGCCACAACAGTGAGAGGCCCGTGTACCACAAAAAAAAAAAACACAAAAAAAAACACTTGTGTAAAACTACCTCACCTTCACATGGATGTTCACTCATAACGTGTCATAGCACACCACCAGCCACAGGAACCCAAATGCCACAGAGTATCATGAAGTGTCAGGGTCAGGAGGGACCAGGACATCCTCTAGTCCAAACTCCCATTGTATGAATGAGGAAGCTGAGGACCAGAGAGAAAGGATGATTTCATCATCCACTTTAGTGATAAAGTCACACAAATAAAATAGTAAATGACAGAATTAGCATGAGGGCAGGTGGCTTTAGGTCACTTCAATGCTTACTGAACTTCTTGCACATGCCAGGTACTGTATTAAGTGTGGAAATACAGAGGTGACTACAGCAGGGTCGATAAAGATGGTAGAAGATAGAAAGAGGAGAACTAACAGGAGGAGTTATGAAAGGGAACTGTGTTTATTTTCCCCTGTAGGATAGTATCTTTACTACGTTATCTTCCATTTTATGCAGGTATTGTTTTTTCTCAACTTAGGTTCTAATGATGTTATTTCTTAAGAAGGAATCAAAACTTATACTTATTCCAAAAATTGGAGACAGGACATAAATAATTATATCCGCCAGGTTTTATAAAATATTAGACTAATAACAACCACCTCCACAACTGCTTTGTTTATTGAATAGTTACTATGTGCCGAGCACTATTCTAAGCCCTTCACTTATAATACAGTTGACTATTGAACTACGTGGGTGTTAGGGGCACCGACATTCCAAACAGTCGAAAATCCACTTATAATTTACAGTCAGCCAAGCCCTCTATGTTCACAGTTCCTCTGTATCTAAGGTTCCACATCCTCAGATTCAACCAACCATGGATCATGTAGTACTGTACTATTTAATACTGACAGAGATCAGCGTCGAAGTGGACCCACACAGCTCAAACCCTTGTTCAAGGGTCAGCTGTAATTCGTTTAGGCTGAGCCTCTATTAAATCATAGCAAGTCCCCTTAAGAACTCATTTGAGAAAATCCCAAACCTGATGAGGCCAAATAAATTAAATCCCAAAGAGCTTAGAGAATCCCTCCTGATAAGGCAGCACCGAATCAAAGTGGAATGTAAGCAGGTAAGTGGGAAAACAAGGTCACTGAAAAACAAGGTGTGAAGGCCTCCTGGAAAGCTGCTATCTGCTAGCCCAGGAATTGATCTGAAGTAAGAAGCTTTTAGACCAATTGGTTCAATGCTTGTTCATGCTCCAGTTAAGGAGATTAGCCCCACAATACGTAATGCCAGTTCCCTCAGTCAAAGTGGAAACTAAAATTTGACTAACCTGAAACAATACATAGTTCTCAATTACTGAGAGGTTTTCAGAGGCAGGAAAATAATTAGAAAAAGTAACTAATTACAAAAAAGAGGCTCTTAATCAGGACTTGGTTGAGATGGGCAGGAAGTGTCACTTAGAGGGAAGAGTGCAAGGTGAGGGTATGCGGCTTGGGCAGGACACCAACAGAGACTCATTCAGCCTTTCCTTAGCTCACCTCAGACTAGGTAAGTTTTTTTTTGTTGTTTTTTTACATCTTTATTGGAGTATAATTGCTTTACAATGGTGTGTTAGTTTCTGCTTTATAACAAAGTGAGTCAGTTATACATATACATATGTCCCCATATCTCTTCCCTCTTGCGTCTCCCTCCCTCCCACCCTCCCTATCCCACCCCTCTAGGTGGTCACAAAGCACCGAGCTGATCTCCCTGTGCTATGCGGCTGCTTCCCACTAGCTATCTATTTTACGTTTGGTAGTGTATATATGTCCATGCCACTCTCTCGCTTTGTCACAGCTAGGTAAGTTTTTGAAGTCTTCAGATAGATCACACCTCCATACGAGGTTACCCAGCAAGAAATTTTACAAGCCTAGGCATCTGTTTGTCCCTGTGCAAAATTCAAAGACTTCAGGCTAGAACGGACTGTTCTCATGAACAGCCAAGTGACTCTGTCAACACACTGAGCTCAGGTGTGTCCTGCAATCCATGAGGAAGCTACACGCATGAGACCCAGGAAGCATATCTTGACATGCACCCCTGACGTTCAATGAAGGGGATTCCAGCTGGCACGCTGACAGTTCTGAGTAACTGAACCAACAGAGCAGCGTCTCCAGCGTGCTTTATGGCTACTTACTTGTTTGGCAACTTCCAAAGAAGCTAACTGGCTTTTACCACATCTGAGATATTACATGACAGAGCACGAGGATCAGAATGATAACTGGTTGTGGGTGGCAGGTATCCAGCGTTTATCCTGTGTCAGGCACTGCACTCAAGCTTTACTGACAATATAGGATTTAGTTCCCCCTAGCAATCCTGAGGGGGGTTACTGTCAGTAATGGTCATGTCCCCACTTTAAAGAGGAATAAACTGAGGCTGAGAAGTTTAGCGACTTGCCCAACGTCACAGAGCTGGTTAATAAGGAAGATGGAATTAGAGTCCAGGTCTGTCTGTGGTATTCACTGGGGCGACCACTGCCTCCCATGTTTCGTTTAGGAGCACCTCAAGCTTAATTTAGTATTTTGTCAATTAATTTGAAACCCAAGTCTCCAAAAACGACCTATCCTCTTAATATGCAAGTGATATAATAAAAGCTTAGAACTCTCTGTGCTGGGGACTGGACATTTGTGTCCCCCCCAAATTCCTATGGTAAAACCTAATGTCCAATGTGATGGTATTAGGAGGGGGTGCCTTTAGGGGTGATTAGGTCATGAAGGTGGAGTCCTCATGATTGGAATCAGTGCCCTTATAAAGGAGACCCCAGAGAGCTAGCTAGCCCCTTCTGCAATGAAAAGTTACAGCAAAAAGACGGTCACCTGTGAATCCGGAAGGAGGCCCTCCCGAACCTGCCAGTGCCTTGATCTTGGACTTTCAGTCCCCAGACACCCAGGTTATGGTATTTTGTTATAGCCACCCGAACAGTCTAACACTGGGACTATACTGAATGAGGCAACAACAGCACATTAGTATAAAATAGTCTCTCGAAACACTTGTGATTCTCAGCAGCTGTGACTTACAACTGTGCAAGCCCCTGGGGAAAGAGTCCTCGCATTGCCCTGATGGGCTTTTGGAAACCCAGGGTTCAGTTTTTCTTCTTCTAGAGAAAATATTACAAGCTGTGGTCAGTTTGCTCAGATAGGTTTAACACATTGAGTGTTTTCCTAAACAAATGAAATGTCTGGCAAAATGTTATGTGGAGAAACACTGTTGTTGAAGTTTCCAATGACAACACTATTTATGCTAATCAGTGGCCAGTATAGACACTCTTTCCATGAGCAAGTGCTGAGAAACCAGGTGGTCTAAGCCTTCCTGTCCAGCTTCACCAGGGAAAGAGTGTAAGTGTACACATCTAAAGTCACCAAGGGAGGCAGGAGAGTGCAGTGGGGAGCTCTGGACGCATTTAGACCTGGGCTTTCTTAACTTCTCCAAACCTCAGCTTCTTTACCTGTAAAATATAGAGAATGGTTCTTCTTCATGGAGTTGTTAGAATGAGATAACTGATGGTACATAAAGTGCATGGCACACTAAAAAGTGCTCAATAAATGGTAGCAATTAATACTAGATAACTTTCTATTTCCTGGTACCTACGGGGGCAGAAAGACCATGTGGAAATTTGAACACAAAGTTAACCCCTAAGGGAACCCTTAATAAACCTGTTCCCTAGGTTTTCAACTGTAAGCCTCTTCATGCCCAGCTGAGAAACTCATCTTGTTTTAAAAAGAGCTTCAGGTCATGCCTCTAGCCCATACATCGAGGTGCTCAGACTCAGGAGGTGAAGTGCACGACCACACATTCAGAAACCAGGAGTCACAACCGAAATCAGACCACCATGTGTTACTGACACTGCATGGGTGAACAATCAAAAGTGCCCCACTGCGGAGGGTCCAAGCTTTCTGTGAATTAGCACAACTAATTTCACACAAACTGATGAAATCCACAAGTCGATTTACATCACCTCAGAAATTAGGAAGGGAAGGAAATGCTTCCTTCAGAACCCTCAAAGATCAACTGTAAGTTCCTTATGGGACAAAAAGTGTGATTTAATTATTTTATTCCCCTGCTCCTGGCATAGCACTGAACATCTAATAAAACTCAAATATGTGATAAAGAATGGGTGAAATGAAAAACTGAATTCAGGCTGTAATGTCAGTTTTTACAGAAGGGACCCAGATTCCATCCATCTTACTGCTCTACCATCCTTAGAGAGATCGATACTGGTACTCCAGGCACTGAATCTGCATTCTAGATAACTGGACGGAAAAAGCAGTTAGTGGAAGGGAAGGAATCAAGGGTGCTTCCTCCTCTTAGAAGTCTTCCTTTAAGTTCCAAGTAGCACTTATACTTGGATCTCATTGGCTAGGAATTAGTCACATGACCACACCTAGCTGTAAAAGCAACTGGGAAATGTATATATTTTTACCTGGGAGGCAACGTATGCAGTTACAAATCAGAGTTCTTTTTCTAAAAGAGGAAAAGATACTGGGAGGCAACTAGCACTCTTTGACACATACGGTATGTAGGTTACTATAATTAGATAATTAATTAATTAAAGCATTCATTACACAGACATTATTGAAATTTAAACTTTACTAGGCAACCAGATACTGATCTAGGTATTAAGGGTATAAAGATAATACGTGGCACCTTTTATTAAGAAACTCACTGTCTAGTGTGCAAGGCACTATTATCTAACCAGTCAGCCAATGTGATTCGGCAACAAGTCCCAATATTTCTCAAATCCATCCCCTCCCTCCATCCTCTACCATATCCAAGTTTGGGCCTTCACCTGGTTTTATTGAACCATCTTATTCTGGTCTAATGAACAACTTCTGAATTTTCTTTTTCTCCTCAAAGACACCCTTGAGCTTCCTGCTTTAAATCCGTCACGTGTCCCATCACATCCAGACAGAATCTGCATTCTTTCACTTGCCATACATCGTGTGGCCCCACTGACCTCTCCAAGCACCATGACCCACCACCCCTGCCCTGCACCTGCCCACAGACAGCACAGAGATAGTTTGGGATCCCAGCCTATGTCACGATACTCTCACCTCCATGTCTTTCCTCCTGCTTGGTCCTACCTAAGGCACTCTCTCCACGCACCTACCTGAACGTCACTTGATCATTATTCAAGACACAGTTAGGTCATCACCAACTCTAGGAGGCTTTTCTGCCCCCAGCTCCTTCCTCCTTCCACAGCTAGGAGTGGATGCCGCACTCTCCTGCTCTCTTAGCAGCCCCTGTGTGTACATCTCCATGTGCTTATGTCTCTACGTAGAAGTGAACTGTGTTACCTTTCCCTTCACCTTTATGTCTTCCATTTGAGTATTCCCAGTGCTTGGCACATTTGAGCAGCCATTCCTTCCTTCCTTCATTCAAGAGGACCTCTATTAACAAGTGAGATCCATCTCCTACTCTCACAGGCCTTAGAATCTTAAAGGCACCTAATAGGAACTGAATTCAGACTGTAATGTCAATGTTTTAAAAGAAAGGAATGAAGAAAAGGAGGGAAGGACTGAAGGAAGGAGGGAGGGAGGAAGGAAAGTAAAGGAAGAAAGGAAAAGGAGAGAGGAAGAAAGATGAAAGGGAAGAAAGAAAAGAGGGAGGTAATTAAATGCTAACTCGGCCCTCTGGTGCATCAAATTGCTTTGCCTGCAGACAGTCACTAAAATATTTGAAAGCTGTTGTCACACTCGCATTAATTCTACTCTTTTCCTAACTTAAAAAAGTATTTTTAGGCTTTTTTCCCCCAACACATTCTCTAATACCACTTTTAGGCTAACCTCTTCATTTTGAAATGTCCCACTTTCCAAGCTTGCTTCTCCTAATAATAAACATTTCTCCTAGAAGATCTAATCCTTTTTTGTACTTTTTAGAAAAATGAAACTTAAGCATATCAGTAATTGGCAATAAACGGAAAGGCTAGAAGTTCAAAGGTTTAAACCAGTCTTTTGAGGGGCTCTCTAACACAAGCCCCTTTAAGAAGCCTTGACAGGAATGTTAATTACTTAAGCAAAGTCAAGCATGACAAACACTTACACCAAGTGTCTGGTCAAACTTTAACAACAAATGTAACTTGAGGTCTCCAGCTCATCTTTCTGCTAAACAGAGCCCCAGGATTCAAACAGGATTAGTGCTACAGACCTGTTCCTATTCAAAAATAAACCATTATAGAAAGCCCAGCATTTTATTCAAGTGGCTGATGGAGTTTCATGAATCCTTTCAGCTGCACAAACTAAGACCTTCTCCCTTGACAATCTTGACCACAGAGACACCATTAAGAAGTTTAATATCGCAGCAATTCCAGGCATGCTTTGTGCTTTGATGAAGCAGGAAGATGCCATCATCATGATATGGTTGTGTGACGATCTCCCATCAACAAAAGATCTCTCCATCAAGGAAATTCATACTTACTCTCTCTCTGGATCAAAGCACTGAACGTTGTCATTCATTCATTCGACAAACAGTAAAAAGGATCCTTCTAGACATAAGAGATGAGTGGTAAATTCACTGCCCTGCCCTCAAGGAGCTCAGCATTTGGTGGGGGAAGGCACCCCATACATCAACACTGATGACTCAGTGTGATAAACTCTGACAGCAGGGCACTTGAGGGACTCTGTGAGCTCAGACAGGAGGATATCAATGCCAAGGAATTAGAAAAGGCTTCTTGCAGGAGTGATGTTTGAATCGGGTCATTTAAAATGAGCAGTATTTGGGCTTCCCTGGTGGCGCAGTGGTTGAGGGTCCGCCTGCCGATGCAGGAGACTCGGGTTCGTGCCCCGGTCCGGGAAGATCCCACATGCCGCGGAGCAGCTAGGCCCGTAAGCCATGGCCGCTGAGCCTGCGCGTCCGGAGCCTGTGCTCCGCAATGGGAGAGGCCACAACAGTGAGAGGCCCGCGTACCGCCAAAAAAAAAAAAAAGAGCAGTATTTGCTAGGGACGGGGCTGGAGAAGGGATACAGGGATGAGGAGGACACTTGAGGCAGAAGAGGCTGTTGTGCAAATGTCCGGACTCATTAAAGGATACAAGGAAGGGGATTCAGCACCGTTGGAGGTTAAGAATTTGGAAATGTAAGGAGGGCATTGGGAACTGGAATTGGAATGTTAAACTACTGATTCCTAGCTCCTCAGCTCATATTGTTTCAGTGAGTAAACCTGCTGCCTAATTGTGCCCAGCAAAGAGGAGACACAGAACATGTAAGTTTTGAAGGGAAGGTTGGGGAAAGGAAATTTTGAACGTGTGATACGCTTCACCAGATTTCCCTGCTTATTCAGGAAGGAACAGTTTGTGATGAGATCCTTAGGAGGAACAAGGCAGAAACTCAGATGATGGCAAAGAGCAAAGAAACTTAAGCTACTTCACATCTCTGCTGTGAGCAGCAACTACTATTCCATATGTCAGCACTTGGTGAAATGAGAAATCCAAGCCATGGATCAAACCACATGAGACAGAGACAGCGAGCTGCCTATCCAGTATCAACTCTTTCCTTGTTCCTTACTAACAGAACCCCAGTGTGGCTAGGTATAGCCATATGACAAATTTTGGCCAATGAGATATAAATGTAAGTGTTATGTGGGATGTAAAGGAAGCTCCTACAAAGGTAGACAACTGAAACATGCCTCATTTGTCCTGTACCTTCTACTTTTCCCTGCCTGGAACATGATGTGATGCAGGAAGCTCCAGCAGCCATCTTGAGGACCTGAGGATAGAACCTGAGGATAGAAACTACATGCTGTGGGTGTAACATATATAGATGGAGCAGAAAGTCCTGATGACTTCATGGAGCCACCATATGAGCCTTGGATCACCACCTACTTTCAGACCTTTTCTATATAAGAGAATAAAACTTCAAATCGTAAAAGCTACTATACTCAGGTTTATCCTAACTGATCAGCCATATAATTCTACTCTCCTCCCTTTTCTCTGGGCAAAGAAGAAGAAATGCTTATCCTTTCTGAAAATGTGCTTCTCTTACTTGGGACACCGAATATGCACTTACTGAAAAAATATGCACCTGGGGATTTGAACACTCATATGACATTGCTGCCGCTCCTTCCCCTGAAACCACAATCCCATGTTTCTGTTGTCAAAATAGTCAAGCAAAGGATAACAAGTACTATAAAGGAAGAATGGACAGCAGCTAGCAGCTGGAGGACTCACAAGGAAAGAGAAGCTCTTGACAGGCAGACTGTTGCTTATGTACTAGGTGACAAGTAAAGGAATTTGCAAAGGAAGAGGAAAGAAAATGTGAGCAGAGAGCGTGAAGTGTTTTTCAGACATAGTTACACAATCATAAATAATCTATTCACTCAATAAGAAAATGAGTAAATAAATCTTGATAGAGCCATACAACAGAATTAGAAGGGATGAGGTAGATACTCTTGTAAGTGCTGCAATGGAAAGATTATCAAGGGCCATTGATCAGTGAAAAAGCAAGTTGCAAAACACTTCGTAAAGTTAAATGAATGAATGAGTGGCCAGAATGACTGACAGACAAACTGACTTATGCCGTGGATACAATGTTCTGAGAATATGCTTTCCATTTCCTTCCTGGCAGCCATTCCACTACTCTGACTTCAGGTGATGGGAAGAGTAGGGCATGCGGAGAAGAGGATGTAAGAGGAGCCCCACCCACCCTGCTGCCTTTGGGGAAGTACGAGAAGGAGAAAGAAGATGCTTGTTGGCTTCATGGATTCTCATCCTCCACACTGGGCTGAAATTCCACAAAGGTGAAGGACGACAGAGTTCTGCACTTTAGGGGGAAAGCAAAAGCCGCTCAGAACAGGCACTACACTTCCCGTCAGGAACTCTTGGAGGGCAGGGGGACATCTACACCCAGAGGCTCTGTTGTGACCTGAAATTGCGACAGCACAGTAACACTGGCACACCTGAGCTGCAGGAGAGCACTCCAAGCTGTCCTTGACTCTCAGGTAGATGTTGCAAGAAGCAGTCGTGACAGTAGACAGGCGACAGTAGACGGGTGTCGTGATTTATAATCTGGACCACGTTTCCACCAAGAGAACGGCCTACAAGTTCACCAGCCACAGACTTCGTCAATAAACACCAGCCCACAACTGGCCCAGCCAAACCCAAAGCAGAGAACGTGAAGAAGCCAGGGCTTGAATCCAAGTCTATTTCCCCCTCCAGGAAGGAGGCAAGGCGGAACAAGACTAGCTAATTAATAAAAAAGACATTACATTTTCTAGCACATCGCAGAGGTAGTGCTTTCAACTCCATTACATTTGCATATGCATTTTTTAAAGTTCTGGAAGGATAGCCAAGAAAATGGTAACCATTTTGACCTTTAAGAAATGGGACAAGGGGGGACTTCCCTGGTGGTGCAGTGGTTGAGAGTCCACCTGCCGATGCAGGGGACACGGGTTCGTGTCCCGGTCCGGGAAGATCCCACATGCCGCGGAGCGGCTGGGCCCGTGAGCCATGGCCGCTGAGCCTGAGCGACCGGAGCCTGTGCTCCGCAACGGGAGAGGCCGCAACAGTGAGAGGCCAGCGTACCGCAAAAAAGAAAAAGAAAGAAAAAAAAAAGAAAAAAAGAAATGGGACTGGGAATTCTGGGGAGAGTGGGAGGAAGCCTTACTTCTTAGCTTTATACTTTTCAGTCAGGTTTGAATTCTGTCACTACAGCCTTCTATTAATTTTTAAACGTTTGAAATTAGTTTTAAAACTATTTCTCAGTGGAGTGGGTTCCACAAGCTTTCTCCACAAGGTATCAGGATGTTGATGAGTGATTCACACAGTACATACTTGATAATGATACAGGACCCCTCAGATCCACTGAATCAGTGGGAGTTAAGGGAACTGGGATGGAATTTGGGCCATTGCCTTGGGCCCATCTAATAATAAATAGCAGCCAATGTTACTGAATCCTTACTAACGTGTTAAGCACCACGTCAAGCATTTCACCTGTATTGATGCATCTACTCTTCAACAACCCTATGAATTAGATTCAGGGACTCTGGGTAAAAATCTGGGACTCTTTGTTCTTGGGGCCCCTGTTTACATCCACTTTCCTCTTCAGCTTTCTGAGAGCTATGCTCTGTTGATCAGTGATCCCCTGGCCTCTTTAGGAATGAGCTTTGCCTTTCTGATGCTGGCAGTGATCAAATTGGAGGACCAGCCATCCCGCCAGAGCGATGCAGAAAGAACTTATCCAGAGACGGGGACTGATTCTGCGCCTTGGTCTAGATGCCCTCTTCATGCCTTCAGAATATTGGTGACAGTTCCTTTTCCTAAGGTCCAGAGTGTGCTAAAGCTTGAAGAGGCTTCAGATATCATCTCATCCAAGCTCGACACCACACATGCCCTAGGATGGCTGGCATCACCAGTACTAAAACCGTCATCAGGAGCCACGGTGCCCATGGGGCCAGGACAGCAGAGCATTTCACAAGAATACTGGGAGAGCTGGAGCTGCCCCTATGCTTTCTCTTACAGCACAAGTACTCAATGAGCAAAGCACACAGGCCTAAGACTCAGATGGGCTTCAAGACCAGGCTCAGCTGCCTTTCTAGCTGAGAGAGCCTCTGAACCACAGTTTCCTTATTGTTGAACTTGAGATAACAGCAAGAAGTGAGGCTGCTGTGAGAAAGTATGTAAGCCCACAACACACTGTAATGCACATAGTAGCATGCAGGCAAGAGGAACTACAATTACTATAGCTATTAAAAGTATGTATGACCAGCTTATCTCAGAGTCTTGAACGTCAAGCTGTTCCTCTAAATCAGATATGGTGGAGGGAAGGGAGGTAGAGATGGAGGAAAGAGCATGAGAAGACCACACCATTCCCCACTTTATTCCAGGTCTGTTAAGGATGTAAGCTGTGTGAAGCTCTCTTCTAGTCCTGAGGGAAAGATGGAATTTTGGCATTTTTACTTTCCCTCCAAAAAAAAAGAAACACAAAAACAGGAAGTCAGCTGAATTTCTTCCTCCTCCTTTGATTTACGCCCCCTTTTAGCCCACAATCATTGTTTCTCAATTAATAATTTAACTGTCTCTCTCGAGAAAAAGGAGGGATAACTTATCTGTTTTTAAAAAGAAAATAAGTCCAAAGGGTAAAGAATCTGCCCTCATTGAAATAATTCTCTTTAGAAATGCTATAAATAAGATTTCTGACTCTAAATTGAGATAAGATTATCTGAGGGAGATGCGAGGAAGAAGAAAAAAAGAACTGCCAAAGAAAAAAATGTATGCCTACATTAGCAAACTCCCTAAAAGGATTAGTCCTTTTCAGTTAAGAGAATTTTTTCTTTCTTTAAAAGGCCACTTCTCAATTCAAAAAAAAAAAAAAAAAGTAAAAGTATATCTGTAAACTCTTTCAGACATGTGAACTTCATTTCACTTAACCTGGCTGGCCCCCGGGGTTCCACCTTCTTCCGAGGTCCTTCTAGCTGCCTGCCAAACCTCTCCAGGGGGACCCACACCCACTGCTCCCGCTCGTCCAAGCCTTACCCCCTCTGCAGGCTGGCCTCTGCTTGCCCTCACCCCTCACCACTGAGAACCTTCCCTAGTGAGTTACTAATCACCAATCCAATTCCCTTGGACCCTGCAGGATCTGACACAGCTGTCCATTGTCCCACCCCTCAACCGACACAAGCCTCCTTTGCCTGCTGGTCTAACCTCTATGTTTTTTTGTTAACTTCTTAAGCCCTCCCATTGCCATAACAGAGGGTCTACCTAAAGTCCACCACCTAACTCCTATCTCACTCCTTTTCTCCATGATCTCACCCATCCTCAGGTCTTTATTTAATACTGCTTTGGCAGAGATTGCCAGCCACCCTGAACACCTCTTCCAAAATAATAGAATTGTAGCTAGGAATCTGGATTCCCAGAAGAAGGCTGCATCTCCCAGCCTCCTTTGCAGCTAGGTGTGACTCTATGACAAAGTTTGGCCAGTGAAATGTGAGAAGTGGGTATGCCCACTTTTACCCCCATTTCTCTGTCCTTCTGGATGGAATGCAGGCATGCAGATAAGCCATCTTGGACCATAAGAATGAAGACAACCAATTAGTAAAGATGGAGCAACAAGATAAGGGACTGGAAAGCCCCGAATGACTTCTGCTCTGACTTCTCTCTTACACAAGCCACTGTTCCTTGGGGGTCTTTGTTATAGCAACCCAATTTATATCCTGACTAGTACTTTGTCACAGCGATGATTATACTAAATGCATTTGCTTTGCTTAGCTCAGGTCTCACTCTTGAAATCCACTGTAACTCCCCAAGTTTAGAGACTATCTCTACTTGGCTACTACCACAGATTCAACCTAAACTGTGACTTGTTATCCAGTCCACTTTCTTCCCAGTTACTGCTGTGTGTGTGTGTGTGTGTGTGTGTGTGTGTGTGTGTGTGTGTGTTGGGGGTGCTGAAAACCTTCACGTTATCTTTGAATGCACCCTGTCCTTCCGGTCCCAAGTTCTATTTAAGGTGGTCTTCGAAGCCTCTCAAAACTATCCCCTGCTCTACAGTCCCCACCCTCACCCTAATGGAGGCCCTTGTGGCAAATCTCTGCTGCTATAGTAACTGCTTCCTGCCTCCAGTGTCCCCCATCTACTGCAAACCAGTAGGAGTTACCATTTGTTGAACACATAATACTGGGTGCCAGGCTCGGGGGTGGGCAGTGTATACACATTATCTCTATTCACCACAACTGCTAAGGTAGATATTGTTATTGCTATTTTAATGATAAGGAAACTGAGGTTCTAGGAGATTCAATAAAAGCTGTCCAAGGTCACACAGCTAGTAAGTGGTAGAAATAGGATTTGAACTCCGGGATATCCAAGTTCCATTCTGCCACTTGGCCCATTAGAGCATTCAATAAATAACTGTTGAATGGATGGATGAATGAATGCCTCTCCACACTCACTCTTGTCAAACTTCCTAAGTCACAGCTTTCATCATGTAATTTTCATTCTCCTAAGACAGAGCCAAGGGTTAGGCCCCCTACTTTTCATTGTCCCCCACCCCTTAATAGCCCCAAATAAGTAAGAACAGTGTGGCTGCTACACGATGTCGCTTTAGGGCAAGACCGCAAATCGTGACCACCACCCCTACCCCAAAGCCACCCTCAAGTAAACATGCAATCTAGGTAAAACCTTTTACTTGCTAGCTCTAAGACACACCCTCAGCCCCTCTCCATCACTCCTATCTCTGACCAGGGAGCCATCCCCAAAATAGTCCTAGACAGAAACTTTGGAGTCATCACTGTACTACTTGTGGCATCCAGGAATCCACATTACGAATATCAAATTCCTTGGCCTGGCTGCAAGGCTCTCCATGATTCAGGCAAATCTTGCCTGTCCTACCTCATCCCCAGCACTCTCCCAGAGTAGAACTCCAGCTCAGTCAGTGCTCACCTGTCACCTGGCCCACAGAAAGGTCTCCTTTTCCAGCTCCTTGCCTGGGCTCCTGCTGGGGCTCCTGCTAGGTCTTCTCTTTATGCTACGCTCTGCCTATCCTATTGGATCCTTACAGGCCCACTTTGAAATCAGCTCTGAGACCTCTGATACCCAATGTTCTCTCCTTCCCTAGACTCCTAAAGCACTGGTCGTCCAAAGGCTGCCCACTGCTCTTAGAATGGAATCCAGATTCCTTACCAAGGGCCTCCATTACCTAGCCCTGCTCTCCTCTATCTCTAGGACCTTTCCCAAAAAGACCCAGCACGTTCCTGCTTTGGGGTCTTTGTATTTGCCGTTCCACTACCTAGAATATTCTTCCCCCATATGGCCCACTCTCTTACTTCCTCTAGATCTCAGTTCAAATGGGAACTGTGAGAGAGGGCTTCCTTCCCTACCCCTGATAAAACAACAAACCCCCCAACCTCCCCTCACCCCCGCACACACACTCTGTTTCCCCCTTGGCTGCCTATTTTTCACCACTGGCACATTTTATATATATTTCTTTATTTTCTGTTCCTTTCCACTAGAATGGAAACTCCATTAAGACAGGGACTCAATTTCTTTTTCTTTTTCTTTTTTTTTTGGTTGTCCGTGTCCGTTACCCAATGAATTAATGTTGAATGAATGAATCTAGTACCACACTCCACCTTGAGTCTAGCTCTCCACACCAATTTTCTTTTTTCCTTTAGGTCCTTCCGAGTTCCTCCCTACTTCAGCACCTTTGTACTCCATGTTGCCAGGGACAGATCTAGGTTTTGTGGAGCTTGAAGCTTATATAACAGGGGTGGGTAGGTATGTGGGTTGTGTCTTTAAAAGAACTTTCACATGCAAAATAACTAAGGCCCCCTCCCATGCAGAAATATCATCACAGCTATGAATTTAGTTGGGGGAGATCACCACTCATCATGGAGACGATGATGAGAATACAGCCAAGAGCCCTCACCAAACAAGCGAACAATAAAACATCATTAAATTTACCAGAAAGTCCTAGCATCTCCAAAGACAGTATGTGAAATAAAGCCCTAGGACAGAGCCCAGAGCATCACCTTCGGTCACTTCCGGAGAGATCCTGAATCACATTCCCTTCGCCTGGATCACTGCAATCTTCAGATGGCACTTGCCTTGCCAGCCAGGCCTCCCTTCAAAGTTATCCTCTCCTCAGAGAAGCGTTCTCTTCACTTCCCTCCATCACCCTGTTATATTTTCATGTCCCTTCACGTTCACTGATATGATCTTTTTTATTTTTAAATGACCTTTTAATATTTCTTCCACCTATTTCTTGTCTGTCTTTCCCACAAGAATGTCAGCACTTGAGAGACTTGGTCTCGTTCAACAGCGCATGGGGCCTGAAACGATGTTTGCCACATAGCTGTGCTCTGAAAAGGTCTGCTGCGTGATAAAATGAGCCCAACAGCCATCTCCTACATTCTCTGAAAACCCAAATGATAAATGGGATCAGAGCAAGGAAACTGGGTGGTTAACTGTCCTCTCTTCCATGACTTGTGAGCTCTGAGAAGATGGGCCATGACCGTTTTATGGCTAATGACAGACAGCAAATCACTTCGTGCCTCTCACTGGGTCCCTTCTATTTCTAACCCAAAAAAGCTCGGCAGAATAACCCAGAGAGAACTTCTTGCTCAGAAAGGATGCAAAGTTTGGGGCTTTATTTTACATACTGTCTTTGGAGATGCTAGGACTTCCTAGTAAATTTAATGATGTTTCTTGCTTGTTTGTTTGTTCAGTGAAGGCTCTTCGCTACCTTTTCATCATCCTTCCCCATGATGAGTGGTCATCTCCCCCAACTCAGTTTAAGGCTTTGATGAAATTTCAGTGCCATTTTCTGCTTCCTTCAGTCTGGTTTCAAAACAGTTTAACCCCTGTGGGGCATCCCTTATTATTTCCTTTGAAAGTGTAGGATAGCCTACTGGTTCCCGTATCTGGCTATCTTCAAATTCACCTGTAATGCTTGTGACTATTATACATTTGAGGTCCTTGACCTAGATCTATTTAATCAGAATCTCCAGAAGATGGCAAGGCATTCTGTGTGTTTAACAAGTACCTCAGATGATTCTTATGGGCAGCCAAGTTTGGAAACCATTATGCAGATTCCCAGAGATTCAGCTAATGAAGGCATCTTCAAGATATCTACAGGTCAAAGGTCAAAACGACTGGACCAACTCAGGAAAAATAAGTACTTTTACAAATGTTGTCTAATGAAAAACAAAAACATCCACCGCCACTGCAAACACACACACACACACAAACACAACCAATTTTCCTTGATCTGTACAAGTTAGGACACTGGCTGGACTGGGGTACTGAAGAAGGAGAAAATTACTAAGATCTTTAAATTCCCAGGTTATCCCCTTTAAGAAACTTAAGCACTTCTAGAAGTGAAGTGAAATCTTTCCATTTTTAAGAGAAATAAACAGATCACTGAAGGAGTGAACCACTAAGCCCTTAGCACCTAGAAAAATTCTAGCAGAACCTGGAAATGTTGTCTAAGCCCATGGTGGAGTGTGGCAAGAAGAGAATAGCGCCATAATCAGAACACCTGCTGCGTGAACATAGCAAGCTGCTTCACCACTCTGAGCCTCAGCTTCTTCATTTATAAAATGGGTGTAAAACCAGGCTACCTCACAGAAGGAAACAAGTTTGGATTTGTACACGAGACCAGGGGTCCCCAACCCCCAGGCCACAGACCGCTATCGGTCCGTGGCCTGTTAGGAACTGGGCTACACAGCAGGAGGTGAGTGGCGGGTGAGTGAGCGAAGCTTCATCTGTATTTACAGCAGCTCCCCATTGCTCACATTACCGCCTGAGCTCCACCTCCTGTCAGCATTATGGTGAGTTGTATAATTATTTCATATTATATAATCATTATATATTACAATGTAATCATAGAAATAAAGTGCACAATAAATGTAATGCGCTTGAATCATCCCGAAACCATCACCCCCGCCCTCCAGTATGTGCAAAAATGGTCTTCCACGCAACTGGTCCCTGGTGCCAAAAAGGTTGGGGACCGCTGCACTAGACGCTATTCAAACATGTCTATTCCCCTCCCCAACGATCCAAAGCCAGGCTCAAACCTTACCTCCTCACTGGAATCTTCCCCCGTTACTTCAGCTCAGCCAAAAGCCTTCTTTCTCTGTTGGGATGTTGTGGGCAAAAAGAAAGCAGTTCCTCAGCAGGAAGGTAGAGAGGAACGGGTGATCCGTGAAAATCACTTCGTGAAACTGAATTTGGATCTGATTTCATTTATTTTGGCTTTCCCTTCTCCTATGCTGCACGCTCCTGACCCATCATAAGCCCTTTCTCTACTAAAGCCCTCACTCCTGCCTTCATTATGTGGAAAGGTTCATGCTTGTGCAGGGATTGATGAAATCACAACACATTCCCTGCAGTTCTGCACAGAACATTGGGTTCTGCATCGTTAGTGAAGGATGATTCATTCACACACCGTGTGATACCACTGAACATACCATGTGTTATAATGTGATAGCAATAACCTATTCATTGTGTGTGTTCACCTGTGGTTCCAGACTTCATGGCCGCCTTTCATATTGAATGCCAATGAGGCAGTAGGTCTGGTACTGAGAATATGGCGGTGAACAAATCAGACAAAAATGTCTGCCTTCAAGAAGCTTGCATCCGAGTTGCCGAGAGGGGCAAGATGGCGGAAGAGTAAGAAGCAGAGATCACCTGCCTCCCCACAGATACATCAGAAATACAGCTACACGTGGAACAACTCCTGCAGAACACCTACTGAATGCTGGCAGAAGACCTTAGACCTCCCAAAAGGCAAGAAACTCCCCACATACCTGGGTAGGGCAAAAGAAAAAAGAAAAAACAGAGACAATAGAATAGGGACAGGACCTGCACCAGTGGGAGGGAGCTGTGAAGGAGGAAAGGTTTCCACACACTAGGAAGCCCCTTCGCGGGCGGAGACTGTGGGTGGCGGAGGGGGAAAGCTTCGGAGCCATGGAGGAGAGCACAGCAACAGGGGTGTGGAGGGCAAGGCGGAGAGATTCCCGCACAGAGGATCAGGGCCGACCGGCACTCACCAGCCCGAGAGGCTTGTCTGCTCACCCGCCGGGGCGGGCAGGGCTGGAAGCTGAGGCTCGGGCTTCGGTCGGAGCGCAGGGAGACGACTGGGGTTGGCGGCGTGAACACAGCCTGCAGGGGGTTAGTGCACCACGGCTAGCCGGGAGGGAGTCCGGGGAAAAGTCTGGACCTGCCAAAGAAGCAAGAGACTTTTTCTTCGCTCTTTGTTTCCTGGTGCGCGAGGAGAGGGGATTAAGAGCGCTGCTTAAAGGAGCTCCAGAGACGGGCGCGAGCCGCGGCTAACAGCACGGACCCCAGACACGGGCATGAGACACTAAGGCTGCTGCTGCCGCCATCAAGAAACCTGTGTGCGAGCACAGGTCACTATCCACACCTCCCTTCTGGTAGCCTGTGCAGCCCGCCACCGGCAGGGTCCCGGGATCCAGGGACAACTTCCCCGGGAGAACGCACGGCGCGCCTCAGGCTGGTGCAACGTCATGCCGGCCTCTGCCACCGCAGGCTCGCCCAGCACTCCGTACCCCTCCCTCCCCCCGGCCTGAGTGAGCCAGAGCCCCCGAACCAGCGGCTCCTTTAACCCCGTCCTGTCTGAGCGAAGAACAGATGCCCTCCAGCGATCTACACGCAGAGGCAGGGCCACATCCAAAGCTGTACAAACAAAGAAGAGAAAGGGAAATCTCTCCCAGCAGCCTCAGGAGCAGAGGATTAAATCTCCACGATCAACTTGATGTACCCTGCATCTGTGGAATACCTGAATAGACAACGAATCATCCCAAATTGAGGAGGTGGACTTTCAGAGCAAGATTTATTATTTTTTCCCCTTTTCCTCTTTTTGTGAGAATGTATGTGTATGCTTCTGTGTGAGATTTTGTCTGTATAGCTTCGCTTTCACCATTTGTCCTAGGGTTCTATCCGTCTGTTTTTGTTTTTTTACTTTTTAAAAAAATTTTTTCTTAATAATTATTTTTTTATTTTAATAACTTTATTTTATTTTCCCTTACTTTATTTTATTTTCCTTTATCCTCTTTCTTTCTACTTTTTCTCCCTTTTATTCAGAGCCCTGTGGATGAAAGAATCTTGGTGATACAGCCAGGAGTCAGTGCTGTGCCTCTGAGGTGGGAGAGCCAACTTAAGGACACTGGTCCACAAGAGACCTCCCAGCTCCATGTAATATCAAACGTCGAAAATCTCCCAGAGATCTCCATCTCAACACCAACATCCAGCTTCACTCAACGATCAGCAAGCTAGAGTGCTGGACAGCCTATGCCAAACAACTAACAAGACAGGAACACAACACCACCCAGTAGCAGAGAGGCTGCCTAAAATCATAATAAGTCCACATACACCCCAAAACACACCACCAGACGTGGAACTGCCCACCAGAAAGACAAGATCCAGCCTCATCCACCAGAACACAGGAACTAGTCCCCTCCACCAGTAAACCTACACAACACACTGAACCAACCTTAGCCACTGAGGACAGACACAAAAAACAATGGGAACTACGAACCTGCAGCCTGCAAAAAGGAGACCCCAAACACAGTAAGATAAGCAAAATGAAAAGACAGAAAAACACACAGCAGATGAAGAAGCAAGGTAAAAACCCACCAGACCTAACAAATGAAGAGGAAATTGGCAGTCTACCTGAAAAAGAATTCAGAATAATGATAGCAAAGATGATCCAAAATCTTGGAAATAGAATACACAAAAAGCAAGAAACATTTAACAAAGACCTAGAAGAACTAAAGAGGAAACAAGCAATGATGAACAACACAATAAATGAAATTAAAAATACTCTAGAAGGAATCATTGGCAGAATAACTGAGGGAGAAGAACGGATAAGTGACCTGGAAGATAAAATAGTGGAAATAACTACTGCAGAGCAGAATACAGAAAAAAGAATGAAAAGAACTGAGGACAGTCTCAGAGACCTCTGGGACAACATTAAATGCACCAACATTCGAATTATAGGGGTTCCAGAAGAAGAAGAGAAAAAGAAAGGGACTGAGAAAATATTTGAAGAGATTATAGTTGAAAACTTCCCTAATATGGGAAAGGAAATGGTTAATCAAGTCCAGGAAGCACAGAGAGTCCCATACAGGATAAATCCAAGGAGAAACACGCCAAGACACATATTAATCAAACTGTCAAAAATTAAATACAAAGAAAACATATTAAAAGCAGCAAGGGAAAAACAACAAATAACACACAAGGGAATCCCCATAAGGTTAACAGCTGATCTTTCATCAGAAACTCTGCAAGCCAGAAGGGACTGGCAGGACATATTTAAAGTGATGAAGGAGAAAAACCTACAACCTAGATTACTCCACCCAGCAAGGATCTCATTCAGATTTGATGGAGAAATTAAAACCTTTACAGAAAAGCAAAAGCTGAGAGAGTTCAGCACCACCAAACCAGCTTTACAACAAATGCTAAAGGATCGTCTCTAGGCAAGAAACACAAGAGAAGGAAAGGACCTATAATAACAAACCCAAAACAATTAAGAAAATGGGAATAGGAACATACATATCGATCATTACCTTAAATGTAAATGGATTAAATGCGCCCACCAAAAGACACAGACTGGCTAAATGGATATAAAAACAAGATCCATATATATGCTGTCTACAAGAGACCCACTCCAGACCTAGAGACACATACAGACTTAAAGTGAGGGGATGGAAAAAGATACTCCATGCAAATGAAAATCAAAAGAAAGCTGGAGTAGCAATTCTCATATCAGACAAAATAAACTTTAAAATAAAGACTATTAGAAGAGACAAAGAAGGACACTACATAATGATCAACGGATTGATCCAAGAAGAAGATATAACAATTGTAAATATTTATGCACCCAACATGGGAGCACCTCAATACATAAGGCAAATACTAACAGCCATAAAAGGGGAAATCGACAGTAACACATTCATAGTAGGGGACTTTAACACCCCACTTTCACCAACGGACAGATCATACAAAATGAAAATAAATAAGGAAACACAAGCTTTAAATGATACATTAAACAAGATGGACTTAATTGATATTTATAGGACATTCCATCCAAAAGCAACAGAATATACATTTTTCTCAAGTGCTCATGGAACATTCTCCAGGATAGATCCTATCTTGGGTCAGAAATCAAGCCTTGGTAAATTTAAGAAAATTGAAATTTTATCAAGTATCTTATCTGACCACAACGCTATGAGACTAGATATCAGTTACAGGAAAAGTTCTGTAAAAAATACAAACACATGGAGGCTAAACAATACACTACTTAATAACGAAGTGATCACTGAAGAAATCAAAGAGGAAATCAAAAAATACCTAGAAACAAATGACAATGGAGACACGAAGACCTAAAACCTATGGGAGGCAGCAAAAGCAGTTCTAAGAGGGAAGTTTATAGCAATACAAGCCCACCTTAAGAAACAGGAAACATCTTGAATAAACAATCTAACCTTGCACCTAAAGCCATTAGAGAAAGAAGAACAAAAAAACCCCAAAGTTAGCAGAAGGAAAGAAATCATAAAGATCAGATCAGAAATAAATGAAAAAGAAATGAAGGAAACGATAGTAAAGATCAATAAAACTAAAAGCTCGTTCTTTGAGAAGATAAACAAAATTGATAAACCATTAGCCAGACTCATCAAGAAAAAAAGGGAGAAGACTCAAATCAATAGAATTAGAAATGAAAAAGGAGAAGTAACAACTGACACTGCAGAAATACAAAAGTTCATGAGAGATTACTACAAGCAACTCTATGCCAATAAAATGGACAACCTGGAAGAAATCGACAAATTCTTAGAAAGGCACAACCTGCCAACACTGAATCAGGAAGAAATAGAAAATATGAACAGATCAATCACAAGCACTGAAATTGAAACTGTGATTAAAAATCTTCCAACAAACAAAAGCCCAGGACCAGATGGCTTCACAGGCGAATTCTATCAAACATTTAGAGAAGAGCTAATACCTATCCTCCTCAAACTCTTCCAAAATATACCAGAGGGGGGAACACTCCCAAACTCATTCTATGAGGCCACCATCACCCTGATACCAAAACCAGGCAAGGACGTCACAAAGAAAGAAAACTACAGGCCAATATCACTGATGAACATAGATGCAAAAATCCTCAACAAAATACCAGCAAACAGAATCCAACAGCACATTAAAAGGATCATACACCATGATCAAGTGGGGTTTATTTCAGGAATGCAAGAATTCTTCAATATACGCAAATCAATCAATGTGATACACCATATTAACAAATTGAAGGAGAAAAACCATATGGCCATCTCAATAGATGCAGAAAAAGCTTTCGACAAAATTCAACACTCATTTATGATAAAAACCCTGCAGAAAGTAGGCATAGAGGGAACTTTCCTCAACATGATAAAGGCCATATATGACAAACCCACAGTCAACATCGTCCTCAATGGTGAAAAACTGAAAGCATTTCCACTAAGATCAGGAACAAGACAAGGTTGCCCACTCTCACTACTCTTATTCAACATAGTTTTGGAAGCCCTAGCCACAGCAATCAGAGAAGAAAAAGAAATCCAAATCGGAAAAGAAGAAGTAAAGCTGTCACTGTTTGCAGATGACATGATACTATACATAGAGAATCCTAAAGATGCTACCAGAAAACTACTAGAGCTAATCAATGAATTTGGTAAAGTAGCAGGATACAAAATTAATGCACAGAAATCTCTGGCATTCCTATACACTAATGATGAAAAATCTGAAAGTGAAATCAAGAAAACACTCCATTTACCACTGCAACAGAAAGAATAAAATATCTAGGAATAAACCTACATAAGGAGACAAAAGACCTGTGTGCAGAACATTATAAGACACTGATGAAGGAAATTAAAGATGATACAAATAGATGGAGAGATATACCATGTTCTTGGATTGGAAGAATCAACATTGTGAAAATGACTGTACTACCCAAAGCAATCTACAGATTCAATGAAATCCCCATCAAACTACCACTGGCATTTTTCACAGAACTAGAACAATTTGTATGGAAACACAAAAGACCCCGAATAGCCAAAGCAATCTTGAGAACGAAAAACAGAGCTGAAGGAATCAGGCTCCCTGACTTCAGACTATACTACAAAGGTACAGTAATCAAGACAGTATGGTACTGGCACAAAAACAGATATATAGATCAAAGGAACAGGATAGAAAGCCCAGAGATAAACCCATGCACATATGGTCACCTTATCTTTGATGAAGGAGGCAGGAATGTACAGTGGAGAAAGGACAGCCTCTTCAATAACTGGTGCTGGGAAAACTGGACTGGTACATGTAAAAGTATGTGGTTAGGTCACTCCCTAACACCATACACAAAAATAAGCTCAAAATGGATTAAAGATCTAAATGTAAGGCCAGAAACTATCAAATTCTTAGAGGAAAATATAAGCAGAACACTCTATGACATAAATCACAGGAAGATCCTTTTTGACCCACCTCCTAGAGAAATGGAAATAAAAACAAAAATAAACAAATGGGACCTAATGAAACTGAAAAGCTTTTGCACAGCAAAGGAAACAATAAACAAGACCAAAAGACAACCCTCAGAAAGGGAGAAAATATTTGCAAATTAAGCAACTGACAAAGGATTAATCTCCAAAATTTACAAGCAGCTCATGCAGCTCAATAACAAAAAAACAAACAACCCAATCCAAAAAATGGGCAGAAGACCTAAATAGACATTTCTCCAAAGAAGATATACAGACTGCCAACAAACACATGAAAGAATGCTCAACATCATTAATCATTAGAGAAATGCAAATCAAACTACAATGAGATATCATCTCACACCAGTCAGAATGGCCATCATCAAAAAATCTAGAAACAATAAATGCTGGAGAGGGTGTGGAGAAAAGGGAACACTCTTGCACTGATGGTGGGAATGTGAACTGGTACAGCCACTATGGAGAACAGTATGGAGGTTCCTTAAAAAACTACAAATAGAACTACCATACGACCCAGCAATCCCACTACTGGGCATATACCCTGAGAAAACCATAATTCAAAAAGTGTCATGTACCAAAATGTTCATTGCAGCCCTATTTCCAATAGGCAGGAGATGGATACAACCTAAGTGTCCATCATCGGATGAATGCATAAAGAAGACGTGGCACATATATACAATGGAATATTACTCAGCCATAAAACGAAATGAAATTGAGCTATTTGTAATGAGGTGGATGGACCTCGAGTCTGTCATACAGAGTGAAGTAAGTCAGAAAGAGAAAGACAAATACCGTATGCTAACACATATATGGAATTTAAGGGAAAAAAAATGTCATGAAGAACCTAGGGGTAAGCCAGGAATAAAACACAGACCTACTAGAGAACGGACTTGAGGATATGGGGAGGGGAAAGGGTAAGCTGTGACAAAGTGAGAGAGTGGCATGGACATATATACACTACCAAACGTAAAATAGATAGCTAGTGGGAAGCAGCCACATAGCACAGGGAGATCAGCTCGGTGCTTTGTGACCAGCTAGAGGGGTGAGATAGGGAGGGTGGGAGGGAGGGAGACGAAAGAGGGAAGAGATATGGGAATATATGTATAACTGATTCACTTTGTAATACAGCAGAAACTAACACACCATTGTAAAGCAATTACACTCCAATAAAGATGTAAAAAAAAGAAGCTTACATTCTCTGGAAATATCAGATTTCCCATGATATTATCAATATCATCTACTTATCAGGAAAAGAAATTTTCTCAGTTGGACTTAGTGGTTAAATGCAGTGATCTCCAAATTTGTCTGAGCTATGAGTAAAAATATTTGACCATGATTCTCCATTAATATGCATATTAATTTATTCAGAACTTCTATACATGTAGTTTTGTACTATAATGCTATATTTTATAAAACATATATACAAAACAGAAATGAGTAAAGGATGAGATAAAAACTAAGTATAAATATAAGTTCTAATATTTCTTTTTTTTGTTTTTTCCTTATGTTATCCCAGTGGACCATCTTGCACAGGTCTAGGGCATGATTTTCAAATTCCAGGTCAGCCATTAACTACCTGTGTGATCTTGGACAATTTCTGCACTTCAGTTTTCTCTGTAAAATTGAGAGTAACAGCAACACCTACCTTGCAGTGTTATTGAAAAGGTTAAAATGAGATCATTTAGTTAAGAGGACATATTCCTGGCATATTATAAACACTCATAATAACAGCAAGTATTATCAATATATTATTATTATTATTTCTAAGTGGTCTCTGTTCACAAGCACAATTTTATTTTATTTTTGATAGTTATTAAATATAAGAAAGTATTTTATTGGAAATGCAACTCAGTGAGATTAGTGGAGCTTTATACAATTATTATATATTCATGGATGAATATTTTTATTGTTATTTTAATTTTTTTTCCTCTTTTGCTTGCCAATCCTTCTATTGGATATTCATCTGTCTGATTCTTAGGAGCTCTTTGTATATATTTTTTAAAAATTTTTATTGGCGTATAGTTGCTTTACAACGTTGTGTTAGTTTCTGCTGTACAGCAAAGTGAACCAGCTATATGTATATATATATATATCCCCTCTTTTTTGCATTTCCTTCCCATTTAGGTCAACACAGAGCATTGAGTAGAGTCTCCTGTGCTATACAGTAGGTTCTCATTAGTTATCTATTTTATACACAGTATCAATAGTGTATATATGTCAATCACAATCTCCCAATTCATCCCACCCCCTCCTTCCCCCTTGGTATCCATACATTTGTTCTCTGCATCTGTGTCTCTATTTCTGTTTTGTAAATAAGATCGTCTATACCAATTTTTTCAGATGTGTTCATATATGATATTTGTTTTTCTCTTTCTGACTTATTTCACTCTGTATGACAGTCTCTAAGTCCATCCACGTCTCTACAAATGACCCAATTTCGTTCCTTTTTACGGCTGAGTAATATTCCATTGTATATATGTGCCACATCTTCTTTATCCATTCCTCTGTTGATGGACATTTAGGTTGTTTCCATGTCCTGGCTATTGTAAATAGTGCTGCAGTGAACATTGGGGTGCATGTGTCTTTGAATTATGGTTTTCTCAGGGTATATGCCCAGTAGTGGGATTGCTGGGTCATATGGTAGTTCTATTTTTAGTTTTTTAAGGAACCTCCAAACTGTTCTCCATAGTGGCTGTATCAATTTACATTCCCACCAACAGTACAAGAGGGTTCCCTTTTCTCCACACTCTCTCCAGCATTTATTGTTTGTAGATTTTGTGACGATGGCCATTCTGACCGGTGTGAGGTGATACCTCATTGTAGTTTTGATTTGCATTTCTCTAATGATTAGTGATGTTGAGCATCTTTTCATGCGTTTGTTAGCCATCTGTTTGTCTTCTTTGGAGAGATGTCTATTTAGGTCTTCTGCCGATTTTTTGATTGGGTTGTTTGTTTTTTTGATATTGAGCTGCATGAGCTGTTTGTATATTTTAGAGATTACTAAGGAAACATAAGTCCAATTTTAGAAGACAGACAGTGTGTCTCCTAATACAAGACTAAACGGTGGAGGTCATGCTTCTCAGCCATTGGCATCAGGTATCAGGAAGGCCAAGGGTTCAAGACCCAACTGGGAATCATATTCTCCATTGTAACAGATGCAGGTAAATCATTATGGTACATAGTATTTTTTCCCATTGTAAATCTTCTTGTCTTGACCTCCAGGAAGGATCTCTGGCTGATGCCAGTTCACACAGGTCTCAGCTGTCACCTCCAGCCTACTACCCCATCTCCTTCACAGGCCGCCTCAGTCCGTGGGGAGCCTGCAGTGGAACTGGCTGGTATATGCATTACAACTTATTAAAGGACATGGAAAAGCGCTCAGGCCCCAGTGCAGATGCATGAGTCGTTTTCAAACATCCCTGCATGGATGGGAACGCTTTAAAACTAGCCTATGTTTTCCTTGGCAGAGCTACCCCACATTGGATGCAATTTCTCCCTGACATTTCACAAATTGTTTTATGTCTGTGTTCCCTATAAAGACTGTCCATGGAGGTCAGAACGGAAATTACAGTTCTAAGAATGCTCACATTAGCATACAGGGTAACGCACAGGGCCCAAGCTAAATATCTCCATCCTGGCCAGCCTGCCAGTGCAATGATTAACAGGTTGGCCTGCCACGCAGGGGACTATACTGGGAGCGCTCCCGGGATGGCTGCTCCCTGGGCCAACGCGGGTAACGTGTGTTTAGTCTATCAGAGTATTTACTCAGGACGCCTATCACCGTGGAACCGAGACAGCCGTCTGAGAGAAGGCTGCCTGCATCCCCTGCAGGGCACGGGTGAGGCGAGGTGGATCTCTTTTTTCACTAGATTCCTTTCCCAGCCTAACTCAGCCCCCTCTGCCAGGAAAGATTTGGTATGTTGGTCAGTCATGGTGGCCCCAGGCAAGCCTGACCCCCAAAAGTAAGTCTTCAGAAGGGTGACAGCTCTGGTGAAGGCTAACTATCGACTCTGGGAACCAGGCGTACTGCAGGGCTCACCACTTCAACCCTTGCCAAGCTCACGCCTGGCATTAGGACACCCTTTCTACAAGTCTTTCTGTCTTGGGTCAGACATGCCTTGAGGAAGCAAGGACTGCCTGTCACAGATATACGGAGCCCTGATGTGGAAGACAGGGGCCATGACTTAGGCTCTAGACCTGGATTCCAATCCCACTCTGACACTTAAGAGCGAAATAAGTCACCTCACCGCTCTGAGTCTGTTATCCCCTCTACACAGCGGAAACTGTAACACGCCTCGTCAGAGACTGCTTTAGACATTAAGTAAGAATAAGAGAAGTCAATATGTTCAACTATTATCTGTTGAAATTTGAGTACATTTGATTTTGTGCCATTGTCAAAGTTAGAGGCAATACAACACAAATTGAGCAGAGTTCCCCCACCCCATCCCCCCCAAAAAAGTTAAATAGGCACTGGGAAACATTTTTAGAAATAGTTATACCTGGAAATGTTCTCTTCCTCCCCAAATCTCCCTTCCAGGGATAAAGCAGAGAGAAGGAACCAGTAGGCATCTAATTAGATTGTCTATTAGCGAGTATGTCCTGGGAGAGAATTCTTGAGCTATAAGTGCCTGCCCAACACCACACACCAGCAAAGAGATGCCATCACAAACCAGGCCTAAAGATAGAGGCTGACTCTGGGCTGTGACGGCCAAACTGCTAATGAGCGCAGAGACAGAAGCTGAGAATTCTCTGTAGCTGAAGCAAAGCTACTTAAAACAGGAGGATACACAGAGGAGGGACAGGCATCATGAGCAAAGAGGATCTGGGCAGAACAAGAGGGAGATGGTTTTGTTCACCCCATGTGACCTAGGGGGCTCCCCGGTTCCCTAGAAGAGATGGGAATTTTCATCAGCACCACGTTGTAGCTAGAGCTACCCATTAACTGTAATTTCTTGTATTTATGCTAAGGAACCTCTTTAGCAAACTACATATAATTCAATTGACAACGTGGGTTGAGTTCGTTTCACAAATTCTGGGTGAGGTGTAAAGTGTAATTTTTAACGTAGAAGGTCTACCATTTCAGGGATTAAAATGTGGAAGAGAAAACAGGTCCCCAAGTCACCCAATTCAGGGCCAAATTTGTTTAGAACCAGGACAGCCCTGGTGGGTATGTTTGAAGCAGCAAGTAAAGGTGGAGGCGGGAGGGAGAGCAAGGAAGTGGATCTGAGCACCACTGAGACTCAACGTGAACTAGAGGGAACAAGCATCAAAGAGTGGGTGAGCCTGCTTCCCAGAAATACTCCGCTCTTTATAGCTGTTTTTCAAACTACAAGTCAGCACTCATTAGCAGATCATTAAATCAATTCTGTGGCTTTCCACCAGCATAAAAAGAAAAAAATGAAATAGAGTAGTGTACACTGCGATGGAACAGAAAAGAAGAAAACAATATTAGATTGACTCGTACATAGGAAGGGAAAGCACTGTTCCCTGAAAGTTGTCTTTACATGAGGCTGAGTATATGTGTTACTTGACTGTGTTTACCGAGATGTGATTTTTTTTTTTTTTTTAGGTTACACTCCAAAAAGTTTGAAATCCACTGTCTTACAATCCCTTAATAAGTCTCCAGGTGACAACCACTTGAAAACTGCCTAGCACCGTACTAATGTGGATGGTTTCAATATTTTCTCGTGCCTTGCATTCTCAGGCCTTCCAATATATTATCTCCTTGATTTCAATGGCTTTCAACCCCGATTCCACAATAGAATCTCTTGGGATATAAAAAGTTACCAGTGCCTAGAGTCCACACCCATGGAGTCTGATCTAATTGGTCTGGGTGAGGTCTAGCCAAGTTTATTTCTCACAACCTCCCCAGGTAACTCTAACGTGCAACTGAGGTCGAGAGCCACTGGATTAGGTCATTTCACCCTTACAACATCCCTGAGGGAAAAGCAGAGAAGAGACGATTATCCCTGCTTTACAGATGAAGAAATTAAGATTCAAGGCCATTAGGAGATTTAGCCAAGGCCGTATCTATATGTCAGTGTCAGAGCTGAGAAGCCAAGGCTCCTGACCCTGGGTCCAGAGTGCCCTCTTCCCTGTGTCCCACACTCACCACTTAACCCAACATCTTCTTTCAGTTTAAAACAAGTCTACCAATGAGAGGAGAGGCAAAAACAATTCAAATCTCAGAATTTCTTTGCACAATCATTCTCAGAAATGCGTCAACAAATACAAGTCCCTCCTTACTGGAATAACGAAATAGACCACTTAAGTAAATCAAGCCATTTGATGGAGGCCTAGAGAGCTATTGATACTAGTTTGCCTGTCTCCAAGGAACAAAACATTGAAAGGCAAGGGCTTAAAATGAATGAAAATGTATCCAATGCACAATCAAATGAAAATGTTGTGGGCCCATGGCCAGGGATTATCTGCCAATTGGATTTCTTTCAGCGCCCTAAATTTAACCAGCTGGGATCCTTTTTTCTCCCTCCTTTTTTTGTAAGTATCATCTTTTTCAACCTTCTGAAAGGAAGAGATTTCCTTTTAATGGGAAATCTGTATTTCATCATAAAAATGGAACACAACATGCTTGGTTTAGCCCATCTCCTGGGAAGTAGGTTCTTTGGTTAGCGTATGCTTGGCATAAAAGAAAGGCTCACATTCCAGTAAGTTTATTTCAGGCATGATGGAACTTAAGGTATAAGCTCACCTCCATTCCTAACATATTAATAATACTTTACATTTGTAGATCACTTGGTTGCTTTAACAAATCAGTATAATCTCTAAATTTCTAACCTGTTCCAAAATATGATGAATAAATGGAGGTGAGGCTATGGTATGTGTGTGTGTGTGTGTGTGTGCGCGTGTGTGTATTGGAGGGGAGAGAAAGAGAGAGAGGGAGATAGAGTAAACTCGGGTATTTACAGTGGTTATGGCTGAGTGGGGTTATGAGTATTTCTTTTCTTTTTGTTGGTCTGTATTATCATAGCTTTTCTGTAACAAATGCTTTAGCACTTTGCTATCTTAAAAGAAAAGTATTTTAACTGAGAAAGAATAATCATAAATCACAAGTAAAAAGGAGAAATGACTACCTGTAATCACATGACAAGGTCAAGGTTCTCTCTGCAAATGTGACCTACCAGCTCGGGTCAATTAACCACAGGGCTCCAGCCTGCGGAGCAGAGCTCTCGCCTGGCATCCACACTGGCAGTGCTGGCAATGGCCCAAGTGAAGTTCTTTCCCTTCCTGCACTTGGAGATCACACTGGGGAAGCGAAGGGGAAACCTGTTCCTCTGTGCACATCTTAAAGACCAAAGCTGTGAAGCCCAGGGGCCAGCCCTGAGCTGCATCCATGCAGAGACCATCTGCTCTGACCTGGGAAGGGCAATTTGGGATTGGGTACTGTGCTCCAACCTGGGTTTGGGCCTCCACTGGGCTTCTGCTCAAAGGCTGTGGCAGAGGAGCAACCATCTTCACAGTCAGATTAAGAATTTAAGGAAGGGAGAAATCCTGTGGCAGCATCATTACACCTGAAAAGTCTGACTAAGAAGATAATGGTTGGGCTCTGGGGTTGCGTAAAAAGCAGCCGTGGAATCAGTTCTCTGGCTGAGTCATGGCTGAGAGGGGAAAGGAACCCAGGAAGGGATGTGTCACCTGTTTGCCTGTTCATTCGCTCATTCATTCAACAAACATTTTCTGAGTAGCCCATAGGCATGGCTGCTGCAGACAGTCATTACTTTGTGGACTGCACAAAGTGCTCAGGGGCAGGGAATTGTGGGGAGTGAAATACAGCTCCACTTGCCAAGCTGTGCCTCCAGCAGAGGACTATGGCCGGGGGTCTTTTCTTCATGTGGAGACTGACCAAGCCTTATGCCTGCAGAGCTGCACCTGGCCAGAGGGCATGCCTTTTCTAAATTTCACAAAAGTGTGATAGGAGTTAGCAATGGCTCTGCTCCCAGGGACATGCACGGTGCTGGGCAATGATGATATAAAGAAGAAAATAGCATGAGTCTTTGTCCTCAAGAAAATCAATCTAAATGAAGACAGAAAACGAATAAGTACAATAAGGTATCACAATTACTATAAACATGGTATGAAAAAATCATAATAGAAGCAAGGGAGAAAGACTGCCTGTTTAAAAGCAATATTAATGCTGTCCACAGTGAAAGGTTCAGAAAGAAAGATAAGAAGAAAAAGGCAAAGGAGAAGGAGGAGGAAGAGAATCGTGACCATTTAGTGCACGCTCCCCGCGTGCTAAGACTGTTCTTATCAAACACGGGACCTGAGGCGCAGAGAAGCTGAGTGTAGCTAGTAAAGGCAGAGTGAAGACTGTAAGTCAGGTCCTGCCATTTCCAAACCCTTGTACTTTCCAAAACACTCTGCTCCCCACTAGTCGTTCCACAGACATGTATTGGGTCTATGCCAGGAAGGATGCTGGGCACAGGAGAGGCTGATTCAGTAGAGGATCCTAGCTGAGAACGTAAACTGAGGGTAGACTGCCTGGGTTTGAATCCCAGGGCCACTGCCAGCCCCTATCACACTTTTTAGAAAAAGGCACTCCCTTTGTTCAGGTGCAGCTCTGGGTTTGAATCCTAGCTCTGCTCTTCTTCTTGTCTCAGTTTCCTCCTCTGTAAAATGGAGATAACGGTACCTACCTACCAGGGTATTGGTAAGGATTACATGAGATAATACATGCAAAGTAACTGGAAAGATGCCAGGCACACAGAAAGCACTATACAAGCTATAGAGAGCTCTGCAAGCATTAGGTATTAGTAGTATTATTAGTGGTAGTGGTGATAGTGGTACCATTATCTCATAGTTTAGTGACGGAGGGGCTATGTTATAAACACGAGTAGCTGGTATATAAAGCAGAAGGAGCCAAACACTTGAGATTGATCCAGAGCCCTGGAGGCAAGGAAGTGTGTAAATTAAAAATCTGTCTACAGCTCTTTGCAGTTAGGCCTTTCACACATAAAACCCTAAAGCAAAAAAGACTGGTATTATGTTATTCCCATTTGAAAGGCAAGGAAACTGAGGCTCAGAGATGATAAATGACTTGCCTAAACTAACACAGCTAAGCAGAGGCAGATGGCTGGGCTCCACTTCTTGACTGTATTGCAAATACTTTTTCTAGAGAAGTCCCTGGTGCCCTTTTTTTACCCAATGGGTCAATTTTCAGCATTTCACCACAGCTGCTCTATCGTGTGTATACTTATCTATTTCTGAACTATTGAAGAGTATGTGCATACATCATGCCCCAGTATGTATTTTTTAAGAATAAGAATATTCCTGCAACTAGAAGATGAATAAGTTCTGGAGATCTAATGCACAGCATACTGATTGTGGTCAACAATACTGTGTTATATACTTCAAAGCTGCTAAGAGACTAGATTTTAAATGTTCTCACCACATAAGAGAAATAATAATATGTGTGATGTGATAGAGGTGATAGCTACTGCTATGGTGGAAATCACATCACAATATATAAATGTGTCCAATCAACACCTTGTATGCCTTAAACTTACACAATGTTATATGTCAATTATATCTCAATATTTAAAAATTCTAAAATAAGTGAACAAATTCAGAAAATTTCATATTGTTATATACTTTCATCTAATCCAGAGGCTATATTCCAATTTGTCAACTGTCTCAATAATGTCCTTCATAGCATTTTTTCCCTCCAGTACAAGACCCAGTCTAGGATCCCTTACTGCAATTAATAGCTGTGTCTCTTCAGTCACCCTTAACTTGGACAGTTCCTTGTCCTTTGTCTGTCATAACACTGGCCTGTGAAGAAAACAGGCAAGTTCTTTTATAGAATGTCTCTTGCTTGCATTTGTCTATTTCCTCTTGGTTAGATTCAGGTGATGCACTGTTGGCCAGAATACCACCTAAGTGATGCTGTGCCCCTCTTGGTGTGTCTCATACCTGGATCTGGATATCTGGATGCCTCATGATGTCTGTCTGCTCCTCACTGGTGATATTAGACTAACCATCTGGCCAAGATGTTGTCCCTTTTTTTCCATAGTACAGTTAACATTTGCCCACTTATAACCAATAAGTTATATGTGGGGAGACACTTCAGGACCATACAAATATCTGTTCCTTTTCAAACCTCCCCCTGCCCCAGATTTAACATCCATTGATGATTCTTGCCCAAGTGATTCTAGGGTTGCAAAATGGTGACTTTTCCAATTCTACCATTTCTTCCACATCAGTTGGCATTACACTGCAAAGAAGAACCCTTCCCTTTTCCCCACACACCTATCTATCTATCTATCTATCTATCTATCTATCTATCTACCTAGCTATCACAGAACTGACTCATGGATTCCTATTTCAATCAATGGTTTACAATCCATTACTGTCCTTATTTATTTTATCACTCAAATTGTCCTAGATTTGGCCAGCTGAAGCCCCTTCAAACTGGTTCATGTATCTTCTTGACATCACCGATTAGTTGGCTTACATTCTAGCACAACAAAATGTTCCAGACTTGGGGCTTCCCTGGTGGCGCAGTGGTTGAGAGTCCGCCTGCCGATGCAGGGGACACGGGTTCGTGCCCCGGTCCGGGAAGATCCCACATGCCGCGGAGCAGCTAGGCCCGTAAGCCATGGCCGCTGAGCCTGCGCGTCCGGAGCCTATGCTCCGCAACGTGAGAGGCCACAACAGTGAGAGGCCCGCGTACCGTAAAAAAAAAAAAAAAAAATGTTCTAGGCTTAATTTGTACCTTCCTTGCCCCAGCAAGGGAATCAGCCTTTTTTCTCAAGGATCCCTTGAGAAAAGGATTCTTTGTAGGGGGGAATAGTATATAAACTGACACTTCTATTTTTAGTCTGGTACGTAGTCATTGAATGAATGACTGAATGAATGAAAATCTGCCTTCCCTGCAGGGTTCATGAATCACTGCAGAGCCAGGAAATTGTCATCTGACTTTTCCTGAAAGATGGTTATATCAGAACGGAGCCTATAATCCACTCCTGCCTGCAGGACACACAAGTCTAACTATTAACCTCTTCCCTTCCCACTCATGCTTTCACCCTTTACAATAAAATGGGTGCAGAAACTCACTGAATCATCCTTGGGAATTCAGAAAGCACTTACGTAAGTGACTCTCTCTAAACCTCAGGGATTCTTAGAGACCTGTGTTACAGGTGAAAAGGTTTAGGAAAGAGAGCTGAGCCCACCAACTCAAAACATACAGGAAAGTGAATGGGAAATGGAGTCAACATTTGGCACCAGACCTTCTAAGGACGTTATTTGTAATTTTTACAACTCTCCCCAATGCAAGGTATTTTCATCTCTGTTTTCGTATATGCAGCTCAGGGAGGTGTAATGTTCAAGATCACAAAGCTGGTGAGCTGTAAAATCAGAACTCAAATCCAGGACCACCTGACTCCAAAGCATATGCTTCGAGATACAACACAGAAGCTCATTTGGTAGATTTTCCTCCCATTTGTATCTTTACTTTTAACCTACATTGTTTTCTTTACAAATAATAATTTTCTGATATTCTGAATAATAAGTTTACATCTGGACGTTTTCTTTTTCATTAAAGTAAAATGCAGAATGTATTCCCCCCCAATTGTTTATTTGATCTGTTTCTGTGGATTTCGGGAAAAAAAGAAAAGTTTTCACTCCTTAGTTATTTACGTGATAGACCACCTTCATAAAAATAACAACAAAAAAACCTATACACTAGTATACCCTAACTTTGAGACACATTGGGGTCTCCTAGGATCTTTAAAAATTTTGACACTCATGTCCCCAGGTGTCTGATTTAATTGGCTTGAAGCTGAGCTGGGCAGCGTGATTTTTAAAAGACCCCCAGATTATTCTAATATGCAGCAAAGTTAGAGAACCACTGCCAGACACAATGAAAATAAAATGGGAAAGGCAATAACTTCTCTAAGGCATTCTGGAAATCAACCTGACCCTTCTCCCTCAGGCTATGATGATCCAGGATATTCTAGAAAATGGAATTAAGTCCAAAATTTATTTCTTAATAAAATTATAAACGTTAAAAATAAAATGAAAATTAACAACATACAAAAACTTAAAACCTAGTTTAGTGAAAGAAGTGATTAAAATTATGGGCAGGGCTTCCCTGGTGGCGCAGTGGTTGAGAGTTCGCCTGCCGATGCAGGGGACACGGGTTCGTGCCCCGGTCCGGGAAGATCCCACATGCCGCGGAGAGGCTGGGCCCGTGAGCCATGGCCGCTGAGCCTGCGCGTCCGGAGCCTGCGCTCCGCAATGGGAGGGACCACAACAGTGAGAGGCCCGCGTACCACCAAAAAAAAAAAAAAAAATTATGGGCAAAATCGAGATTTCATGCAAAAACAATCCAAACAGTTTTTGTGGAGCAGCTCAGAGCAAGGCATCAGCCAGGGCTCTGGGAATACAGTGGAGAGCAGGTGGACACACTCGGGGCCTCAAGTACCATTAATGGGGGTCACTGGGGAAAGTCACTAAGGGGAGTGCAGGGGGCTCTAGGAGGACCAAGCAAGGCATATGCCCTGTGGGATATCATGGAAGGCTTCCTTGAGCAGGTAAAATCCCAGCTGAGGCTGGGAAGAAAAGAAGGAGTTAAGACCTGGGAGGAGAGATGAATAGAAGCTGCTGGTGGTTAGTATTTGAGCAGAAGAGCATTGCAGGAGACCACCTGTGAGCATTCTGGGTGTTTGAGCCACACTCTACCTGTCTAAATGGGCTCTAAGGTAACAGAAACGACTTAATTACTAGAAGAAGCAACTAGTCAAAATTCAGACTTAACAGGTTCCTTTGTAATCTGTCACATGAACATTAAAAACACGCTAAAAGAACACTAGCTTCCTCCTCTGTCATATTTCTTGCCTCTAAGTTCAGGTATCTCCCACCTTCCAAGGACACCTTAGGACTCTGACTTACAACTGTACTGCCAATGTGGACTCTCCCTCTTCCTAGTCAGGATTAGGATTACTCCCTTCCCTGAGTAAGATGCCCAAGATGGCCATCTGAGGCAGCTTGCCCTAGAAAGCGAGAAGTGATCACTGCACGTGCGGAAGTGACTTTTATAAAAAAATCTTTGGTAACATCTGCGGAAGTTAGAAGAATGGGCTCTCGAGTGAGCCATTAGTGATTATATAACAAACAGGGTGCAGCATGTGGAAGGGCCCACCTAGAACAGTGTTGGCATCTGATAGGATATTCCTGGAGTGGGAGAAGGGGGCATGCCCACAAGCCTGCCAAGGTTCTGCACGAGCTCTAAATTCCAATCCAGAACAGGAAGTGGGAACAGGGCCGAGACGGCAGGAATGGATTGCCCAGGGCCATCAAAAATTCCATCCAGGAAATACTTCTTGCTCACTGACAAATGCACAACATTGTGCTAAGCCTCAGTGGCTAAGAGCTAGAAAGATGAATGACACCTGAGCCTCGCTCTGCAGGCGCCTATAGTCAAGTGAAGGAAGCAGAAAATGAATAACATCCTCACTCACTTCCTTGGCCAATTAAGAGGCATCTCCTAATTCAGAGACCGCATCATTTGCTCCGGATAAAACCATCAACGGAAGGTTCAGACACGAAACACGTTGGGCGTGTAATAAAAACTGTGCCATCAACGAGATAAAGCTGTCTAATGGCTGATTGCCTCATTTATTCAACAAAGGGCCCTGCGCTTGGTAACAGGGATATAAAGGCACCTAAATCAGCTACAGTCCTTGCCCTCAGAGAGTTTACTTTCATCACCATACATGCTTGGTACTTGACAAATGGGCAGAGAACTACATTTGATCCTGATAAGAACCTTAGTAAGGACCTAAAGTAGGTGCTTATCAGCCCCTGAGGCTCGGAAAGGTTATAGCACTTTCCCCAGATCTCTAGCTGGAAGTGGCATCGGCAGGATGTGTTATTCCAAGGCCAGTTCCCAGGTCGCTATCTCCCGTTGTATGTGGCATGCATGTACACCAACAGACAAAGAAGGAAAGAAGAAATATTTTGTACTAAATAGAGCTAATTACAATTTCTTTTCTTCCTAGTTAATTTCTACTTCTCCAGCAGCCATACGTGTGTAGAAAAACAATTCTTGACTTAGTCATGTATCCTCCAGAAGGCTAAAATTCCAGCATTTGAGGTAAGGGTATTTAAAATACAATCCTTATTTCCCCCCTAAGCATGTACTCTATTGCTAAATACAACAATGAACTCTCTGTAGGGGATAAAAAAAAAAGACTTCAGAGAGCAGCTGAATCTGAGGTGTCTACTTTTTTTTTACTTTAGAGCACCCTCTTTCTTTCTTAGCTTTGATAAGTCAAGACAGGAAACTAACAGATTATATATGCTTTGTGATGATGTCTTTGGAACCAATCGATTTTTCTCACTTATTTCTAGACAATACTAGATCAGCTGGAAAACACCAGTAGACTTTTCCATAGTAACTCATAACACAAAAGACATCCAATCGGAAGGCTCAAGGCATTAATCTTTTCTCCATGATGGTCGCTTACATTTCTTTGGACTGTCATTTTCAAACAGCAGGTAATGCCAATGGAATTCCAGCGAGTACTTAAAGGGACATTCCCATTTTATTCCCGGCAAATCTTGCTTTCCCGCTCTCAGAAATGCCAGCAACGTTCAATTGGGGTTTGTTACCAAAGTCTTCATAATTTACAGGAGTTTTATTTTTCTCTTACATTTGAAACCTTAGCTACCTCATAAATAACTCCTTTTTATCACAAGTGTGGATGTTCCTGTAATGCTACCTGCAACTTGTCAAACATTTCAAAAGTTATCTCATGTGCTAGACAGAAACTGCTTCTGACCTCTGTGTTAACCGAAGTGAACCAACAAATCTGACTGTTTTCAAGGCTCCCTCCTGCTCCAGCTGCCGTTTCAAGCTGTAAATTACTACCACTCTTGGCAGTGACAAGACAGGGTACCAGGACCTTTTCTGACACTGTACAGTTTGTGATTAAATATGGTCTTGGCTTCCTTTCTCAGTGATCAGGTATGTGAACATTATATATAATCCTGAGAAGAGGCCTTCTCAGTAACCAAACCATACCATGAAAAAAACACGTGGTAAATGATTAGAATGTTTTAACCACATTGGAGGTTTTAGTTAGAGAAACTTGATTTTCTCTAGTCCCAGTACACATGGGCCTGATTGTGTCTTCCTGTACAACGAAGCTGACCATCTCCCTGCGTTCCCCACCCCTCCCAGTGTGCCACAACTTCCCGTGAGCTGTGTCTCCTACTGGCAAAGCCTTCTTTCCGTTTCCTCAGCAGTGGAAACACCTACTCAATCACCCCCAGACCCAGCTCCAGTGGAGCCTCCTCTAGGAGACCATGCCCAGCATCCCAGGCAAAGGGGAGTCTCTCTCATCCATTTTCCCAAAGCACCTGGGATACCCCTGCTTTAACACACACCACAGTATATTCTAGTGATCTTCTTACACATCTGCTTTAATCCCTGCACAAGTGTAGCATCCTGGTTTCAAGCACAGTCTTTGAAAAGGCAGATCCAGGTCTGAAGACAAGCTGATCTATTTGTTCTCTTTGGAGACGACCACGTTGCTTAATATCAGGGAAATTTCTTTACCATATCTATTAAATGAGGTTAAAAATAACCTCCTTCAAGCAGGCATTTGCTGTTATGAGATGATTACATGAGAAAAGGTGCAGAAAGTGAGCGGCACAGACGCTGCGACTGCTGCTTCTCCTCCTCCATCATCATTAACATCATCATCAATATTATTAAGTTCTAACGCCCCGTCAGGAACCGTGTCGCCACATCATTGTACTTTCATCCCCTAGAACTGTGAGAATATAGGTACTCAATTATTTGCACTGAATTTTGAAGACAAAGATGATTTTACTAGTAGCCGGCAGAGCCTGGACTTCAGAAGTTGCAGAATTACGTCTTTGCCCACCTGATGCTAGTAAATGATCTCCTGGACTGGTAAAGCTAAGTTATAAGCATGAAGTTCCTCCACTCTGTTTCTCTAACCAAAGGCTGAAAATTACCTTTTGCTGTCAAGGAACATGAGTTACTGGACTCAATGGGTCCGTCACTCGGGGTGCATAGCCAATGAACACACCAAAGTATTTTCAATCAAAGCAGAAGCATTTATTACCTGTGACAAGTACGGAGACAGGGAACGTTGACTACTTGTGACGAGTAAGGAGACAGGGAGATAGCTCTCAAAGCCGTCTCCCCAAACTGCTGGACCGGGAAAGTCTTAACGCATGCGTATTCATGACAGGGTTGGCATGATCATTATAAAGAGGTGAAGGTTACTCTAGGCAGTCAAAAAACTGCAAGGAAGTGGGTGCTTGGTTGTTTGCACTGTGGTATCTTGTTGACTGGAATGCCTTGTAACCTTTTCAAAACATCAAGTGTTTGGAACTTTTTGCCATTTAATGGTTAGTTTCTGCCAAGCAAAGTACACTTTGTTGTAACCCCATCCCTTCCCTACGACAGTCTAGCTAACACATGGACGATAGTTTTGGTAGCGGTGGGGGGAGGGGGTTGCATGGATTATTGGATTATATTTTACATTTCAATGAAAAACAAACAGGTTACTCTTAAACATTTGGTTTATAGAAATTCTCCCAAATCACACAGAGCTGGAGAAGGATGGCAGATTGCTAAATTCTTACCCAGTCAAAATGTAAAAGAATCATGACAAATTGCTTCTTGGCTCCCTTGTTTTTCCTTTGAAAAAATAATTTACAATGTGGGATGGGTTAACTCCACTTTACATCGTCTAAATCCTCAGAAAGTCTATGACAGGCTCTGTCTGAAAGGCCAATTTGACCCCGTGGGCCTGACTCTTACTAGATTTTCTCAGCCCCAGACATTAGACACAGTCTGTCTGTCACTCAAGACACTGACACCGCAAAAACAAAAATTTTTAAATAAACTTTTTAAAAATGGAAACCCTACCAAGGCCAACCCAAATGTTTTCTTTCTGTGAAATTTAAATATGTGTTAAATTGGATTCTGCCCAGCAGTTCTAAATCTAAGTCAGAGGGTAAGAATTCAGGAAATAGATTTATCTGTCAAAATCATCCCACAAGATCCATTCAGGAAATAAGTAAAGTTCAGGGTAGAATGTGGCCTTTTGGTCAATGATAATACCTAACATTTCTTTATATGCGTACAAGAGCCAGATACTGTGTTGAAAATTGTCAACTCGACGTGACAAGGCGATGAGGTTGATATCATTAGCATAATGCCCATTATACAGATGAGCAGACTGAGCCTTGACCAAGGTCACCAGTGAGTGGCAGGCCTGGGTTCAAACCAGGAGGGTATAGCTCAGAGTAAGGACCCTCAATGCAAAGCTCCAGGGCCCCTTGCTCCATGGCAGACACCCAGTCCATACCACTATAGGTCACCCACAGGCTCCTGAACTTGTCCTTATCATTGAATCCCTTATGTTTGCCATCACTGCCTCTTACTCTCTGTGACATAGCTCCTCACCAACAGCCTGAGCCCACACTGAGTCCTGTACCTGCAAAGCCACAGCTGAACGGAGGCCGGAGCTGAGATAAAGCCTGGCTCCCAAGCACTGAGGTTCCAAACAGCCCTCACCCTGCTTCTCTCCACTTCGTCATTCACGGCAGCTCGTTGTACGGAAGCCACACCTACCCCATGTCCAGATATTGAAATGTGGAACTTGTTCTGGGTCTTGTATGTTCAATTCAAGCAGATGGCATGTCTCACCTGAGATACACAGGCTAAACACTCTCATGGGTTTGGTGGGTGGGAACACAGGATATGGAATCAACTCTGGATACAGATTCCAGCCCTACCACTTAGGTTGGTGACTTCAGCTTTCTCACTGAACCCCTCAGAGCCATAATTTCTTCATTTAAAAATAAGCATAATAAAGTTATTCAAGATTATTGTAATTAAATAACATGGAAAGCACTTGGTGGTAGCTGGTGTCCAACAGTCGTTACTATCTTTGCCCCTTAAAAGGTAGCACCTTTTAATGGCCTCCTAACCCTTCTGTGCTCTAGCTAAAAGCCTGGAAAGAGAGCAAAGCAACCACATTCATCAGTCAACCAATAATGAGCACCTATGATGTGCCAGACATTTGAATGAAGGTTTGAAACCCACACTCGGCTATCAAGGCTCATTTCTGGGAATGTAAAGGAATATTGATTAAGTTCCTGCCTAACAGCAGGCACTTAAATGGAGAATCTCATTGACCCTCACAACCATTGAGGCCAACGTTATCAACCCTGTTTTACACATTAAAAAAAATGAGACTCACTTGGCCAAGGTCCAACAGCTATGAGAGGCAGCGCAAGTCAACCACTACAATGACTCTCTCTCAGGATTCTTGATCATTTCCCATCATCTCATCCTTTCACAGTGTTTAATTTAGGGAAAATTAAAGGGAAGAGCATTTCTTGTAACCTTCAACACAAGTCAATTAAGTCTGGCACGATCCCTGGTCTTGCCACTGGGCAGGGGAAAGGCATCTTTGGGGACTGCTGGTGATTACTGCTGAGATGCAGAGAGAAAGGGCTTCAGGGCAGGTGGGCAACGAAGGCTCTGAACAGCCCTGCCCACTCTGCCAGTTCTTTCTGGCCCCAGAACCTGTTCTTCCACCACCCAGGTCCAGTCTTCAAGCTTCAGGTAAAAATCAGTGGATTGAAAACCCAGCAGATGTCCAGGTTTCCCCAAGGTGGCTGGGAAACACCCATGCACAGCCCCCCTCCACAGCAACAGCCATAGAGTCAGCTGGACAAGGGTTCAAATCCTGCCTGACCTCTAAGCCCACCTCTTTCCACTATTCTACACAATCTTTGAGCAAGGCTGTCACTTTATCAGTGATTTACTTCAAAGCCCCGCAGTACTGATGATGAGATGGACACTATGTTTCTAAATTAAACTTAATCTACCTCTGAGGGATGGAGGGTTATTTACATAGCCTAAACAGAAGTCTGTATTCTCAGGGGAGCAGTTATTAACATTTCAAGTACCCTAACTAGGAGTTCACACTGAGAGGTGATTAGTTAGAATGTAAAAGATGCAACTGTAAGCACATCAAATATTGTCTAAATCTGCTTAGAGGAGTCATTAACGAACATTAATTAATAAGGGGCACTAGAAAAACATTTTCATTGATCAACATTCAAGAAATGTGATTGGCTTGCAGCATTGTAAGGGCGTCTCTACTCTAGCAAGAAGAGGACTTGGGAGTAGCACTTGGGTCCAGAGTTCTGTAAGCCCTATGTGCCTGACACAGGGAGTCTGTCACCCGATGCAGCTAGAAGACTGGCCAACTCTGACATTAGAATATTATAATGCTGGTCTCAGCCTGAACTTTTTAGGCAATGATGGTTGGTTGACCTCCAGGACAGAGAGAAGGGATTTCACAGAGCCTAAAGGAAAGAGATTTATGAGTATTTTTATGCCTGCTGGCTAAAAAATGCTAATACTTGTGGAAGATTTAGCCTATGACTTGCTTTCATTGTAACATAGGTTATTGGGGAGGGGATATGGTTCCCAAACTAACCAAAAAGGAACCTGACCTCTACTGAACAGATAAATTGACTTAGCTCATTTGGCAACAGAGTCCAATAAGCCAGAATCCCTGCCTTCAAATTGAGAGAGGGGAGGACCCATAAAAAATTCTAAAACTCTTTTTGAAGTCTCTGAAGGCAGTTTAGTGTAGCTGTTAAGAGGCCAGGTTCTGGGTCAGATTGCTGGGTATGAGTTCCCAAACTTCTACGTGCCTCTGTCTCTTCACCTATAAAATGGCAACTAATTATACTTTCTCGTAAGGCAGTTAAGATGATCAAATAAGCTCCTGTAAGAAAATTGCAAAGAGCTAAAGGAAGCCCTCAGTGAATGTCAGCTACCATTACAGTACAGAGGGACTAAGAACTGCTTTTCAAAACACACTCAGTAAGTGTTATTAGTTTATTATTTACCATTTACATTTGTTTACCATTTCATTCGACAAACATATACTGAGTGCCTAAGTACTAGAGGATACAAAGATATATAAGAACTACATAATATCCCTCTAGATTGCTTCTGTGGTCTCTTCTCTCAAGGGACGTCCAGTCTAATATATGAGTCAGACAAGCAGACAATCACAATCTTAATAAGGTTAAAGTCAAAGTTTTATGGAAGCAACCAAAAAAGAAAAAAAGAAAAGAAAGAAAAATTTTAACTGTGCAAGGAGAATTCTGGGAAGGCTTCCTAGAGGAGGTGATATTTGAGATGGGCTTTAAAGAATGAATGGGATCTGGACGGGTAAATGTGCTCACACATAAAAGCATATATTTTGACATTGCAAAATTTCCCCACGTTAGCAACCACAACTCTCTTATCACACCTGCAATCCACAGGACAGATGCCCAATATTTAGTGCTTACTGACAGCCTAGGAAGCAAAAATTATATTAAACAAGAAAGAGGAGGAAAGAGAAAACATACAAGGGGTCAGGAGACTGGAAAGTGTCAGGTCACAACCCTGCATCCCAGATGCAGGAAGTGTCAATCCGCCTATTTGTACGTTTGCCTGTATAAATTGTAATGGGTCTTTTAAAACGTATCCTTTTCATCTGGGATGCCCAGCTGTGTTAAATTTCCAAACCCTTCCCTCTGACTTTTATGAGGTTTAGTCTATAACCGGGGCTGATCCGAGGGTACACTGTGTCCTTTCATTGTTAGGGGGAGGTAAAGAGTAGAGGGCCACATGGCTCAGATTCCCAAGGAGTCCCAAGGAATCACTTAAAGGCCTGAGAAGCTGAGAGGTGCAATATGGAGATTTAGCTGCAGCTTAATAACAATGAGAACCAATCATCACTGAGCAGCCACTAAGTGCCAGACATTGTTCTAAGCACTTTACTTGTATTAACCTGCTTATTCCTTAAAACAACTAGATAGATGCCATTAACATCCCAATTTTACAGGTGAGAACAGAGAGGTTGGCACGCGATCATAAAATCACAGAGCTGATAAGTGGCAGAACTGGGATGCAAACACCACACCACGGAACCTAGGAGAGACTGGCAGCAAGTCTGTCTAGAAGCAAGCCTCTACATCAAGTCTTCCCACCACATTAGTGGAAGGTGTGCTCTGCCTATTATAATTTGGGAATCCTGTGGGATGCTGGCTGTATCTGCTCCTCTTACCCTCAGAGCTACATTTGCATCTTGAGTCTGCATATGAGGCACTTCTGCCTCGCCTGCTGTAAAATGACTAAGTTGCTAATAAAAGCAATGTTCTCACTGTGACTGGTGCCAACCCCAGTCTCTCAGTGCCAACGGCCTGTTGGCTTTTCCCACCGACTTTTCTGGATGGCTCTATGCAGACTAACCACCCAGACTGCAACAAATGTTACTTGGAGAAGAACACGTGCCAGGAGCAACAGGAAAGAGGGGCCCACCCTTACTGCAGATGGAGCTTTCTTAAGTAAATCCATCCTCCAAAATAAGTTAATTATTCTTACCAGGAATTCTTATGAAGCTTGCAATTGCCAAGCCCTTCAAGATCAATTTCATGAGCATTTCCACGACCAGCTCTATAAGACTGTATTGGCCACTTTACAGAGAGTTTTTGTGACTTGCAGAAGGGTGGGGATGCAGGTACTCAGAGGTAGCCCGAAGGTTCAAAACCACTCAGCTCCGGTGTGCCAAGTCATTAGGCTGGCTGGCAAAAAAATGACCTACTTGCATTTTGGTCTCTCACTTGCCAAGAGATCTCAAAGGGCTGTGACTATTGAGACATTTTGTTAGGACTGAAACGAGCATCAGTCAACTTTTTAACTCTTAAAAATCCAGAACAGGCCAAGTGGCTGGGGAAACAAAGCCAATAAGATGGAATGTCCTGAGCCTTAAATTGCTCATGATCACAAAGGGGCAGATGAGCCTAAAGGTGTCTAAAGGAGTGTAGGGCTTGGAAGTCATGAAAACATGGGCTTAATCTACTACTTGCAAGGGGCATGGACTGGACAAATTCCCCTCCTCCACAAATTCCCCTCCACTCTGCTGAGGAAGCCTCAGCTTCCTCATCTATAATGAAGATATCAACATCCCTCCAAGGCGGCTGCTAGTATTTACATATGAGCTACTTTATAAATAGAAGCGAGAAACAGGTGTCCTCTGGGTAAAGGAATTCCAAAAGAAGCATCCCCTTTGCTGGCCAACCTGCACAACTCTGTACCTTCCTCAAGGACTGATGATAAGAAATTCAAGAGAAAATGTGGGCAAAGTGAAGCATCCTCCAGATTTGGTTTGAACATCACTCCCTTAGGGAGGCCTCCCTAATTCTCCAGAACAGTCTCTCCTACAAAATGCTCCCTGGGCCCCCTGCACTGTTCTCCTTGCTAAATACTTGTTTCATCTGAAAATGCTTGCGCTCAGTGCCAGTCTCCCCTGCAAACTCTAAGCTTGGTGAAGGTGGAGCCTAGGTCTCTCATGGTTAGTTGCTTAAAGCCCAGAGTTCAGCACAGAGTCCAGCAGGAAGCAAGCTCTTGCCGAATAACTGAAGATATAAATGAAAGCATTTGGAGGCAGTGGGCTGAGGCAGCTGGTCTCTTACCATAGCAATGCTCTGAGGATGGGCTGATCCGACCACTCACTACTTCCCATTAGGTCCACCCATGACCACTGGATCCCAGGCCTCAGGTTGAAGATAAATATTGAAAGCCTTCTTCTTATTTTTTTAAACTTGTTTGTTTTTAATTTACAATAAAGATCACATTTATTCATTCAGTCAATAAATGTTTGCTGAGTGCCTCACATATGCCAGGCCCTTTTCTAGGAGTTAGACATGTAATCGTGACTAGAGTCAGGGAATTTACCTTCTAGCAGGAGATAAACGGCAAATTATTAAACAAACGAGCAAGAAAATTTCAGGCTCTGATGAGTACATGAAGAAAATTAAAACAGAGTAGCATGAGTAGCATGTTAGAAAGTAATTGGAGGAGGGGACCTGGTGACTTTCTATTGAGAAATTGGGACACTTCTCTAAATGATAAGACATTTCCAGCCATGCAAAGACCTTGAGGAACATCATTCCTGGCAGAGGAACAAACAGCAAGTGTAAAGGTCCGAAGGCCACTAGGCTTGGCCCATCCATGGAACAGAAAGAAGGTCACCATGACTGAAGCACAGTGAGCCTGGGGACAAGGGGCATGAGGTGAAGGTGGGGCAGTGGGCAGAGACCAGATCAGGTAACAACTTGTAGGGTAAAGGGTACAGATTGGTCCAACATGCAATGGGAAACCACCAGAAGGCTTTAAGAAAAGGAATGAATGATACTATTTATATTTTAATAAAATCACTCTGGATGCTCTGTCCAGCAGGAATATAAGTAGGGGACCAGATAGGAGGCTACTATAGTAATCCAGGCCAGAGCTGAGGCTGATCTGGACGATGGTGGTAGCTAGGCATGGAAAACAGATTCAAGGTATAACTTAGAGATAAAGTGACAGAATGTGTTGATGGATTGTAAATGAGAGGAGAGGGAAAGGGAAAAATCAAGGATGATGTGATCCAGGAGAAGGTAAGCTACAATGATCCTCTTTGTTGGTGCTACCAACAATCTGGCACCACTGGTTCAATCGCAACCCTCACAACTCTGAGGGAGGTGCTACCATTATTCCCGTTTACCAGATGAAAAAACTAGGGTTTGGAGAGATTAAGTAACTAGTTCAAACTAACAGGACTTTGTTCCTCCAATGATCTGTGCCTTTCAAGATTCCACAGGGTCTGGGATCCTGTCCCAGTGGAAGCTGCAGGGTTACACTACAGCTCTTTCAGGGACCCAAGCACTCAGCTGGTAAGCTAACACTCTGTGAGCTAAGCGGGGCTGAAGCACCATGCTGGGAAATCCAAGGGCAGGTGTCACATGCCATCTGCTGTACATCCGTCACCCAGGGTTATTTCAGCCCTGTGATCTCATATGCCCTGTGACATAATGAGATGTGACAGGGCCAACAGAGGAGACCCTACCAGCAGCAGAGCAAGCTGGCAGTCTGTCATTAATATTGTTATTATTATTACTATTTTCAAGTAGCTCTTTTCCACTGAGAGCCATTGCCAATTTCTAAACCTGGATGGTCAACGACAGTGGTTAATCCATTGGACGTGGTTGTATGAGTGTTGCAGTCCGAAAGACCAGGACTGAGGTCCCGGCTGACCTGCCTTGGGGGTACTAGGCCTTGCAAAAGTTTCTTAACTCACTAAGTCTCCAGCTTCTTCTTCTCTAAAACATGGGTAACAAAACAGCCAACTTCATAGGGCTGTTGGGTGTTGAGCACAAAATTCCTGGCTTCACCCTAAACTCATCATATGGACCCTTGGAATAACAAGCCCAAGATGAACTGTTAACCAGATCCCAGAGCTTGCTAACTTTATAGTCTTGTGAAAGTGAAGTAATCACATCTCGAGAGCTACAAAGTGGAGAAGGATACTCTCACTGTGAGGGACAAAATGAAACAGGCAAAGGAGCCCGGCTGAGCTTTAGGTGTCTCATCTGAGAAACTGCAATAATACCTTCCTCCGAGGAGTGCTGTGAGGATTAAGTAAAATAACTCGCATAAATTGCCCAGTAAATGTCACCTTCCCTCCACCACTCAGGGTTGGGAAGGACAAGCAATGATAGTCCAGAGGTTTCTATCGGTCAAGTAGAGGCTGAGATGCCTGTTCTCAAATCAAAGCTAGCTTCCCAGAAGGTCTACGTGTCTTGTGAATACAGAATAAGCTGAGAGTCATTAAATTAAAAAAAAAAAAAAAAGAGAGAGATAGATAAACCACAGTAGGAGCCCATGAGACACCCCCTCTTTCCTGCCTACTGCTGAGGACCCTGTAATTTTTAGTTGTGAAAATGCATATTTGGAGCACTCCTTTGGATTTTCCACAAGCTTTTGCACATCCTACCTCATCTACTAATGTCCACAGCCCTGGGGTGGGCGAGACAGATGTTATTAGTCTGTTTTACAGGTGAGGAAACCAAGGCACAGAAAGGCTCTGTGACTTAACTAGGGTCACACAGCGAGTCCGTAAATGAACTCTGAAGAGAACACAGGTGTCCTGGCTTCCAATCCACCACCTTCTCTGCCACACCTTACAAATCGTGTCCCTAAGAAGAAGAGCTCACACTGCTCCTTTAACTTTGATGTGTGTTAGGAGTTATAAACCGAGCCATTGGGCCTTGAGGGTCCAATCTCTTAGATTCTTTGCAGGTGCACAAGAATCTAATGGGAATGACAATGACAATAACAATCAAGCTAAGTCCTCTGCTGGGATCTGTGGCCAAACCCAGGTTTGCTGCCTCTTCTCGTGTGAAAGCGACAATTTGTTCCTGTCTTTACTTTTCTTGTGTTTCCTTCTGCCATTTACTCAGGTCCCTAAAATCTTGCTACTTAAAGAGCAAGCAAGATGAGCAGCATCACTATCCCCTAGGAGCTTGTTTGAAATGCAAACTCTCAGGTTCCACCACAGAGATTCCAAATCAGAATCTGTATTTGAACATGACTCCCAGGTGGTTCATATGCACATTAAAATGTGAATAAGCACTGCTCTCAAAAACTCGATATGTGTTCAATAAACAGTCAATGCAGAATGTAGAATGCTGATAAAATACCCATACGGGCAGTTAGGATGCAATTACTAACTTACTTCAACCTTCAATTGTCTATTCATTCATTTCACCAGCATTGAATCATGGCACCTGGAACATAACAGACACTATATCAATATTTGTAGAACTAATTGATGATTAATTATTTAATCAGAGCATGTGTAACATCTGCCCATCTTCCTTTTCTCCTACTGCTCTCCAGTCTAGACAATTAAATGAATGAGTACACATGAAGGACTTAGAACAGTGCCTGGCACATAGTAAGTGCTCAATAAGTGTCAGACATTATTATTAACAGGCCATGGAGGTAGCTGCATTCATAACTTGTCCACTTGGGCTTTGAGAAGAAATGCGTAGGAATACCACTTGAAGGAATACAAACTTATCTTAGGAAACAGACTCTCAGAAACATACTTTGTAATGCGTAGAAACATTATTCCAGTGGATTCCAGGGAAATGATTAACTGTCCAGGGGAGGTGGGCTGACAGATTGTCAGTGTTGCTACGTAAACTATGTTTGGCACAGGAGTGAAAAGCAAAGTACTTCCTCATATCTGTATCTGTCTTACTTTTGATATGAAAATAAGATACCCTGAGGTAGTAAATCCTGGTGGTGGAGAATGGCTTGATGGACAGGTCTACTCAATCCAGTCAGACAGACGCTTCAGGTTCAAAGGTAGCCTTAAATGTTGTGAGCCTTCAGTTGCTAACCAGTCCCTTCCCTCATTCCTTGTTCTTTCCCACCTTACTGCCTTTGCTCTTGCCATAAACCAATACCTCTAAGAGGCTTTCTTGATTCTCCTTTCCATCCTGTAAAAATCAGCTCAAATCCATCCCCGCTTCATTACCAATGCTTCGGCCTGGGGGTCTTTCCTTCCTTACTTATTTGGGAGCTAGGTGATTTTTTATTTATTATTTTTTAACTTCCCAAGTTACACTAAAAATTCCACCAAGGCAGGGATTGCACCTTACATTTCTCTGCCCTATTTTATATGCCTAACACTGTCCCTTGCCCTGAACAGCTACTCAGTGTTTCTGGATCACCCCAGCTGTTTTTATAGATACAACAAGGACAGGAGATTTTGGATGGATTTCCTATCACTTTTAATAACATAACTGCAATTCTATAACATTTAAGAAGCAAAATCAGCTTTCAGCATTTTAAGCTACATTGATTTTGCCTGTGCTAAACTTACACTGGGTAGTTTTTCTAGATAGTCAAACCATCATATTTTCCGCTCATTCCTATTGTTGTCAAATCATAAGAAGGCCTTCTCCGAGGCAAAGTTTTAAGTTATATACAGCGGTGCATCACTAATATTTTGCGGACATCATTAAGGGTCAAGGCTGTGCTGAATGTTTAGGTGCATTAATCATTGCAACAATGTTATGATGCTAGCACTATTATGATCCCCAAATGAAAGAAGAAACAGGCTCTGGGATAGTAATTTACTCAAGGTCACAGAGCTAGGAACTAGTGGGGCCAATGGAACCTACAACTCAGTCTCCCATAAGAACCTACAATGCTTACCCATAATGCTCTGCTTAAGTTTCCTTTGTCTTTCAGAAACACTGAAGGGATTATCTAATAGATTGATATTGGTTTGTTATCTAATGCAAAAAAGCCAATTCAACAAAGGCTGCTCACAGGAAAACTCTACCTGTAAGGCAATTCAGTTCAGGCTATAAAACACACTCTCTAGGCTGATTTTTGGCATAAAATGTCAAGGACAAAATAAATTTTTGCTGATTAAAAGAAAAACCTCTCTGTGGCAGCTATTAAATTTTGTAGCTGAAGAAAGGGGGCATTCATCAGAGTTGGCTCTCTTTTGGTCCTTAATCATAATGCCTAAGCTCCTATTAGTTTTAGAAAAACAAAAAGTAATTTTTTTCTCAATGTGTCGATAGAGTGCAATCCTTCCCAAAACAATGTTAAATAAAAATGAGGCATTTTATTTTATTTTTTATTTTTTTTTGCGGTACGCGGGCCTCTCACTGTTGTGGCCTCTCCCATTGCGGAGCACAGGCTCCGGACGCGCAAGCTCAGCGGCCATGGCTCACGGGCCCAGCCGCTCCGCGGCATGTGGGATCTTCCCGGACTGGGGCACGAACCCGTGTCCCCTGCATCGGCAGGTGGACAAAAATAAGGCATTTTAAAAAATACCTGACGAGAACCAGTTCTATCCCTTGACCCTGTGCATTAACCATCATTTCAAAGATGTTTCAAAGCATTTGTGTCCTGTTATTTACTCTATTTCTGCCTTTTGTAGGAAGTGTCAGGTTTTTTTTTTTCTAAATCAAGATACGTGTTGGCATTAGTTAATATTGATCTTTTTTTTTTAACATCTTTATTGGGGTATAATTGCTTTACAATGGTATGTTAGTTTCTGATTTATAACAAAGTGAATCAGTTATACATATAATATTGATCTTTTGAGACTAACTGGTTTTATCTCCTTGGCAAACTTAACTGTTTTAACATCAATGGGGAAAGATATTTCCTCATGCTGGTCTTGGTCTCCTGGCCGGCTAGAGTCTGAGGCACCTACAGAACAAAGCCCACGGGGCCCCTGATGGCACTGTGTATCCACAGATCTGCAGACCGGGATGAGGCCTCAGGACACTCCACGGAGTCCCGGGATAACTGTGAAACTGTTCTGCACACACAGCCTTGAGCCTCACTACTTGTGTGGGCAGCCCTTGGTCTGCTCTCTATTTACACAAACTCCCTAACGGTCTCTGGCACCACTGACGTCTCAGAGGGAGGCACAGTACATAGAGTGTTTCACATGAAAATCTTTAAACAAAAGGAATTAAAGAAAATCCCTGTTTAATAGTAAGTTTCTACCAAGCTCCTAAATTCTCGAGAGCATATGAAATATTAACTTTTCCCAAATGGGAGCACAGAGCTTGCCTTGTTTCAATTCATACGGTTGGGTCACAAATGCTCTAGAGAGTAACATGCCTAGTGCTTCAGAACCTACCGAGATTCTTCAGAAGTAGGGGCTGGAAAAGCACAGGGTCTGGAGTCAAACGGACCTGCGTTCAAATTCTGTTTTGACTCTCTCCAAGTCTCAGGTACTTAGTCTACAAAAGGGGGATAACCGCGGTAAGCACCTCACGAGATTGCGGTGAGATTTATGTAGTATGTCTACTGATGATAAGCATTCAATGTGTGGTGGTTGAAATACAGTCAGCCTTCTACTACCCTGACTCTCGGAGGGACCCTTCCACAGCAAGTGCAAAATGGTGAATCTTGAATACAAATTTCTGAAACCTCGTCCCGTTCCAGTCACCCAAATCCAAGCTGCGTCTGGCTTGGTTTACCACAGGCACCAAGGCACCCTAGTCAGGGTTAACAACAGGGGCAGCCACTAGGGGCGCTAAACAAGAGTCAGAGGGAGCGGTGATGGTGCTGATTCCTGGCTTTAGAACAACAGTCCCTTCCCCAGGACCAGGTTTCTCATCCTCTTTTTACCCAGCAGTAAGCTAGGAAAGCAGCACTAAGGTATTCTCCACTCACCCTCAGTCACCACCCCTTCAGCCCTAGAAGCTCCCAGATAACCCCAAGGCAGCCATTTTGCTCGCCCGCCTCACTGAGCCGGCAGAGATCCCGCCATAACACACTGTGGCTTCCCCACAGCGATGTGCCTTCCACCAGGGGCAGGTGGCGACTCCCAACAGACCCACCACTTTCCCCTCCACCAACCACAGCCATTTCCAGTGGCCAGGGCTCTCCCCATGCAGCCTAGAGTTCCATCTGCCATATGTCTCCATTTTCCTAGACAGCCAGTCCCAATTTCACATTATACACTACTTTTGGATAAAGTAAAATGTTGATTGGTTGAGTAAACATGATATAATTATTAAATTATTTTCCATCAGTTTCCAGGAAGCATAGGTCATACCGTCAAACTGGGGTCTAACAATAAGGGATTAATTAAACAAAATGATGGTAAACTAATTTCATGGATATTTCATCCTGTCTACAATATTATTAAGTTGAAAAATCATCATATTATTTTATAGATGAGAAAAAAATCAGAAAAGGTATATGTCAAAAAGTTGAAAGTGCTTTTTCTTTCTTTGATTACCACTGCTTTTTATATTTTTTCTTCCATTTTGCTTATTTGCATTTTTTAATTTATTTATAATACTGTCAATAATTCCTTCATTAAACAAATACTGATTGAGTACATTCCACACATCAGGATGGTGCTGGGTGCCAGAATTACTATGGAGAACATAGTAATTACAATCACGGAACCCACAGTCCGGTGCAAGAGGGAGATATTAATCAAGTAATCGCACAAATATATAATTATAAACTGGGACAAGAGCCACAAAGGGAAAGTATAGGGCACCACGACCAAATGTAAGAGGGGATCTGATCTCTTCTGTTGTGAGGGTGGGCTCAGGGAACGCAGCCCTAAAGAAGAGCTATCTAATGCTGACTTATGGAAAGAAGAAGGGAAGGGGGAAAGGGGAAAGGGAGGGCACGGGGAGGGCTCTGCAGCGGGAGGGCCAGCAAAGGCCCTGAGGCTGGATGCTGCACTTAAAAGTCCAGGAAGTAAAAGCAGGTCTGATCACTGGGGCCAAGAGACTAAGGAGAGTATGGTGAGATTGGAGGCAAAAAGCAGGCAGGGGCTTTGTAGGAAAGAGTGTGAGTTTCGGTCTTTACCCTTAACGCAGTGGGAAACTTTGGAGTAAAATGATCTGCTCTGGCAATGAGCACGTATGACTCCTGGCCGACTCTCTCCCTTCTCTCTGCTCTGTCAGCAGCTCAGGAGTCTAAGACGAAGGCCAGGCAGAAGCAGAGGTGACTGAGGGACAACAGCAGGAGGTGAGACCTTCGAGCCGTGGCCAGAGCAGTATTTTGTCTCTAGAGACTGTTTCGGAACAAAGTGTACAGTCAGTGCAGGGGCAAAATCAAATTACACTGGCACGGTGTTCAAAACTCTACTTTACCTTAAAACCTGTAACCAGCGCTTCAGAGAACAAATGGCAGGTGTGTTTACATTAAACATGAAACTCATTCAGTCCTGTATTTGTGAGGCACTGGGCTCTTTTATTCCCAGCTTCACTGGGGTTTTTGTAGTCTGTTATCTCTTATTACCGTGTTATTAGGGTTTTCCTCAATCCCTACCACTCCCCCACCCCTACTCCTTTCATACTTTCTCCACAAGTATGTGCCACTCGGCTTTCCACTTTGATGAGCCCTTGTTGAGAAGTGCCTGACCCGACGAATACTCTTTTCATCCTCTTCCCCACCACAATGGTAGCCAGATCGGATGGATCATTTTGCAGTAACTGTTCACGCTAAGAGGAAGGCTATGAAAACCTACCAAGGCAGCCTTTTCCTTAAGTGGTCTCAGGTGCAGAGGATACTGCAGGGGAAGAAAAACAGGGTAGGAATTTTTATTTTCAGTTATAAGCTGTGCAAGCAGCGTAAATAGCAGGTCCTGGAGGTTAGGTATAGACTGGGGATAAAATTAGACCATGCTAGTGTATGTGATAGGGGAGGGATGCCAGGAACAGAGTCAGGCTTCCCACAGGGACACTGCAGTGGCCCGGGGTGGGGGGAGAGTCAGCACATGTATTCTTAGAGAGAGATCGCCCACTGCTTCTCTGCGGGACATACTGGCCTTTGGGGTGGGAGGATTCTTCCTGGGGCAGGACTGATCCACCCACTGCAAGATATTTAGCATATGTGGTTCAGAGGGCACCGAGTAGCGATAGAAGCACATTGCTTCATACACAACCAACACACTCCACTCTGCCAATCACTGTGACAATCAAAAAAACGTTTCTTGGGCTTCCCTGGTGGCGCAGTGGTTGAGAGTCCGCCTGCCGATGCAGGGGACACGGGTTCGTGCCCCGGTCCGGGAAGATCCCACATGCCGCGGAGAGGCTGGGCCCGTGAGCCATGGCCGCTGAGCCTGCGCGTCCGGAGCCTGTGCTCCGTAACGGGAGAGGCCGCAACAGTGAGAGGCCCGCGTACCGCAAAAAAAAAAAAAAAAAAAAAAAAAAAGACGTTTCCAAGCGCAGGGCAGTGGTACCCCCTCGGGTGAGGACTACTGGACGAGCAGCTCTTCCTACGTGCTGGCTAGCAACAATCTTCTATCTTGACAAAGGGAGGTGAGGGGCGGGTGGGAAATGTTATGAGCCCTAAGTCCTCGTAATAACACGTGACCAAGAGAGACTCATTCTCATGCTCCCCATCCCATACACACACTCCCCCAAGCCTTTATTCATGCAATGTCTTCCATTCCCTATTCTCTAACTCTACTGTAAAAACCCTACCCAGTCGTCAAGGTGCAGGGGAAGTGAGCCCTCTCCACACAGCCTCTTTTACTCCCTGAAGAATAACTCAGATCACCTTTTCACATTCACCTTCCTAGAACCCTTGTCCCACCCTACACTGTCTCCCAGCTGGCAGTGACTGTCTTACTTCTCCACCCAGACTTGGAAGCTTCGATGGCATACACACGTCTCCTTCCCATCTGAGTTCCCCACGGGCCCAGCAAGATGGTGTCCTGGGTCAAGACTATGGAGTCAGAACGGGATTTACATTCCAACTTTGCCGCTTTCATTTACGTGGCCTTGGGCAGGCCACTTAACATCTCTCTGAGTTTCCTCATCTTTAAAAGGAAGGTGATCCTTCCAGTGATTATTGTGAGGATTTAATGAGAAAATGCCAAGCACGACCTACTCAATAAAGGGCAGTGATGACCACACTGGCACGTTAGTGCTTTACGATTAACAAATAACCTGCAACATATTATCTCATGAGATCTGGTGCCAGTTCCCTGAGAGGCTCTCCCAGAACCCATCTGCTACCCGGTGCTGTGACTGTCAATTCGCACAGTGTTCATGAGCCAGGTCACATGGAAGCCACACAGAAGAGCAATTGATTCTGCCCTGGGGAATGATGGAGCAGTGAAGAGAAAGAAGAGAACAGATGTAAACCCATTTTCTAAAATGGCTCAGACTTCACTGATCACTTGAACTCAACGCTTGAAGGAGGATTTGGAGTTTGCCAAGCAGAGAAGAGGGGCCTGAGGGTCAGGTTATGCACAAACATTTGCTACTAGGACAGGTTAGTAGAACAATCTGGAAAGGATCAGACTATTAAAAAGCCTTGAGAGTCATCAAGGCGATCTGGACTGTCTTCTAGCTCAACTTATAGATTCCCGGCTCTGCCTAACAGTTAGACCTCTCTCTAAATCTCTTTCTCTCTCTCTCTCCCTTCTCCTGAAAAGTCTTCTGACCCTGGTAGGAACTGGGATGCCGGGGATGGCCACAGCCTGAATGCTGTGTGCCCCTTCCTCTCCCCCCCTGCCTACCCTCTCCCGAAAGAAGCAAAACCACACGAGAAACCAAGCAGGGCAGGTTTCTCCTTCTGACCACACTTGAACATGCTTGAAGCCATCACAGCCTTGTGGGTCTCTACCTGAAATTTCACATATAATTCGTCACAACCAAAAAGACTGTTTCTAATAAAACATTTCCCTCTGTGCTTGACCTTCCTGAATACTCTGGTTCATTTCAGGGTTCTGGTTATTCAGCTGGTGCTGGAAAAGAAAAATTGGCAGCTAGTAACGTCTAATCTTTTTCTTTTTTTAATCTTAGAGAGTTTTTCGAAATCCTGTTTTTAGAACACCTAACACAGCTTCTAAAACTTAGCCATCATTTCTGCACACCTAACCTACAGCCCCAGACACAGGCAGGGAGACTTCTGATATTGATGTCTGCTCTCAGAAGAAAGAACCAGAGCCTTCCCTTGAACTTGAGGCTGCTAGGTTATGGAAGGCTCCCCAGCAGAGGCTGGCATTTACAGGGTGGCTGTGTGAGGACAGCGCTGTGAAGTGCTGACAAGAAAGAGCTCATCGTGTGTGAAAAAACATTAAAACTGGTCAGTATGAACAACCTTGGCTGTGCCATCCTCCTGAGTTTATTATCGCCTTTTCTCTGCTCTTTTCGAAACAGCCTGGACACCTGGTTTATGAAGGGCTCTGGAGTGGCCCCTTACAGCCCAAGAGGCAATGACAGAATCACAGGGCATTGTGGCCACATGGAGCCCAGCTAAGAAAATCTCAGGGAGAGGCAGGGAGATAGGCAGGGACTGGCCTTTGGTCTCAAAAATGCCTGCCCAGTAAGGTGTAGCTGGTTGCTGAGTAGCTGCTCAGTAAACACACATTGACTGAATAAGGAAAGAACCTTCGAAATCTTCACCAATAGCCCAGTAAAAGGTATCAGCAAGAGAGGAGTCAAACTCTTTCCAAAACACACAGCCTACCCCTAATTCTATCCTTCCTCCTCCCAAAAAATTTGTTTTTGTTTCTGAGGTTGAGTAGAGGGATTACACTGAGAACTTTTGTTAAAAATATTTAAGATTTATTTGCTCTCTGAAAAAAAAGATGTGGAAAATACAGAAGAAAATTCTGTAACCCAAAGGGCAATTGATATTGTATATGCATATAGTTTCTTTTATAAATCTGAGCTCAAGTTGGAGATATAGTCTCGTAACCTACATTTACACACTATGCCCTCTATTAAGCATAGAAAAATTCAAAACCTAAATTTCCTTCACTTCTTACCAGAAGTAAAACCACACTGCATTCCTTAAGATGGAGCCTTTTATTTTTATCTTTTTTTATTTTTTACTAGAAATGCAACAGTTTTTAAAGAGAGGGGAGAAAACTAAAAGTAAATGGCCCAGCCAAGTTAAAACAAGGCAGATTTGGTGTCACTATCGGTGACCCCAGCAGAGTTTGCCCATTTCTTATCTGAAGGGTTTCTCACACCGAGGTTAATTTGTTTTGTTAATCTCAACCAAGGTAGAGGATATCTGTGTCTCCCCAAGACTACCAGAAGATTTCTCCTCCTCTGCCCTTGAGTGGGCATTCCAACTCAAAAGACAGGGAGAAGAGAAGCATCAGATGAGAACTGCCCACATCATTTCCTTCCTTAAAAAGGTCCCTGGTCTCCCCCAAACTAAAAAGAAGCAAACCGTCTTCTTAGACAGCAATGTCAAGGATACATCTTCGGCCTCATGTCCCACTAACCCTCCTCTCCCATCCCTAACATGTAATATGCCAGCACAACCAATGTCATGTCCTTGTTCTTTTGTGTCTCTTTGCCTTTGTACATGTGAGCTATCCTTTCTAGGATGTTCTCCTCTTCTGCTGAACTCCAGTTCATTCTTCAAGACCCAGCCTAAATGAGACCAGGTATGGCTTTCTCCATTTCCCTCAGATAGACCCCTGTGGTCCCTCAGCACTTCGTGAATAATGCATTTGAACAGTTTTCTCCATGCATTATAATAATCTTTATCTTTCCCACTAGACGGTGAACTCCTGAGGGTACAGATCAAGACCATGTCTTAACTTACCTCTGGATACCCCCAAGGAACACCCACATACATGATACATGGTAGGAGTTCAAGAAATGTTTGCTGAATGAATTTAAAAATCCAGTCTCATCCTCATGGCCAAAACCTGATATTGACAGCTTGATCAGGAATTCCTTACCCAGTTCCCTCAGCGCATCTCTTGTATAGGTCAAAATGTTCCTTCTATCATGTTGAGGTACATTCCCTCTATACCCAGTTTGTCGAGAGTTTTTATCATAAATCGATGTTGGATCTTGTCAAGTGTCTTTTCTGCATCTATTGAGATGATTATATGATTTTTATCCTTTGTTTTGTTAACACGATGTATCATGTTGACTGATTTGCAGAGGTTGAACCATCTCTGCATCCCTAGAATAAATCCCACTTGATCGAGGTGTATGACCCTTTTAATATATTGTTGAATTCAGTTTGCTAATATTTTGTTGAAGATTTTTGCATCTGTGTTAATCAGGGATATTGGCCTGGAATTTTCTTTTCTTGTGGTGTCCTTGTCTGGTTTTGGTATCAGGGTAATGCTAGCCTCCTAAAATGAATTTAGAAGTGTTCCTTGCTCTTCTGTTTTCGGAGGAGTTTGAGAAGGATTGGTATTAATTCTTTGAATGTTTGACAGAATTCACCAATGAAGCCAACTGGTCCTGGACTTTTTTGGGGAAGTTTTGGATTACTGATTCAACCTCCTTATCAGTAGATTTTCTATTTCTTCATGATTCAGTCTTCGAAGGTTGTATGCTTCCAGGAACTTTCCATTTCTTCTAGGTTGTCAAACTTGTTGGCATATAATTGTTCATAGTACTCTCTTGTGATCCTTTGTATTTCTGTGGTACCAGTTGTAATGTCTCTTCTTTCATTTCTGATTTTATTTGAGCACCCTCTCTTTCTTTTCTTAGCAAGTCTAGCTAAAGGTTTGTCAATTTTGTTTATCCTTTCAAAGAACCAGCTTTTAGTTACATTGGTCTTTTTCATCTCTATTTCATTTATTTCAACTCCAATCTTTGCTACTTCCTTCTTCCTACTAAGTTTGGACTTCATTTGTTCTTTTTCTAGTCCCTTGAGGTGAAATGCTAGGTTGTTTAAGATTTTTCTTGTTTCAAAGTGTTCCTTTTAATGCTTTATGGCTTAAACTTTTTATGCATTCAGTTTTGTGTTTCCTCCTTTCAACCTTAGTGATTTCACTAGTTCAAACAAAATAAAGATACAACACTACAACTAACAGTATCTAATAATAGACACGATATCATTCTAATGCCTAACCACTGTTAACATTTTGATGTAATAACTTCCCAGAGTTTTTTTCATATTTATATATTGATGTGTTTATGAATGTGTATTCGAAAAAATGTCCTTAATTTACACATACTGTTTAAGAACTGATCTTTAGTAACAAAAAATGATATAGGTTGCCCAGCGATAGTTGCATGGAACCCAGATTATGCATCTCCCCAGGATGGCTCATCCACCTGCCTCTTGGGCCCTAGGTTGCTTGCTCTGTGGAGAGCTGGTTGTCATTACTACCACCTCATTCCCTGAGGCAAGCCTGCAACTGAGCCTCTGTAGCTCGTTCTGCAATGGAACAATGACTCTAGGTAGTACCTGTTACCTCCATTGCATAGATGAGAAAACTGAGGTTAGGCCACTCCACAGGAGTGTGCAACCAAGTCAAGGTTTAAACCCAAGTCTGTTTAACTCCAGAAGTTATGCCATGGGCTTCCTCGGTTAAAAAATGGAGGCCACTGTTTGAAACATCACAGTGAGGAAAAGGCTCGAAGTATCTCTCGTTCGATTTCTGTCCCCTCAGACAACCGAAGGTAACAGTCCATGTAATGAACAAATAATCCCCTTGGAGTCCCAAAGTTGTAGATGCTGATAAATTTCACACACACACACACACACACACACACACATTCATGAACAATGGCTTACACAAGAGCTTTATTTCCCTCTTACACAAAAATCCAGAAGCTTGCAGCCCAGGGCTGGTATACTGTCTCTGCTCCACACAGGGATGCTGGCCTTGCCCAAATCACTACTCTCCATCCCCAGGGAGGGTTCCTGCTCTCATGGTCCAAAATGGTAGCTCCTCATTCCAGGCAGACAGAGGGAGAAACATGCAGGAGAAGGAGTAAACGGCAACTACCAGCTGTCTTATAGGGAAGGCTCCCAGAAGCTACCTCATAACATCGCCACTTACAGCTTGCCAGAGCACAGGTGCACAGCCACACCCAGCTGCAAAAGGAGGCCAGTCAAAGAAAAGGAGAACAAACATTGGGAGATAACTAACAACCTCTGTCACAAATAGGAAATTAAGGAAGAGTGGAAGTGTGTTCTGGAACCACCTCTGCTCTTACTAGCAAAGAGGTAACCCTGGACAACAGGGGAGGAAGGAAGGGAAAGGGAATTAACATTTAATGAAGGCCTATAACGTGTCTGTTGCTCCATTGGGCACTGGGGGCCCCACTGGGAACAAAACAGACAGAGTCCCTGCCCTTCAGGAGTTTACAGCTAGTTACGGGTAGAATCGAAATTCTAGACAAATCCACATAGTATTAGCTTCCTAGGGCTGCCATAACAAATCATCATAAATGTGGTAGCTTAAAACAACAGAAGTTTATTCTGTCTCAGTTCTGGGTGTGAGAAGCCTGAAAGCAAGGTGTCCGCTGGTTCCTCCCGAGGTTCCAGAGGAGATTCCTTCCCTGCCTCTCCCAGCATTGGGTAGCTCGAGTCACTCCTTGGCTTGCGGCTGCAACACTCCAATCTCTGCCTGGCTTCCCATGGCCTTCTCTTCTGTCTTCTCCTCTTCTGTCTCTCATAAAGACACATCATTGGTTTTAGGGCCTACCCAGGTAATTCAGGATGATCTATCTCATCTTGAGAGAGTCTTAACTTAGTTATATCTGCAAAGGCCCTTTTTCTAAATGAGATCACAATCACAGATTCCAGGGGTTAGGATGGGAGCCACCATTCAACTCACTATAACGATAAACTAACAGACCAAAATCATCGTCCGTTGTGGTATCAAGGTATTCAGCATCATCACTCATAATTTCCATTGATACTAAGTGTAATTAATTATTTCACTGTGAGCCATTCAAAATAAGCATCATTAAATCTATGATTATGCATTATAAGGATAAATGCCATAGAGAAAAAATCCAAAGGCACAAACCCTCAACTCACGTTTGCAAGATCCTTTTTCTAAATAAGGTCACGTTCATAGGTTCCAGGATGTGGACATATCTTTCTAGGAGCCACTATTCAACCCACTACACGACTAAAGCCCTGCATGGGATGCAGGTCCTTTTCACTCTGAAACTCGGGGTCGGCAAGTCTGCTTCTACAAGCATTTGTGCAGTGGCCTGAGTGGAAGGCACTATGCTAAACACTCTGGGGGTCAAATGGATAAGTCACAGAGTCCAGCCCTTATTTAGTAATCTAGTGGAAGGTATCACGTAAGACCACAAATGGCCATCCAGAAGCAGAGCCAAGAGAAAGGTCCCAACAGAGGCCTATGACGTCACAGGACGTTAGGTTAGATTCAAGGATCAGGAAAAGCTTTGTGGAGGGGGCAGGCCCCAAAGGCTAGACCAGATTTCAAGAGGCAAGACTAGAACTCAGAATTCTGAGTCTGGCAGTCCACTACCTCGTCCCCTTCCACCCCCACGAGATCCTGGCACGCAAGCCTTCCTTCACCATTCCTGACTTCACAGATCTTTCTCTCCATTTCTGCCTAAACCAGCCAAATGAGCCCTTTCTGTGAATACAGCCAAAGAGCTCTGTCTGAAAATAGTGCAGTGTGCAAACAAATACACTGCCTTGTTCACTAATTGTTCACATTAAATTATGTTTTTAACATTTGCTCTTTGAAACATGGGCATCTTGTGCAAATCACTATTATTTACTCATCCGATGGAGAAATTCGCTGTCCATCTCATGATTCAAGGAGTTTAGGCAGTGCCTATTAGGTGTCAGCATTGTTGGGGAACATGGAAACTTATAAGACAGAATCCCTGCCTTCAAGAAACAAAGGGGAACCCAGTGAATACTTCTTAATAGATTAAATGCACTGAATTATGTAATAGAGTAAGTGTCTTATTAAGAGAACTTGAGTCAGCACACGAGAGGCCCTGTCCCTTGAGACTAGTTTCCCCCTCACTCTCCCACACATTTCCAAACCAGGAAGCACAGTGTAAAAGTTCTTTCCTATTAGAGAACAGACCATATATTTTTTGCAGCATGCCAAACACTCTTCAAGATTGCTGAAACTCTTTGAATGCTTAAAAATAAGCCCAGGAAGTAAAACTGAGGAGAATAAACAACTGCAGATCACTTTCTAGTGTTTCCAACATATTTATTCCATTTTCTTCATGGTTTCATGTAGCAGTTACTCACACTGATTGACTTTAAAAAAAGAGAGAAAAGAAAACTGGAATAAAGTTGACCCAGATGTGTACAGCGCCTCGCTCTGGGAAAACGTGTGCAGGCCTCGAGACTTCACACACTTGAAAGGCAGCAGGGGAAGGTTGACGTTTATGGCTGAGAGTCTTCCACTGCAGCAAGAAGGTCAAGCGAAAGGCAAAATAGCTGTGATGACCTCTGTCTCACCTAAAATTCCAACCATGGCTTTCAGACCTTCTTGGGGACAAGAGGGTTGGGAGAGGCATGGAGTGGCTTCAAGGGGTCCTTTAATCCACCTATCACCATATGGTACCTGAAGACAACTTCAATATACTACCTTTCTTCAAGTCCATAAGATACTATTGTCATTAATAAAATCCACATCCACGAAAAGCGCTTGATTTGGGGGTATTCTTTCATATGCACTTACTGAACAGAGAGACACTATAAATGTAATGACCATCATCTGTTCTGTTTTCTAGGTTAAAAAAAAAAAGGACCTGAGGAAAAGTATACACGCTAAAGCTTTATGAGAAGAGGACAGTACAATCCCAGAGTGGAAGGCAAGAGGGAATAAGAGAGGTGAGGAAGGAAAGGAGATAAAGCAGATACAGGGCAACTCATTAGGTAGTTACCAAGCTGTCACAACCTCGCAAGAAACTGCTCGCTGCTGGCTCACCAGGACAAGGCTGTGTAGAACCCACCACGGCCCAGAACAGCCTCCCCATCTCCTGCCTCCCCTTGGCCAAGGTTCACCCGTGGGTCTTAAATCCCCTGCACTTCTTGGTCGTATCCAGTAGCCCCTAAGGAGAGTTCCCAGAGACGCCAGTGCCCACAGAGCTTCAGGTGAGTCCTGGCATGGTGGGAGATGCCAGGGCTTCTGCGGTACAGGTTGAGCCAGGTCTGGGTGCCAATGCTGCCGGGATCCATTGCAGCAGGAGCTACAGAGGCTGAGTTGCAGGCTTGCCCCAGGGAATGAGGTGGTAGTAATGACAACCAGCTCTCCACAGAGCAAGCAACCTAGGGCCCAAGAGGCAGGTGGATGAGCCATCCTGGGGAAATGCATAATCTGGGTTCCATGCAACTATCGCTGGGCAACCTGTATCATTTTTTGTTACTAACGATCAGTTCTTAAACGGTATGTGTAAATTAAGGACACTTTTTTGAATACACATTCATAAACACATCAATATATAAATATGAAAAGAATCTCTGGAAAGTTATTACATCAAAATGTTAACAGTGGTTATCACTGGCATATGAATGCTTTTTATTATCCTCTCTTTTGCTCATCTGTATTTTACCTATATAATAAAACCATAAACTTCTATTTGCAAAAGAAAAATAGGTCCTCATGTAAAAAGATGTTGGGAGTCACAGGCCTAAACTCATGAGTCATGAAGGAATCAGCATTTCTATGTACTATTTCCAGTTGTGACCTCATCCTTTTCTTTGCCTCTTTTCTTCATCTGTAAACAAAAGGCTCCAGCACTTTAGAAGGGAGCCTAGCTCAGTGTGAGAAACATGTGTTTCTGCGGTAAAAAGACCTGAGTATGTACTACATATCTGCAAATTCTTGGCCATGTGATCTCGGCAAATCCAGACCTCAGTTTCCTTATCTGTAAATTGGAGGTGATAATAGATCTACCCCCATGGAATGGTTCCGAGGAGCCAGTGTCAGAACATAAATCCAAACAGTCTGGAAGCAACAGTGCACTACTTGTGCGTTATCTTAAAGTAATAAGGAAGATCAGGAGAGTCTGAGATGTAGGAGAATATAGATTTTGGATATGAGAGGGTTTCTAGGTTCATAATAAGACTAAGGAGCAATTAGAACAGATTTCTTTCCCTTGCCTTGGTGCCAGGATGAAGAAAACTGCAGGCAGTTTTCTTAAGACAAGTTCTAGTTACCTGGCAAGAACTTAACTGTGAACTTTGGCAACTCTGTCCATGGCTAGGCACAGAAAATACTCTTAGAATTTACCAAGGTTCAAGAGGGGATTCAAAGACTCACCAAATTTTAGAACTAGAAGCATTGCAGCTTAAAATTTCACATTGTATAGATAAGAAAAGCAAAGCTCAGTCATCTACCCAGCATGACTCACCCAGGGTCACATATCTTTGTGGCAGAACTGCCTTTTGTAATCATAAAACAGTGGTCACGTGAATGTTTGTAACGTGCCTGGCATGCACTAAACACTTGACATAGTTGGTTTCATTTCATTTTTGATAGAACTCGATGAGGGGAGCATCAATGGACCCTTTTCAGAGAGAGAAACTGAAACTCAGGAAGCTTAAGCAATTTGCCAGAGGTTGTACAACAGACCCAACAGTAGACCACCAAAGTCTAAGTTCTTCCCCTGTGAGACTCCACATCCAGGGGCCTCCTCAAGTCCCTGTCCGACGTGCTGCTATTGCATCATGGTCCTGGGCAAGCCCACAACTACCCTCCACCTAGAACATCCCAAGCCTGAGACAAGACCTCATTTGCAGCATAAATGAGACCCAGGGCATCTGGAGAGAGCTGTTCATATCTGAGTAGTTTAACTTTTATTTTTTAAAAATAACTCTTCTCTTCTCTTCTCCCAAAATACAGCCAAGGAAAAACAGCTAGATATCCATTTCTGGGGAAGTCATTTCGGTTTCCTCCTGCTCTTCCCTAAATTCAATTTTCACAACTTTTCTCTCCTGCCTTTGGCTCTGGATAAAGTGACATTGCAGTATTCACTTTTATTTTAACTTGGGAAAATGTATGGCTTTTCTTTTGACAAAAATAAAAAATAAAGTTTCATGTGTAACCAAAAGAGGGTTTTCTTCTTTGTGCATATGCCTCGGTGGTGAGCAAAATGGAGAATGTCATTTCGGAACGTTAAAATCAAACTAAAGCACATATGCTCTATAAAAAGCATTGTTTGACAAGATCAAGTTACCTCAAGAGAGGGAAGCGATTTCACTAACCCTGCCTCTCTTGAACATCTGAATCTCCCCCGTGACTCTGGCAGGAGGGTGGGGATACAAGGGGTTAAACCCCAGCCAGGTGCATCTGGGTAACTATGCTCTGGACACTCACTAAAGAGCTGCCTGCAACGCTTAACCTTGAGCAGGTACAGGACGGGTTAAGGGAACTGACACAGCTGGATTTGCATTCAAGAGAAATCCATGGAACAGGTCTGAATATCCACAAGCTGTGCGGTTCTTGGAAAGGTCACTCAAGGCATACATAAAATGTCTTTTACAAATACACACACATATACACACAAATCTTGATAGCACATGTGCTCCTGAGATGAAACCATATGTTCCCAAAATGGTCCTGGCTTTCTACAAAAGAGGACATCGGAGGCGTGATCACTCCTGTAATCACTGCCAAAGAGGAGGTCTCAGGTTGTCAGGACCTGTACCTATGAGGATGGGCCCGTGTTCCAACAGGCAGTTTACTCGGAAATGTGCATAGAGGTGGATGGATTTCCATCACAAGTTTGTTTTACTTCGTGACCTAGAAAAAGGTCTCGAAGAAATCCCATTTGCTGAGATCTGTTCTTCCCCATATTATAAAGATGTTGTATATTTGACCTGTGTTTGGCAAAGGTCTATAGGAAATGACAAGAATCCAGATTATTGAAGGGCATTTTAAATGGGAAGTAGAGGCTAGTAATCATTAATTGTTATAATACTCTCTTATCTACATAGTCCCAGTATTCTCAAGGGCATTATTTTGATCATTAGTGACTTAAATAAAAAGCAGCTTAATTACTTGGGGAATTAGGCTATAAATTACGGTGAAATTTTCTCATTTTTATTATGAGACTAGTTGGCTTTGTCTACAGTTTCTGAATCCCGTTCTATTTTCTAATTTTAAATTACACTCTCATCTTCACCATCTTCTTCCCAAGTACAATCGAGGCCAAGCCAAAATGTCAACAGAATGAGTTTTTCCATGATGGTGGGAGTCTATTATCACATATGCTTTGCCATGACCCAATTAACAAATCATGAATAGACATCTCGTGATAGCTTTTTCCATCTTCAACTTGACTAATATTTTCATATTTTATTATTTTTAGATCTACATCCCCTTCTCTATATGTCAATTAATATAAAATTGTATACACCTTGTTTCTTTACCATTTGTGTTAGAAAGATTAGTTTTTCCACACACAGAGGAATTTTTAAAATATTAAATATTCACGATGTCAAGAGTTGTATACACCCCTGCCCTACAACTATTTTCATTATCCATTCATTTAGAAATATGCTATCTTCTTTTGGAACTCCTTGAAATTAAGAAGATTTTTTTTTTAATTCACCCATCATTTACTGTTGTTTGGCTCTAACACAGGATTAGAATTTTTTTCACCTTTATGACCCATACTTCCCCATAAAGTCACATACATTTATTAAAGAAAACTGAAAATATAGAAAGGCTTGAAAAAGAATATTAAAACAACTCATAATCCTACCACCTTATTTTAAAATCTTAATATCCTTATGCATTAAAGTCTGTAGTAAGGCAGAGCATTTGAAAAAAAAAAGGTTTAATTAAAAACATATAATTTAAAAAATACCTTTAAATCCCTAAGTATGTCTTTAAAACCAACAAATAGTTTTTATTTCCATATTGCTTATAGAATCTAGCAGTTGGAAATGGCTAGATTCCCACATCCCTGGAGCCCAGAAGGTTAAGGATTTGCTGGCCATGAACGGTTCCGTCAGGCTCCTGACCTGCCCTTTGCTCTTCTCTGCATTACAACAGACTCCCCTCCACTATTCCTTTGCCTTTGAAGCAAGGTAACTGAGTGGGTAATGTAAGTTAGGGCCCAACGAGGGCTCTCAGCAACAAGAAGGAGCTACAACCACCAGGAGTGAAGACGCCACAGGCTGGCCATGAGACCCCACCAGCCACCCCAAAGCACAGGTTAAGGCTGTGTCTTAGTTTGCTCAGGCTGCCCTAGCAAAATACCACAGACTGGGGGGTTTAAACAACAGAAATGTATTTTCTCACACTTCTGGAGGCTTAGAAGGCCTAGATCGGGCCTGATCAGGTGTCTGCAGGGTTGCTTTCTGCTGAGGCCTCTCTCCTTGGCTGGCAGATGGCTGTCTTCTCCCCGTTATCTTCACTTGGTCCTTTCTCTGTGCACGTCTCAGGACACCAGTCATACTGGATTAGGACTTTCCCTAGTAACCTCATTTTAACCTAATTTCCTCTTTAAAAGCCCTATTCCCAAATACAGCCATATTCTGAGGTACTGGGGATTAGGACTTCAATATATGGATTTTTAAAGGGGACACAACTCAGCCCATAAGAGGTTGGTTTAAGTTTGCTGTTAGTCTGGTTGAATTCTGAGATTTGGGATTAAATGAACTGAAAGGTCCAAGCCAATCCGGCAAAGGAAACAATCACCAGCTCTGAGAGGCATAGGGCTGCCTCGTGTTCTTTTTGAAATCTTAGATCCTGAGGAAGAGATTATGGGACTGTGAGTCACGAGTATGGCTATTTCCAACTCTGCCACCACCTGGCTGTGAGACTTTAGGTAAGTCCCCTTATTTCCCTAGGCCTCAGTTTCCTCCTTTATAACAGGTGGGCACCATGTCAGTTTAAAACGAATTGCCAGATGATCTCTAAAACCTCTATGAACCCCATAAACGAAAAAGGCGCACAACACTTGGGTCTTGCTTCCTGCATAATCGCAAACCTATCACATTACCCCCCCAAAGATTCACATTCTTCAGCTGGACATCCATGCACTCCGCTGCAGGGCTCCGCTGAACTGATGCCCCTTGCCCTGGTACCCTTCTCTGCCATCCAACTAGTCTACTGGCTATTTTTCTCCTCTCCTTAATTGATGTGTAGAGAAATCCCTCCCTTCCCTGCTACATCACCCACTCTTAAGACCCTGCTTGAATGCAGCCTCCTTCACAAAACCTTTCCTCTCCCTGTATGGTTTGGTTTCACCTCCCTTACTGTACATGTGTCATTCTCCCCAGCCTCAACAGTATTTCATTTCTTATAACTATCTACACACTCTCAAGTGCAAAAGACAACTATAATATCTTACCTTTCATAATGGGGAAAGGATAAAATATACATGTTCCTGCACACTGGTGCAAAAAGGAATACAGGAAGGTTAAATCAGAAGCTAATGAGATTGATTGCCTAGGGGATAGGAGCGGACATGATGGGAGGGTGGGAATGGGGTAGAAGGATGGTGAGAAGGGACATGTCTTTGAGTATTCTTTTCTGTATAGTTCTGACTTCTAAAACCATATTAATGTTTCACACATAAGCAAACATATAAATAAATAAGCAAAATCAATAAGGATGGGTAAAAATAAACCTAAAATGGAATGCAACTACACAAATGAACCCACTTAAAATTCAAATGAATGACATCACGAAGAGGGAAATAGGAGGGGAAAATAACCTTGGTATCCCAACTCCAACTTCAACCAACTTTTACCTGGATTTGGAACTGGACCCGTGAAGATTTAATGAAGAAAAGGAGAGGAGCGTGCATTAAAAAAAAAAAAAAAAAAAGTTAGCTAACCACTAATTTAGTTCATTTGTTTCATGGTTGATATAACAGAGATTGTTAGATTTCTTCCCACTATCCAGTCTCCCTTTTCCCCTCTTATAATAGAACCCTGTTTTTATTGGGGGCACCAATGGGATCATCTGAGATCTTTTCCTAGCCTCCCTTACAGATAGCTGGGGGTGGTCATGTGACATTGGTTTGGCCAGTGAGATGAACCTGGACGTAACTAGGGTGAGGGTGGTGGGGTCCTGAGGAAGCTTTTTAAAGGGGGCTGACTCAGCTGGTGCCGACACTTTTGCCCATCCCCTTCTAGCCATCAAGAACATGAACGTGAGGCAGAGGGTAGGTCAGCTACCTTATGACCACAAGATGATGAGCATACACTAAGGATGATTGAAGGAGAGAGAAGAGGTGTCTGGGTCCCAGAAGACACTGTGGAACGGAAATGTCAGTTCTCTAAAAACTCTAATGAAATCTTGCCTTTTCATTACATGAGAAAATTAAACAATGTGTTTCTCCATAACATTTTAAACCAATATTTTTCAGGTCCCTGTAACACACGGCTGAATACAGATTCTGACACAGCTGAGACTAGTGACAGAGCCAGATTTAGAATCCACACCTCTTAACTCCCAGTTCAGGGTATTTTCGACCACATGTGCCACTTACAAGTAATCCCTAAGCTCCCGTTACATCTCCAGCACTGCACAGATTCATCCCTCCTATTTATCCAAGAAAATAAGAGTCTATTATTGCATCCTCAAGTCCAACTAAGCTGGGATTGGAAAGTTTCCCTGGTTGCTATTGATTCCATTAATTCATATGAAACTCTTTGAATTACTTTTAAAACTGTGCATATGACAACTCTTTCTTCTTTTCCATTTAACTAGGTAATAGACAAAGGATTTTTTTAAGCTAAGGATAAGCTCTTTTCTTACACTTACTGACTCAGACTGAATATATTTTGGAAAGCCTTGAAGTCTAACCCTTGAACGTATCACTTGAATATAACATGGTTTGGATGTTTTGGTAACATCGCACCATAAAGTGGTCTTTTATTTTACCACTTTCACACTCGTCTTGCCCCTCTGTATTTGCCCCAGTGTTTAGAACACTGTGTTGCGATTCTTCGTTATTTATCTGCCTTCCTCACTAGGTTGTTAGCTTCTTGAGGGCAGGGCATTAGGTCTAGTACATCCACTATCTAGCACAGCCTCCACGTCGTGGGAGTTATCTTCATTAACAAATGGACGGAAAGACGAATGAATTATTCTGGACCTCAGAGAAGCAAAATACACATAGGCATACCTCACTGTATTGTGTTTTGCTTTATTGTACTTTACAGATATTGCATTTTTTTTACTCATTGAATGTCTGCAGGAACCCTGTGGCAAGAAAGCCTATTGGCATCATTTATTCCAACAGCATTTTCTTACTTCATGTCTCTGTGTCACATTTTGGTAATTCTCAACATATTTCAAACTTTTTCATTATTATTATATTCATTATGGTGATCTGTGATCAGTGACCTTTGATGTTGCTACCACAACTCACCGAAGGCTCAGATGATACCATTATTTAGGAATAAAGTATTTAATTAGGTATATACACTGTTTTTTAGACATAACGCTATTGCACACTAAATAGACAACAGTATAATGTAAACATAACTTTTTTTAACATCTTTATTGAGGTATAATTGCTTTACATTGTTGTGTCAGTTGCTGCTTTATAACAAAGTGAATCAGCTATATGTATACATATATCCCCATATCCCCTCCCTCTTGCTTCTCCCTCCCACCGTCCCTATCCCACCCCTCTAGGTGGTCACAAAGCACCGCGCTGATCTCCCTGTGCTATGCAGCTGCTTCCCACTAGCTATCTATTTGACATTTGGTAGTGTATATATGTCCATGCCACTCTCTCACTTCGTCTCAGCTTACCCTTCCCTCTCCCTGTGTCCTCAAGTCCATTCTCTACGTCTGCATCTTTATTCCTGCCCTGCCCCTAGGTTCTTCAGAACCATTTTTTTTTCTTTTTTAGATTCCGTATATATGTGTTAGCATATGGTATTTGTTTTTCTCTTTCTGACTTACTTCACTGTGTATGACAGACTCTAGGCCCATCAACCTCACTACAAATAACTCAATTTTGTTTCTTTTAATGGCTGAATAATATTCCATTGTATATATGTGCCACATCTTTATCCATTCATCTGTCGATGGACACTTAGGATGCTGCCATGTCCTGGCTATTGTAAATAGTGCTGCGATGAACATTGCGGTACATGACTCTTTTTGAATTATGGTTTTCTCAGGGTATATGCCCAGTAGTGGGATTGCTGGGTTATACGGTAGTTCTATTTTTAGTGTTTTATGGAACCTCCATACTGTTCTCCACAGTGGCTGTATCAATTTACATTCCCACCAACAGTGCAAGAGGGTCCCCTTTTCTCTACACCCTCTCCAGCATTTATTGTTTGTAGATTTTTTGATGATGGCCATTCTGACTGGTGTGATATGATACCTCATTGTAGTTTTGATTTGCATTTCTCTAATGATCAGTTATGTTGAGCATCCTTTCCTGTGTTTGTTGGCAATCTGCACTGGGAAACCAAAAAATTCACTTGACTCATTTTATTGCAATATTCGCTTTACTGTGGTGGTCTGAAATCAAACCCACAATACCTCCAAGGTATGCTTGTAATTAATAAGCTTAATTGTGTGTCCTTCAGAAAAAAAAATTAATAAAAAGAGTTTATTCTAAAATTAGGAAAGAGTATTTGGAGGCTTTTTTGGAATTAGAAAATTCATTTGGAATCAGATTCTGTTCACTGCTTAAGACAATATCTTCTCACTGAAATATTTAAAGGCATTATTAGAATCTGAAAAGTGGGTTTAATTTTTGCTGAGTCCATTTGGCTATATAGAAACCCCAAAACACATCAAGGAGTGCCGCAGGCCCTTAAGCCTGCTGGCATTACATCCTCTATTACAGCTACTGACTGACTTAGTAAAGAGGTGTAAATTGGGGGTCAAGACGAACCAGCCAACAACACCCAAGGCCAAATGTAAAGCTGCTGTGTCACAATTCTGCAAACCTGTAGGTAATCAGCTTCTGGTTCAGGATCCTTGCTGGCATTGAGCTCGGCTGTCATAGAACCATACAAAAGTAATTCACATGTCAACTATCTATCATCACCATTCCCAAAACTAAGACTCCCTATTCTCATTCATCAAGTCAGTCTTCTAATCACCAACACTTATTCAGCACTCAGGGTTGCTAGCTTACTGCAGGCCAGGAGCCGTACTGGGTGCCAGGGGACAGAGAAGTCACACCCCATGGGTGCCTGTTCTGACTCTGCCCCTTCCTACCTGTACGACCCTGAAGGCTGTATAACCCTGCTGTGCCTCAGCATCCTCATCTGTAAAATGGGGGTAATAATACTACTACTACCTCATAGGGTTGTTGTAAGGATGAAATGAGTTTCTGTTTGTAAAGTATATTGAAGAGTGCCTGGCACACAGAGAGCCACGTCGAAGTGTTAGTTATTATCAATAGCGAATGAATGAAGAATGAAGAAATGATAACATGAGTAAATATTCATGATATATTCAAATTTTAAAATGACATTTCAAAACAGATGTATACAGTAAGATGTCAAATTAACATATAACGTGTATGAATAGAAAATACTCTGGTAGAAGATAATTTTTTTTCCAAAATGGATGAATTTTAATATATTTAAATCGTACCTGGCCCCTAATTCATAAAGCAATCCTGGAAATTAATATAAAGCCCAACTAACTGATAGAATATTTGATGATAAAAATATTAATAGTGATTTCCTCTTAGATGTGGGATTACAGGCTGTTTTGCTTTTATCTATTTTCTCTATAGTTTTCTATATAAATTTTACCATAAGAAAAGCAACAATTTCATTCATTTTAATAACACAGCCCTGAGTTTCCTGATCCCTGGGACGGAGGCAGCACGGCTCTCAGAATCCACAGCTTTGCCCTCTGATACATGGTTATCAGATGCTCAGCCAAAGAAAATGAAGTCACACACCGTTACTTTTCCTTTCCATAATGGTAAGAATGCCTCTTAGAATATCTTTCTTCAAACCAAATCAGAGTCAATGGCAAGCATGGAAATTAGTATAAAGAGCAAACAGACTTGTTTTACAGAGTTAATTTCAGCAACACCAGTCTCACTAAATCCTAAATCCCTCCATACTTCTCCTAGGCCTGGATTATGTGGTGACAGACAGTTACTGGAATCTAGAGGAAAGAAATAACACTCCCTCAAAAAAAAAAAAAAAAAACCTACCACATGGTGTCCATTCTGCTATTTAAGTGATTTTCCCTTCTCTAACACTGAAAAGTTCCTCCACCCCTTCACCTGGTTTGATATTTAAAGCCAAGAGTAACCATTTATGGTTTTAGCAATTTTACAGCAGTATCAAAAGCTCTGTCCAGTCCTACATAGAAATTAGAATTTTGTAAAACTCAAGTAAGCAGAAGAGGGTACCTGTACAGAGCACAGAGAACATTGCCTTTCCTCCTCTTGGAGTTAAATTCACTCTTAGACTCCAGTCATCCAAACACAGCTAGGTTTCCTGGTGCCAACGGAACCCATATCCATGAGTGCCCTTCAGAACTCAGGACTACATCGGTGACAGCGGGACCACAGCATTGTTCGTTGTTAAAAGGAGGATTGGGTGAAGACTCTGAACAATGTGGCCTGATGCCAGGCACCATGGACAAGATGCTCAACCTTTCTGGGCCTCAATTCCCTCAACTATAAAACAGGCATATTAATATAACTTTTGAAGAATTCTGCAAAAGCGGGTGTGAAAGCACTTGATAAAATGTATCGCACTCCATAAATGTGCAAATTCAAGAGGCACAAAGAGGGAAAAATGTTAAAAGCACAAAAGGAAACAAAAGGCAAACGCTTGCAGTGGGTATACCCGCCAAGGCTGCAACTAACAGCGCTGGGTCGGGGACTCTGCTAGGCATCTGAGCGTGGTACACTCTCGCCTGTGTGTGCAGCTGCCATCAATCACATCCCGAAAAACTTCTCAATGTGGATCTTGTAGGGAAAACTCAATGAGCCAGAAGTGAGAGAGACTGATTAAAGAGGCAAAATAAACACCGTATTCCCGGGATCTCGGAGACTAGCAGCCCCACACCCTAGATCTGCACCTTCCGACCTGTGACCAAGGGGGAAGGGGAGTGTGTTGGGGGTAGCCGGTCGCGTGTGAGGTCGCGTGTGAGGTCGCGTGTGACTAAGCACTCTGCCCCTCCCGGTGCTTCTCCGTGGGTGGCGGGGGTACTTTATGTACCGTTTCCATAGAGAAGCACAAACTTGCCGGGAGATTTATGAACTTCATTTCCCCATCAGAGGACAGGGAGATATTTCTGTCCTGGGTTAGGGTGGGCAGATCATAAAGTCACATATGTTGCGCTCTCTTTCTTTCTCTCCTCCTTCTTCTGTCCCTCTCCCTCTTTCTCTCCCTCTCTTTCTCCCTCTCTCACTTTTTCTGTCTCCCTCCTTCTCCCACTCACTCCAGGCCCCTTCCTCTCTCCTTACCTCCCCTCTCACCCCTCCTTTCTTCTCTCTCTCCTTCCTTCTCCTTCTCTTTTTCTCTTTTCCCTTTCTTTTTCCAATAATTCTTTACTGAATACCTACCATATTAGCCCCAGGTACCAGAACTGGCACACCAATATTGTAGCAAATGGCTTCTTAGTCCTTTATTCTTTCCTTTTATAAATTCTTTCAGCCAAAAAAATTGAAGCATCTATTATGGTGCCAGGTACCCAATAGAAAAACAATTAATTTCAATTCAGAAAATATTTTTGAACTATCATAGTATGCTGGGAACTAGGGATAGAGAATTGAATAAGACATAGCCTTTGCCACCAAGGAGCTCACAGGTTACAGGAGACCCACATGTGAACAGGAGACATATGTTATTTAGTCTATAAGGCAGAGATGGCCGGCTGTCCAGAGAATTGTGTGTGCCTTTCAAGATGCAGAGTTATTGCTGGGAAGTGGCCAGCAAGGATCTACACGTCTTGTCCCAGCCCCACCCCAGTTGTCTAAATGTGGTCAGGTAACAAAGTGAGCTGTAGCCAAAAATACCCTCCTTGTAACCCTTCACATTCTCCCTCTCCCATCTGCTGGCTGGAGATTGACAGTATGTTAAGGTAACGAACGGTAGAAGCTGCAAGTTGAGGGTGGCAGAACCTCCATCAGCCTGGGTCCCTGAACGACTATGCAGAGCAGAGTCTCCCAATCCACTGCAAACTGGTCTTCAGATAGCAAGAAATATACTTTTATTGTATTAAGCCCCTGAGTTTTCAAGGATTCAGTTATGACAGCTAGTACTATCTTAACTAATAGTGTGACAGTTCATTTGACAAATATTTATTAATACTAAAATATTAATATAATAATATATATTATTTTTATATGTTATATGCCAGATATTATTCTAGGGATATATCAGTGAACAAGAGAGACAAAAATCTCTGCCCTTCTGGAGTTGATATTCTACTGAGTACCCAGCATAATGGTAGGTGCTCAAAAAATATTTATTGAAGGTATAGCTCCAAGACTCACTGAGTTTGCATTTTAGAAGAGAGTGGGGGAACTGAGAAACAGGTAAACAAAGCCCCAAAATAATTTAAAATAGCAAATGACTGAACAATCTAGAATAAGAATACTTTCAGAATGTAGCCTGAATTTGGCCAGGTAGAAAAGCCTCTCTCCCTCTTTGTCTGTTCGTTCAATACTAACCCTGCCCTCTGCCCCCCAACCCCAGATAGGGAGTTACTTCCTGACAGGGATGGTCTTATTTGTCTGGATATTTCCAGGACCTGGCACAATGTCAAGCATTTCATAAGCACTCAATAAATGTTGACTAAAACACGGTTTTATTCTCTAAAATTTATATATGTTCGGCATATGGCATATCCTTTTATTTTATCAAAGGATATTTTATATTCCTAAAAATATTACAAAATTAATTTTAAAATATTAGAATTATAGACTTGCCAGAGAGAGTAGTTCTACCCAGGGGATGGGTTAGCCAGCATCATGGATGGGTAGATAAATGCGTCAGGGGGCAGTACCAATAGTGAGTGCAGACAAAGGCAAAAGCCTGAGAGCTGAAGTAAGTCAGGAAAATTGTACAGAAAATACTGTTAATAACAGCTTGCTTTTTTATGGCCTTGTAGAGCTTACGAAGCATTCCCACACCTTTTACTTCATTTGGCACATTTAATAGGTCTCTAGGGTAGCTATTATTAACCTCAAAGAGATTAAGGGATTTACCCAAGGTCAACGGCTAATAATTAATAGAGAGCCAGAATTCGAACTCTTGTCCTTTTATCCTGCATCTTGGAATAAGGCTCCAAGGTGAGGTGGGAATGTGTGAAGCAAATTTTAGGGGTTTTGCAGACAGCAGCTCCCTTGGAGCACAGGGTTAAATGTGCTTACATACCACTCAACATTTCCAGTGACTGGCTCACCTCTGCTTATAAGAAATTTCAAGCTGTCTCGTAAAGGAACCAGGGACTCGTCAGTTTTTCCCCAGCATCCTGCCAATCAGTTCTGCTGCTTCGCTAACATCACCACCTTACCCTGATTTCGTCATTAGGCAACAAAATCCAGTTCCTTGATTAGATGAGGAAAGAACACTTAAGTTCAACAAGTCAATTTAAAATGAAGGGGTAGGGACTTCCCTGGTGGCACAGTGGTTAAGAATCCACCTGCCAGTGCAGGGGACACAGGTTCGAGCCCTGGTCCGGGAAGATCCCACATGCCGCGGAGCAACTAAGCCCGTGCGCCACAACTACTGAGCCTGCGCTCTAGAGCCAGCGAGCCACAACTACTGAAGCCCACGTGCCTAGAGCCCGTGCTCCGCAACAAGAGAAGCCACCGCAAAGAGAAGCCTGCGCACCGCAACGAAGAGTAGCCCCCGCTCGCCACAACTAGAGAAAGCCCGTGCACAGCAACAAAGACCCAACGTAGCCAAATAAATAAATGTGTAAAAAGCAAAATAAAATAAAATGAAGGGGAAGGAGGAAGAAGCATTCTTTAGTGCCTACCAAGTGTTAAGGAAATCATTCAGCGTAAAAGAGGAACCAGTATATATTGGAGACGGTTTCAGATAGCATAGAGTTCAAGTTATTGAACATAAAACAACACTGGAGGATTCCTGCTCATATTCCCAGAAATGCTACCATAATTCAAGCAAAGCTCTGGTGATCCAGGTGCCAAAGAAGTCCTTTTAAAATTCTATCTGCTATCAAAACAACTTTAGATACTGCACACGTGTTATTTACTTGTATGTTTCTTTAACAGTATGGTAGAGGTTATTGAATGATTATGACATAATATGAAACCTGTTTAATAATGGGATTGGCTGGTTTGGTTAAAGAGGAAGCATACCATGAATGGAGGATCAAGGATTCACCTATCTAGGACACTGTGGATGGAAGCATGCATCATGCAGGAGGCTGGATGTCATGACCTCTAAAGTCCACCTAGAGACCCTGTGATCATCTGTGTTGAACAGAGGTCATCCCAGACCCAGAGGAGTCATAGCTCTAATCTCATAAATGCCATCTCCATGACATCTCTGGGTATCACTTTCTGAGCAGAAAACATACCCAGTCTCAAAGGAAATAAGGAAAGGTATGATAAAATAGAAGGAAAATCATAATGTATCTAGGATCAAGATGAAAAGAAAAAAGTCTAAAAATTTCCAACAATGTTCAAAAGAAAAAGTCTAATATCTAAGTGTTCAGGACCAACGATTCCATCTTCCTGAGTCTTGGATCCCTTATGGTAAAATGAGAGGGCAAAGAAACTGACAGAGCACCTCAAAATTCTCTATTAGCTGAGGCGGTGACTCAGTGACTTCAGAAAGAGGCTAATGGTACATTGGGTGCCTAACTGAAACGAGTAGATATCTATTCTTGGTTGTCACATTTTCTATATGGGAACCACATGCCAGAATCTCAGTCTGACTCCATCTGCCTCAACTTTAAACTCCAACTTGGTAAACCTAGATGGTCCTCTTTCTAAGGTCTAACCATCTTTTTAATGAGACCAAGATACAGGGCTTATTTGTGGGTGGTGGGTGTTAGCCTTTACTCAAAGTGTCAAGTCCAGAAATGCAGCCAACTTAAAGACAAGATTATATCCACTACCTAACCAGAGACAATGAAGAAGAATGTGGATAACTATTATTTATATTTCTAAATCTGAGTAATAGGCCTGTGTTCGAAGAACACGAATATATCATAAGAATGCAACACTGTTAATTCTGTCCAAGGATCTTCATCAGCCATCTAACATGCTGTTGGTTGTCACCTCTACCTTAAGGGATTATGAGATTTGATCTAAAATGCTTTATAACTTTCCCCAAATTCTGGTCAAATCACATGCTTACATATAAAATACAATCATTCTATAAGACTATCAATGTTATGTGTCCTTCAAATATGTTTTAATAAAGGTATTCAAAGCCGGCTTAAATAATGTGACCTAAAACCTCCCATAATTTATGTCTAACCGTTTTTTGGACCAAGGGAAAATAAGTACTGTAGGATTTCCCACACTCCCTTCAAGGATTTGAAGGACTTTAGTCTACTTGGCAAATAAAGAAAATACATTTAAGATGTAATGCTCTTGCCAGAGAAAGGGTTTTGACCTTCCAGCCAAACACATTCCAAGCTAATGGCCAGCTCAAATGAAAACCAGCTTTTATTCTACAATTTGCAGAATATTTGTAACTACCATTTCCGTCTTCCCCACTTTGCCGACTCACTAATCCATTGCCCTGAAGGAGGGATTATACACAGGGCAGTGGCAGTGGTTTCTATGTGTGAACAATGAAGAATCAGGTCCTCTTTGTTCCTCCTTCCTTTTTTTTTTTTTTTTTAAACTCACCTAGCCCAGAAGTCTCCCCTGTGCTAAAGAAGCCCAAGCCTAAACATGATAGGAATGAACACCAGGCTCACAAAATTCATCATGCAAATGTAAGATGTGTGTAATGTGTTCAGGGGGTGGGGGGTTATACGTATATGAATGAATGAATGAACGAATGAGTGAGAATGGTTACTGCAGAGAGCAGCACACTGGCATTTACCATCACCATCAAAGTGCTTTCTCTTATAAACTTTTAGAACACAAATGTTGACCCACATGGGATAGCACTACCAGAGATTACCAATACTTTTGATGTCATTAATTGAAAGAAAAGACCACTGTTTCCCTTATTTCCTAGAAACATTGAAGCCTATAAATCTAGTGAAGAAGATGAAGGCGGGGGTGGGGGATGGGGTGGGGGGTGTGTGGATGGAGGGCGGTAGAGGAAAGTCCCTACCCAGTCAGTAAAAATCCAAAGACGAGGGGGCTTCCCTGGTTGCGCAGTGGTTGAGAGTCCGCCTGCCGATGCAGGGGACACGGGTTCGTGCCCCGGTCCGGGAAGATCCCACATGCCGCGGAGCGGCTGGGCCCGTGAGCCATGGCCGCTGGGCCTGCGCGTCCGGAGCCTGTGCTCTGCAACGGGAGAGCCCACAACAGTGAGAGGCTCACGTACGGCAAAAAAAAAAAAAAAAAAAAAAAGACGAAACCTACACGCACAGAAAGAAAGAAAAAACCCAAAACTCTTTTATTTAGACATCATGGAGATATATTTGAAATTAAATTGCCAAAAATCAGCCTCTTTTCACCTGACATACAAGTCGTCACAGACAAACAAGTGAATAATTATCTTTAAGGCCAAATTTAATGCATCCTTTTTTCCTTCTCTCAACCCCACCTTTATGTGTACCCTCCTAGGAATTAGATTTTACCATGCCTCCTCTTCCTCTCACCATACTGTGGAAGCAGAACTTGAGAAATCAGAACCAGATCTGGAAACTCTGAACAGCAAGACTCTGACATCACTTTGGTAGCAGGAAGTACCACAGAAGTCTGAGGTTTCACGCCTCACTGCCCTCTCAATACAAAATCCTCCCAGTGACACTGTGCCCAGAAGATGTTTACTGCCTAAGCGCACAGCCAATCGCCCCTCAAAGAAACACTCTCCCCGCTGTACACTGTGTCCACCACTGTTGAGGCAGGGAAATCGTACACTCTGCGGCTGACCCCATAGAAACCCATCCATCTTGAAATATGCCGTGCTGCTTTTTGCTTTCTTCTGCCAGTTGGTGCTTGGCAAAGGCAAGTGATGAACCAAACACAGTGGTTTCATAGCACCTGGCAGAGAGGGGCAGCGGGGAGGGACTGTGCCTTTGGGAATCCAGGCTTGCCACAAAGCTAGTCTTTGTGACAGCAGCTGCTGGTCTCTCCTGTCACCCACCCACCCACCCACCCATCGCACCCTTCCTGGTTCTATTCCTAGGAATCTCAGGCTGCATAGCTGGGGGAGGTGAGGGGAGGTACACTACAAGTCCTACTCTCTCCATTTTGCAGATGAGAAAACAAAAGTTCAGAGAACTTTGGCAACTTGTCCAAGTTCATGGTGCTCATTAGTGGTGGCAGAGCTGGGCCAAACCCAGGACTGCTGGTTCGAGTCCAATATAGACTTGCACAAGCGTGGGTTTTACAGTAAGGAAAAGAATGCTGGGTTTCAGTCCTAGAGTCACTGCTCACTGGTTGGTGACATTGTGGAAATAACATTTCCCCACCCATGCCTTCTCAGGCTTTCTCGTCTGTAAAATAAACAATAAATACAGCTACAGCTCACAAGGGAGATGTTCATCTCTGAGAATATATTTAAAGGAGCTTATAGGAATATAAAATGTTACTGCTCTTGACAAATCATTCTTCATAAACCACAGCAAGTTTCCTTCTTGTGTTTAAAGATCCATTAGGCCTCTGGGTCAGATGGATTTTTCCTCATCTTTTCAGACTCAACCTGCCCTCATCTTCTGCAGGGCCTCCTCTGTCCTTCCAGATGTAGTGAGGGGCAAAGCTCGCCCTGCACACATCTATTTTCGCCCTATATTATAATGATTCTTTGTGCTTTTTTCCCCATTAGGTTGTGAGAGTCTCAAGAAAATGGACCATGTCTTAATCACCTTTGCATCTTTAGCACCTAGCGCAATTCTGGGCCCATAAAAAATGAAATTGTTTACTATTTTAAAAAGAAAACATCACTAATGGGCAAAGTGACTTGAAACAAACTAAAGGTGGCCATACTTTCTTTGACTTGCAAATTCTGAAATGAAAGTCCTAGGCAACCACTCATACCTGCAAGTCTTCCTGTGAGGTGTTTTTACAGGTAACACACCTCCATCAGCTCTGAATGCCTCAGGCAAAGGACTCCACACCACCACCCTCCAGTCACTTGATTTGTTATAATTATACCAAAGTATTTTTTACACGTATCACTCTTTGACAGTCTCTGGGGTATTTCTAACTTACCACAAAAAAGAGAAAGTTTTTTATGTGCTATTTTTAACAGGGCCCTCAAGATGCAAAGAGATGGAAATAATGTTATAAATCAAACACAGAATTTCTTCCCAAACTGGAACCTGTGACTGCTGCAACTCTGAGGAACACTGAGAGAATCAGCATTTGGTGGGTCTGATTAACAGGAAGCAGTGGGCTATGAGATGCTCCCGTATTTGACTCATGGTAAGCCCAGATGTCTGTTCCCAAGGGCCATGATGAACACCAAGCGCAAAATGCAGTTTTAAGTATCATCAGTCACGGTGATAGGAATAATAAGTAAAGAGTTCTTTACTATACACTGTATCCCTTGGGGTAAATGACACAATTGTATTTGGAACAGTTCTAGAGAAATATAACATTCTGATATCTCTATGGAAGATAGAGTCATCAGTTAGGGTCCAGACAACTTGTTACTCCCAAGTGAGCCATTCTGTCTCTCACTTTTGTGTCTTTGTGAATGATTCCCTCTACCTGGAATTCTTCCACCACCATCCTAATCTTCCACTTTCCCGCCATTGTTTCTTTTTAGCAAACTCCTCATCACCTCTGGGAAATCTTCCAGCATTTCCTATCCAGAATAAAGTACTCTTTCACCTATGATTTATAATAAATGAAAAATCCCCTTGCATTGTAACCATCTTTCTCTTTGTTTGAATCTCCCTTTGGACTGTGAGCACCCTGAAGGCAGGAAATTTACCTTTTTCACCTTTTTATTCCCAGTATCTATTATGGAATTTTATACCTATTACTTCTAGCACAGAGTAGGTATTAAATAAATATTAAATGAATGAATGAGTAGAATGAATAAAGAGTTCCCTTAAAATAGTAGGACAATTTGGCAAATCAAAAATAAAAAGAAGGAATTGGTGAACAAGATAAGAAAGGTGACATCTTCCTATTTCTGTAAAATATTCTGAGCTCTCCAAAGAAAAGGAGCTTGCGAAGTACGTGTAACTTTTATTATTTGCTTGGTATGGACATTAAAAAGTGAATAAATGTTTGCATTTTTTAATGGTCCAGCTAGAGACCATATAATCTCCCTGAATTCTTTCCCTAAAATGAAATTTCCTTAAGTAGGTCATGACAGGGAGATTTATCTCAGTGGTCAGGTCCTCTTGCAGAGGGGGCAACTATAAAAATGTCCTTTTCTGGATGTGGTAAGCCAGGGTGGCTTGGGATGATCTGGGAAAACACCATCTACACACCAGTCCTCTAGAATTTTAACAGGACTAGACTTTCATGTGGTTTATTAGTGTCCTCCACAGATCTCAAAATATTTTAAAATGGGACTTAGTACCACATTTACCCTAGAAGAGAAAAGCAAAATCTTCCCCTCATGGTAGCTTCATTCATACGCAATTAGAATACTACTGGTGTACTCCAATATCTGAACATTTATTTAAAAACCAAGATGGGTTAAAGACTTAAATGTAAGACTTGAAACCATAAAACTTCTAGAAGAAAACATAAGCAGTACGCTCTTTAACATCAGCCTTAGCAATACTTTTTGGATGTGTCCACAGGCAAGGAAAACAAAAGCAAAAATAAACAAATGGGACTACATCAAACAAAAAAGCTCTTACACAGCAAAGGAAACTACCAACAAAATGAAAAGGTCGCCTACTGAATGGGAAAAGATTTGCAAGTGATATATCCAATAAAGGGTTAATATTCAAAATAGACAAAGAACTTATAACAACTCAACATCAGAAAAAAAAACAACCTAATTGAAAAATGGGCAGAGGACCTGAATAGACATTTTCCCAAAAAGACATACAGATGGCCAACAGGCACACGAAAAGATGTTCAACATCACTTGTCATCAGGGAAATGTAAACCAAAACCACAATGAGCTACCACCTCACACCTGTCAGAATGGCTATTATCAAAAAGACAACAAATAATGAGCGTTGGTGAGGATGTAGGGAAAAGGTAACCCTCATTCACTGTTGGTGGGAATGTAAATTGGTGCAGCCACTGTGGAAAACAGTATAAAGATTCCTCAAAAAATTAAAAATAGAACCACCATATGATCCAGCAATTCCACTCCTGGGTATTTATCCAAAGAAAACAAAAACACTAATTTGAAAAGATATATGCTCCCCTATGTTCACCATAGCATTATTTACAATAGCCAAGATATGGAAACAACCCTAAGTGCCTAAGTGTGTGCATGCGTGCATGTGTGTACATTGTGTGTGTGTGTGTGTGTGTGTGTGTGTGTGTACACAATGGAATATTACTCAGCCATAAAAAAGAATGAAATCTTTCCATTTGCAACAACATGGATGAACCTAGAGGGTATTATGCTAAGTGAAATAAATCAGACAGAGAAAGACAAATACCATATGATTTCACTTATATGTGGAATCTATAAAACAAATGAACAAACGTAACTAAACAGAAACAGAGTCAAAGATACACGGAACAGGGAGGTGGGTGGGGGAAGGTGGGAGGTGGGTTGGGGAAGGAGGTGGGTGCGGGAAGAAGGTGGGTGGGGGAAGGAGAGAAATAGGTGAGGGAGATTATGAGGTACAAACTTCCGTTACAAAATAAATGAGTCACAGGTATGAAATGTATAGTATGGGGAATACAGTCAATAATTATGTAATATTTTGTGTGGTGACAGATGACAACTATACTTATCATGGTGATCATTTTTAAATGTATAGAAATATTGAATCACTATGTTGTGTACCAGGAACTAACATAGTGTTGTAGGTAAATTATACTCCAAAAACAAACAAACAAACTCATAGTAAAAGAGATCAGATTTGTGATTACCAGAGGCAGGGGGGTGAGGGGATGGGGAATTGGATGAAGGTAGTCAAAAGGTACAAACTTCTAGTTACAAGATAAATAAGTACTAGGGACGTAATGTACAGCATAAGTATAATTAACACTACTGTACGTTATATACGAAAGCCTTTGAGAGTAAATCCTAAGAGTTCAAATCACAAGGAAAAAGTTATTTTCTATTTGTTTAATATTGTATCTATATGAGATAATGAATGTTCACTAAACTTATGGTGGTAATCATTTCATGATGTATATAAGTCAAATCATTATGCTGTACACCTTAAATTTATATAGTACTGTATGTTAATTATATCTCAATAAAACTGGAAGACAAAACTAAAGAAAAGGAAAAACCAAGAAAGAAAAAAAAAATTACAAATTACCAACAGAGTGATAGAGATGATGTAAGCAAATATCTTTTAAATATTGAAGTCACATAACACATTTTAAATAAAATTGAATTTGCCAGTCTTTGGTTTGTGCCCAGCTCTTCAGGGACATACTAACTCTATAAAGGTAGGTATCTATGAGCAAACAGCAATCTGAGGCACCCTCAGGGATGAGCTAGGATACCCATAGCCAGCTCTGCATGGGCTGTGTTTTATCTTCAGTGTTCCTTGCATTGGGCATTCTGAAAATCATACAGACAATGCCATCAACCAGATCAGTGTTCAAATGCCAGCTTACCCACTTCCTAGATACATAATTTGGGAGTTTATTGAACCTCTGTGAACATCCATTTCTCATCAGTAAAATAGGGTTAATGATGCCTACTACGGCAGCCAGCCTCCAAGATGGCCTCAAAGATCCCCACCTCCTGGTTTTCACACTCTGTGTAGCCTCCTCCCACCTTTTACCATTTTACCAGGGTGGACCTCTATGACCAATAGCATACAGCGGAAGGGATGCTATGTCACTTCTGAGATTAGGTTATAAAAGACTACGGTTTCCATCTTGGGATTTCTCTCTCACTCACTCTGGGGGAAGCCACGTTGTGAGCAGCCATGTACAGATGACCATGTGCCACTGAGTGAGCCTGGAAGCAGAACTCCCAGCCCCGGTCAAGCCTTCAGGGGCTGCAGAACCAGCCAACAGCTTGACTGCAATCTCATGGATTGCACCACTAAGCTAATCCTCTCACAGATTCCTGATCCTTAGAAACTGTGTAGGATAATAAACATTTGGTGTTTTAAACTGCTAAATTTGGGGGTTGTTTGTTATGCAGCAATAAATAACTAATACAATGCCTGTTGTGCAAAGTTATAGTGAGGATCAGAAATAATACATATCAAACGCTTGGCATATATTAGGCACTCAAATGATAGCTATAAAATTTTAAATTATATTAATAAATTTTACTATCAATTAATAATTATTATTTTATTGTTAATAATTGTACGTGTAAAATAAAACAAGAAATATTTTATTATAGATTCATTGCAATGTTTTCCTGTGGGAAAGAAACTAGTAGAAGGGTCATCAATCCTAATGCTGGTTTGTTTTTTTTTCATATTTCCTGTTGTTGACACAAGGTTTAATCTTAGCACCTACAGTTCTAAGTTACAGATGCCCATTGATGTTAACCATCCTTGAGGAGCTATGAAATTTTTTTAATGCAAATATTTAAATGGAAAAGAAAAAAGGAAGACTGTACTACCTGACCAATAGATACTGCCTTTAAATTAATAGTGTCCTCTGCTTAGCTGTTACATTAGTTAAGGAGAGTCCTTTATTCATAGATCTGCTGTGGGTTAAAGTCCCGGACACAGAGGCTCTTGACTTAGAATCATCACTAAGCAAGTTACTTCACATCTTCGAGCTTCAGTTTGTCATGTGTAAAATAGGAAAATCAGTACTTATCTCAGTGTGTTGTTTTGAGGATTAAATAAGATAATGAAGTGAAGTGTTTAGAAGAGAGTCTGGCACATAGTCAGTGGTTGATAAATGTGTGCTATTTCCACTTTCTGCTATGTGGTAGGGATTACTGTGATCATGCTCACTTTAGAGATGAGATCATCAAGGCCCAGCATGTCAAAGGATTTGCTCACGGAAAGGGGAAAGCTGATCCTAACTCCACCTTCTGATTTTTTAAGGCACAGTCCTGAATAAAATGTAACCCTTCTTGGATTTATACAGGTTGCAGTGAATACATGTTTTCAAAAATGGTCCTGTGTGTAATCTCTGACGAGAGAAGTCAGAAAGTGATAGCCTCTAGGTGGGAGGGTGGGAGTAGAGACACGGAACAGGATTGACCGGAAGGGGTACAAGGGAACTCTCTGGAATGATGAAATGTTCTATCACTTGCTTCGTTAAAACAAATGGAGTTGAACACATAAAATTCATCTATGTTAATTACACTTCAACAAAAATGATAAAAATAAACCCCAAAAAATTACCTTACGTAACCAAACAAAGGTTTGGTCCCCTGTCATGGGCCCAAGCCCACTCTCCTCTTCTTCCTTTTGTATATTACTTACAGAAGAAAGGCCAGGACCTCGGAGTGGACGGGTATAGCCTGCCATGCACTCTCCCCCACAAAATAAAACCCAAACCAAACAGGAAACAATAGGGCAAAGGAAGGTGAGGGCTCTCAATGGGCCCTCAGACAACCTCCCCTTTCTCCCTCAGAGGTGGTCTGTGCCCATTCCCCAGAGACATGCTCTGAGCCACCCACCTGGGTCACTGCCTGACCTGCTCAGGTGGAGACAGAAGCCCTCAGTTTCCCTGGCTGTCTATCTAGCCCCTCAAACAAACAAGAAATTCAGTTGGGAGAAGGAGGGAGTGTGGAAGCTCAGGATCCCTCCATCCTTCTTTATACACAGTAGAAAAACATCATATAACCAGGTAACTGTAATAATTCAAAGTTGCTCAAACTTCAAGTCTGGCTTCCATCCCACCTGCCTGGTGGTGAGGCAGCAGGGCTTGGGTAGCTCAGGGCTCCACATTTCAGCAGGATCTGTGCTAGGGTAGAAGTGAGTGGTTGAGTATGTGAGGCTTTTCTCTAATCTTAAAAATAAAAGTCTCTTTTGGAGAAGAGAGACATATGAGCCCTAGGAGGAAGACATTTTCCTTCTCTAAATCCGAGGAAAAATGGTGAAGCAGCTGGCCTTCAACACTGTGCAGGAGAAGACCCAGAGCCCTTTTCACCGACACAGTTTATGAGTGCCATGAACTGAAGTGTGGAGACTGGGTGGTCAGCAAGGTTTACTCACCAGCTATGTGACCCATTCTTGTCAAACACTTGCCCCAGCAAAATTGCAGTGACCATGTGTTGTAAGCTTTCCCAGATTCCTGGTAGGTGGTGAAAACAATGTGTGTAAAATTCATAATGCGAAGACCCAAGGACGAGATTGTTACAGCCAGAAGAAACTTTAGAAACCATCTACCTTGACCATCTTGTCTTCCAAAAGAGAATGCAGCCCATAACACATAGGAGGGTTCACACCCAGAAGAATCAAGTCCACTCTGTTGCATTGATTCTGTATCCATGGGTGTCTCTGTGTAGCTATCCCTGGGAGGGAAATGCTTTCAGGCAGCAAACAAATAGTTTAGACAGGAGTAGAAACTGGGACCAGATGACAACATCCTAAGCTCCTGCTCTCCCTCCTCTCTCCCCCATTGCCCTGGGCAGCACCTCTCCAGGGCAGAGCACCTGTGGGCTCATTCGTCTCCACCTCTGGAAGGAAGCTCCTTCAAATCAAGGGCCATGCCCAGAACCATTGCTGGTCCCCCAAAGCCTCAGACACTGCCAATACCCCGTTTGTTCAACTGAATGATGCTCACCCCTCTGTGGCCTCAACTTAGACAAAGCCATGAAGAAGGGAAATCCCAGCCTTCCGAATTCCTTCTCCTCTAAATCCCTTCTTGTTCACTGCCTCCACATGATACCTAGCATTTCTAACCCACGTGCCTGGTTCCCCTCTGAGCAGCCCCAATGGAAACCACCGTCTGTCTTTGGCATCTACGCTAACATTTCTGGATCTCTGGTCACCAATGAAACACGGGGTCTGTCCCATTTCTTAGCATACTATCACTTGAATACAGCTTTTAGTCAATAATAATAATAGCTAACATACGGGTTTTACTCTCTTCTAGTACACTTTCAAAGCACATTGCGAGTATTAATGCATTAATACTCCTGCAATAACCCTAGGAGATAAGTACTATTAATTTTCCCACTTTCCAGAGTGGCAAGGTGAGGCATAAAGCAATTAGGCAACTTAGCCAAGGTTACTCAGTGAGTAAGTGGCAGAGCCTGGATTCAAGTGCAGGTAGTCTGGTTCTAGAGCTAGTCTCTTGGTCACCACTATACTATATAGCTCTCCAGATCACCTTGGTGCTTTTTCCTTCCCTCCCCTGCCCCCAAATTCAGTCAGGCATTTCCCCGTCTATGTTCTCAGAGCATTTTGTTCTTACCCTTATTTGCCAGCACTTTCCACACTGAATCAAAATTGTCTGGGTAAGCGCTTGTCTTCTCCACTCCACTACAAGTAGCTTATGGAGACTGACTTTATTCATCTCTGTCACAGTGCAGTAAATATTTGCTGAATCTCTGAATAAATAAATGAATGAATATGTCCATTTCAAAAGGGGTGATGCTGGGCTTCCCTGGTGGCGCAGTGGTTGAGAGTCTGCCCGCTGACGCAGGGGACGCGGGTTCGTGCCCCGGTCCGGGAAGATCCCACATGCCGCGGAGCGGCTGGGCCCGTGAGCCATGGCTGCTGAGCCTGTGCGTCCAGAGCCTGTGCTCCGCAACGGGAGAGGACACAACAGTGAGAGGCCCGCGTACCGCAAAAAAAAAAAAAAAGGGGTGATGCTTTAATCTGAGAGAGGATAAAGATCTTTGGATCAGAAATAAACCCAAGCATTTATGGTCAACTAATATTTGACAAAGGAGCCAAGACTATTCAATGGAGAAAAGAGAGTCTATTCAAAAAATACTTCTGGGAAAATTGGATATTCACTAGAATATCCAGTTTATAAGCTAAATGTATTTACTAGATATTTATTCTAGTAAAGAATGAAACTAGACCCCTATCTTACATCATTTACAAAAATTAGCCTGAAACCATGAGACTCTTAGAAGAAAACACAGGATAAAAGCTTCTTGGCTTCAGACTTGGCAATGATTGGATATAACAGCTAAAGCACAAGCAACAAAGTAAAAAATAAACAAGTGGGACTCCATCAAAATAAACCATTAATAAAGTGAAAAGACAACCTACGGAACGGGACAAATATTTGCAAACCATATATCTGATAAGGGGTTAATATCAAAAAATATAGAGAACTCATACAGCTCAATAGTAAAAAACAAAATAAAACAAAACAAAAAATAATCCAATTTAAAAATGAGCAAAGGCCCTGAATAAACATTTTTCCAAAGAAGATATATAAATGGTCACACAAAAAAAGATGCTCAACGTCACTAGTTATTAGGGAAATGCAAATCAAAACCACAATGAGATATCACCTCATGCCTGTTAGAATGGTTATTATCAAAAAGAGAAGAGATAGCAAGTGCTGGCATGGACGTGGAGAAAAGTGAACCCTTGTGCCACTGTTGGTGAGACTGTAAATTGGTGCAGCCACTGTGGAAAACAGTATGGAGAATCCTCAAAAAAATTACAAATAGAACTACCATCTGATCCAGCAATTCCACTTCGGGGAGTATACCCGAAGGTAACGAAAACACTAACTAAAAAACATAAAAACCCTCACGTTCATAGCAGCCTTATTTACAATAGCCAAGACACAGAAACAACCTAAGTGTGCATTGATGGACGAATAGATAAAGAAAATGTGATCTGTCTATGTCTGAATATTATTCGGCCACTAAAAAGAAGGAGATCTTGTCATTCATGATAACATGGATGGACCCCACTGAGGGCATTCTACTAAGTGAAATAAGTCAGACAGAGAAAGACAAATACTATATGATCTCACTTACATGTGGAATCTTAAAATAAACACAAAGATAAAAAACAAACCAAATCCATAGGAAAAGAGATCAGACTTGTGGTTGCCAGAAGTGGAGCTTGGGGGGAAGGGGAATTGGAGGAAGGTGCTCAAAAGGTACAAACTTCCAGCTGTAAGATAAATAAGTACTAGGAATGTAATGTACAACATGATGACTATAGTTAACACTGTTGTATGGTATACAGGAAAGTTGTTAGGAAATTAAATCCTAAGAGTTCTCGTCACAAGGAGAAAAAAATTGTTTCTTTTACTTTTGCTTTTTTTATTGTATCTATATGAGATGATGGGTGTTAACTAAATTACTGATGGGTATTAACTAAACTAATAAACAATAAGTTTATTAGTTCACAATTTATGCAAACCATTATGCTGTATACCTTAAAATTATATAGTGATGTATGTCAATTATAACTCAATAAAACTGGGAAATAAATATATTGTTTTTTTAATGTTTCAATTATACATATTACATATATGTTATATATATTATATATGTAAAGAAAAAAATTTAATGTTAAAAAAAAATCCCTGGATTGTGAATCAAGAGGCGGAAGTTTCAGGTCCCATTACCAACTAGCTGTGCGACCTTTGCGCAACTTCTTTACCCCTCTGGTTCTCAGTTTCCTCACTACCAAAGTGAATGGGTTGGGCTTAACGACCTCTGAGTTCCCTTTCAGCTGCAATATTTTAGGACTGCGGCATTGGGGCAGGCCGTCGAGAGAAGAGACTAGAGACAAGCTAGTCTTTGTCAGTCCCTCACATCACAGGCAGAGGTGCAATTCCACCAGTCTGACTTCACAGACAGTCACCAGGACAGCAGGCAGGAAGGCTAACTGAGAAGGGGTGAGGCAGAAGACGGCACCAAGCCCAGTAGCACCACTCCACGCGAAAAGCACCACAGACGGGGCAGCCTAAGGGGTCAAAGAGTCCAGCTGCCTTCTGGGGGCAGCTGGCCATCAGTGCGAAAAGCATGAGAGCAGCCACTCTGTCTGCATGAAAGTCACCGAAACGCCAGGAACTCAGGAAGGGATTACTCCATCTGAGCAAGACCTGTGATGTTCCTTTCATTGCTTTTCCCCCTGTTATCATTACCCAGTCAAGCATTCTTGGCAATGTAAACAGGTGATTAACGGGCAGGTTTTGGAGAAAACTGGGAGCACGAGCTGGATGGGTGCACAGCATAGACATTTTTTGCTTTCCCCCCTCCTTCACCTCGTCCATAATGGCTGCAGATCCCTCGGATGAAGATTTCTCCTAGAGGAGGGGGAAGGAGTATCTTGATGGGGGGAACCTCGTTTATTCAGCAGCAAAATGAACCTGGCATGAGAAATCAGACTCAGAACTGAAGCTGGCAAAACATCTGACGGGGTGTCGGCGGCCAGAGACAACATGGGTTCTGTAGACTTGCAGATGGCAGAGAATGCCCCCCAGTCATCAAAAGGACTCCCTCGTGTTGTCTGGCCTCCTCTCTGAGGCCAGCTCATTTCACTCAGTCATAACACCAGTTTTAACAAAAGCTCAGAGCTGGTAAATTGGGCATTTTGCATCTTGTCCTCTAAGTTATAGGTACGTACCTTTTTTTTTTTTTAATTTTATTTATTTATTTTTGGCTGTGTTGGGTATTCGTTTCTGTGCATGGGCTTTCTCTAGTTGCGGCAAGTGGGGGCCACTCTTCATCGCGGTGCGTGGGCCTCTCTTGTTGCGGAGCACAGGCTCCAGACGCATAGGCTCAGTAGTTGTGGCTCACAGGCCTAGTTGCTCCGCGGCATGTGGGATCTTCCCAGACCAGGGCTCGAACGCGTGTCCCCTGCATTGGCAGGCAGATTCTCAACCACTGCACCACCAGGGAAGCCCTAGGTACGTACTTTTATAGGAAGGTGCCTTCTCTTCCAGGCAAATATTTTATGGAGTGTCTTTGACATGAGTGGCCCCAAAAGCAAGGGAAAGAGAAGTTAAAAAAAAAAAGAAAAAGAGGATGGAGAGTCTAAGAATGGAACCGGAAAGGACTGGATGAAGGGCAGAAAGGCTCTGCTGTCATCACAGCAGATCAAAAAAACTTCCCCAACGAGAAGTCAGTTCCACCAAGAGATTCAACGTAAAGGTTGGGCTCAGATTTATGGATGCTCATTTTCTAGCTTTAGCAAAGACAGTACAGTGTTGAGGTATTTTTTTTTCTCTAGAATACAAAATATTTCAGAGTTGGAAGGGTCTATGGGCCCAGACCCCTACCTAACATAGAAATCCCTTCTATAGTATCCCCAGCAAGAGCTAACCCATTCTCTGCATCATCACTTCTGGGAGAGGGAACTGTTTTCCCTTCCTACTTTGGAGATCTTAACATTGGAGGATTCATAGAGAAACTGAGCTGAAATTTGACCCAATTGTTTATCATTCCATACGACATAAACCCAATTCTTATGCTATTAATAAAATTCAAAAAATTTTAGGACAGTTCTTGTGTTTTCTCTTTCCAGGTTTAGCAACCTCTAAGTTATCACCCAAAATACCGGTCCCCAGCTTGGTTGTTTTCCTCTAGACACAGGCCAGCTGACTTTTATCTTTAAATTCTTTATAAAAATGAACATTCCCTCTGTGGTCTGAACATGATAGAAGAGTACAGGGCTGCTATTCCTCTTTTGAACATTCTATGCCCATGTGTGGCCATATCACACTGTGGACTAGTAATGTTTGCAACCCAGATTTGACCCTTTTCGCATATATTATCTCCAGGCCAAGCATTCCTCCATCCTGTTCTTGTGCAATTGGTTGTTTGAACCAAAGTTCAGAATTTTCTATTTTTCCCTATTAAGCATCCTCTGGTTAGAGTCATTCAAGCTGTTTGAGACATCTAGCTTCAGATTAAGTCATCCAGATTCACAGACCTTCCAAACATTGGGTCTTCTACTAATTTGATCAGCATGTATGTCATCCTTGTCTATTCAACTCACTGATATAAAAGTTGAACAGAACACGCTAGAGGCCAGAGCTCAAACGGGTGCCACTAGAGAGCCTTCTTTCCAGATTAATATTTATCAAGGAGTCAGTATTCTTTGGCGCCGTCTCATTGTCCTCCTGGCCTTGAACATGCAAACTACTCAGTGTGATCTGGCCTTTGCAAAGCTCTTCACTCTCCCTGTTACAGAGAACACTTTGCCTTTCCCCAACGACATCTACTATCCCTTGCCTCCAAGTTTTAATTCCGCGTCCTTTGCCTAGGGTGCCCATTCCCTGCTTGTTCACCTGGTAAACTCCTATTGATTTTTCACATCTTAGCTCCAAGTGTCACCTGCCTATGAAGCTATTCTCTGCTTCACAGGCAGAATTAGGTGTTCCCAGAGCATCCCATATAATCCTCAACTAAAGTACCCAACATACTAGTCTACAACTGCCTGTGTCTCCCAGAAGACCAGGGACAGCAAATGCGTGGCCCATGTGCCATGATCCCTCTCCTACCTTCATGGAAGATTGTGTTAATCAATCACTGAGTCCAGATGAAGCCTCAGAATTCTTCCCAACACAACCCTCCAGGCAGCCACTACCAATTGATTGGATCTGAAACTCAAGTTGAAACCCTATACTATTTTCTAATTTCCTTAAGGGAAGAAACCATGCCTCATTCACCTTTGTATTGCTAGGCCTAGGGCAAAGTAACTGGCTTAAATTAACTCAGTAAATGCCTGTTGAATAATGACTTTGTTTACCAGTGAGTTAGCACTTAAAAAATAAATTTTCTCGTGTTCATATAAGATCCTCATAAACAATATAATTCCGGTAGTGGCAAGAGCTGGTCAACTGCACGAATTGTGATTAACATTAGAGAATAATAATTGACCACTGCTTAAGACCTTTCTCCTCCTGTTTCTGAACAGAGCTCCCTGAGGAGGCTGGCCTGATTGGTCTTGGTAGTCACAGCCCCCATTTGATACACATAACATGTATGGCCTTAGAGGCCTGGAATCAATTTGACTGCCTTCCCAGTTTTATGTCTCCTAAATACCCATTAGCTGATAGTAATTTTAGGAGGTCTAAATGCCAGGGTTGAAAACAGGTCTGCCAAAGTTTTATCTACAAGAAATCTGTATCATGAAGATTGCTTCCCCATGGAACACTCTTCAGAGACAGCCACTTGAACCAAAAAGAAAAAATTCCTTAAGAGACTAATTTATTATCGCACTCAAGGTTTGTTAAAGATAGCCCCTGGGGACTTCCCTGGTGGCGCAGTGGTTAAGAATCCGCCTGCCAATGCAGGGGACACGGGTTCGATCCCTGGTCCGGGAAGATTCCACATGCCGCGTAGCAGCTAGGCCCGTGCGCCATGGCTACTGAGCCTGTGCTCTGGAGTCCTAGAGCCACAACTGCTGAGTCCACGTGCCACAACTACTGAAGCCCATGCACCTAGAGCCCGTGCTCTGCAACAGGAGAGGCCACCGCAGTGAGAAGCCCACACACTGCAACAGAGTAGCCCCTGCTCGTCGCAACTAGAGAAAGCCCACGCGTAGCAGCAAAGACCCAACGCAGTCAAAAATCAATAAATAAATAAATTAAATGAATTTTTAAAAATATATATATATATAGCCCCTGGAACAAGTCTAGGGGCAGCTGCAGTTATGTAAAGGTCAAATTAGGGCTGGCATCATCACTTAATTCTTTATTAATTAGCCCTTCTTTGTGTATCTCTATCAAATGGATATTTCAGATCTTAAACTTAATCAAATCTCTAATGTTACTCTTGCAGAGTCACAATGTGCATAGAACAGAACCTGCAGAGGGTAAGAAAGTTAAGATAGAGCAAAGTCCCCTTTGTTTCCATAAGTAACTTTCAGAGGCCTCATCAGAATTCCTATATCCAAACCACATTCTGGGGCTTTGTGAAGGTGCTTTGTAAAATGGAAGTAGCTAGTAGTACTTGGCTGGAGGTAGGTGATCAATAAATGTTTACTGGATGGATGGATGTTTAGATGATTGGATGGATGGATGGATGAACGGTTGGATGGATGGATGGATGGATGGATGGATGGGTGGGTGGATGGAGAGATGGCATGTAATTTTACCCATAGAGTAGCTAGAAAACAAGACATCCTATCTCTTGATTCAATTTCCTAGAAACCAAAAAGAACCTGGCAAAATCAACAAGAGAGCCAACACTTCAAACAGAACTCAAGTTAAGTAATAAGTAAACTTACTAGGCTCAAATTATTTTCCAGGGAAAGTATCCTTTGAATATATAATTCAAGAGATTACCAAGGAAGACTTAGATTCTGCCACCAGGGCTAATTATGATTACTGACTTGGATGTACTTGTATATAGCATGACTGCCATAGCAATACTGTAGGACCACATAATGCAGTCCTCTATATCCATCATGGAGCCTAGGGTTTCCCCAGCTGGGAAACTAGTACCCCATCAGCTTCTAAAAATAGTTACTCACTCAAGTTAGAAAAGGCCCAGTGAGAAGAAAAAGTTGGCTATCAGAAGTTCCTAGATTTTGTTCTGAGTAAAGGGCTTATTAATTCCCTGGCTTCATTTAGTCAGCAAAACTAATAACATAGCCAATATTTATTAAGCTCTTACTTTGAACCACGTAGTGTACTCCACATTACACAAGCATCATCACTCTTAACTCACAGAAGAACAGATGAGGAAGGAGGCATCCAGATATTAGGTAATTTCTTGTGTTACCCACCTGAGACATGGTAGAGCCTGAATTCACACCAGCAACCTGTCTTCCTAACGATCAGAGCCCTCTATGAAATGAGTGTGCCCCCCACCAACTTCATAAACGAAAGACCCTCACTCCCTAGCCCTTATTAGTTAGACATCTCCACACCACCCACTACTGCAATTAAAAATTTTTTTTAAAAAAGGGGTCTTCCCTGGTGGCGCAGTGGTTGAGAGTCCACCTGCCGATGCAGGGGACGTGGGTTCGTGCCCCGGTCCGGGAAGATCCCACATGCCGCGGAGCGGCTGGGCCCGTGAGCCATGGCCGCTGAGCCTGCGCGTCCGGAGCCTGTGCTCTGCAAGGGGAGGCCCGCGTACCGCAAAATAAATAAATAAATAAATAAAAATCTTTCTCAACAAAGCAGAAAATTTACCTCATCTCATATGCTGGTTCTTCTTTCTCCCCCTAACTCCTAAATTACATTTCCCGGGACTTCCCTGGCGGTCCAGTGGTTAAAACTCTGCACTTCCAATGCAGGGCGCATGGGTTCAATACCGGTTTGGGGAACTAAGATCCCACATGCCATGCAGTGCAGCCAAAAAAAAAAAAAAAGAAAAGAAAATAACATTTCCCCAGGTGTGTTCTGAGGGGAGTCCCATAATAATATTTTCTGTGGTCAAATCAGATTGAAAAATGGTGGATTATGCAGCTAAACAACACCTCCCTGCTGTAACACTTCTCAAGGTCTTTACTTGTTTATGTGCACCAAACAGCTTCAAAAGAAGGCCAGGAGATCATGTGTAGTATTTTATAAAGGTACCTGACTAGAGAACACTTTTTTTTTTTTAAGATTTTTTTTTTTTTTTTTTTGATGTGGACCATTTTGTTGTTGTTCTTGTTTGCGGTACGCAGGCCTCTCACTGCTGTGGCCTCTCCCGTTGCGGAGCACAGGCTCCAGATGCGCAGGCTCAGCGGCCATGGCTCACGGGCCCAGCCGCTCCGCGGCATGTGGGATCTTCCCGGACCGGGGCACAAACCCGTGTCCCCTGCATCGGCAGGCAGACTCTCAACCACTGGGTCACCAGGGGAGCCCGCATGTATCTTTTTGAATTAGTGTTCTTGTTTTCTTCAGGTAAATACCCAAAAGAGAAACTGCTGGATCATATGGTAGTTCTATATTTAAGCTTTTGAGGAACCTCCGTACTGTTCCATAGTGGCTGCACCAATTTGCAATCCCACCAACAGTACATAAGCTTTCTCTTTTCTTCACATCCTCATCAACACTTGTAACTTTTTTTCTGTTTGAGTTTATAACCTTATAGGAGATACTAATAAGAAATAAACACACGACTATACAATAGTAATGAATTGTGACAAATGCTTATTAGTGCTTAGGAAAAGAGAGAATGTTATGAGTGAGAATAACCAGGAGAGGACTGGGGTGTGGAGGGGGCTCCACCTTTAGATGAGGTGTTCCGGAAGAGGGAAGGATGAAGGATGAAAAAGGCTAATGCTGACAAGCAAAGTAAGCAGAGGCCAGACCCACAGAGTACAGTAAGCCAAGCCACAGTAAGGATTTCAGCCCTTAGCCTCTAAAGAAATGGCAACCATTAAAGAGTTTTAAACAAGGAAGGCTCACGATCAGATTTCTGTTTTTGAAAAAAAAAAAAAATCTTTCCAGCTACCATGTGGAGAATAGATTAGAAGGGCATAGAGAAAATGTACAGAGACAGGAGGCTGCTACAAGCTGCACGGCCTGAAACGGTTAAGTAAATAACAATTAGGTTTATTTCCAATCTTTCCACATTGCCAGGGAATGGTAATGGTGTTTCCAAAGCAAAAGGGAAATGCAAGAACCTAATGCTTGAGAATGCTTAGGTATGTTTGGAAATCAAGCCTTCCCAAGCATTCCGCATGAGTCCTATAAAGATAAAGTCCTGTAAAGACCCCTTCCTCTCCCTGATTCCCCACAGGTGGACCCTGCTACATAGTCCTTGTTGGCAGAGAAGGGCAGCAAGGGCATTCTGGAGTGCCCGGGGCCACACCATCTGCCCACCCTCTCTCTGGCTGTGTGCCAAAGTGAGGCAAGGACGCAGATGCAAAGGAAAAAGGGTGGTATGAAATTCAGCAAGATATCAGAGAGGTCCTTCGATGCAAGCACTCGGGAAGCACTCTGCAACTCAGGAGAGACGCTTCCACGGTGAGAATCCAGGCTCCAGGGTGAGAAAGACTTTCCGCACACCCCAAAGCAGGCTGGAAATCCGCACCTGTGCACAGCCCTCCTTCATCTCGGCAAGGAGTCTGTCTTATGTGACATGTTCGTACTAAATTCACCAGATAGTTTATCAACTTTGACAGCACATAGCAAAGGGTCCCCGTCTCATTCTTTTAATGGTTCCCTGCCGCCACCCCACAAAAATTCTAATAAATCGTTTCTTCTAAATATAGGAGCTGATAAATTTTCCTCTTTAAATTGGAAGTCTAAATCTTCCGTAAAAATCAATATCCCCTAAATTTTCTCTAGAAATAGGAGAGAAAAATACAGAAATCTCCCCTGACCTGCAGTAAGAGGAAAGGCTACTACGTACCAAGTCTCCAGTCACAGTATATCCGGAATTTCCTCTTCTCTTCCTCACACTCCCACCCCACCTTTCCACAAACTGCTCCTCACCCTACTCCCTCCAAGGCCAGTCTTCTCAGCATAACCACAAATGAAGGAAGAATAAAAATTATACGTTACTATGTCTTTTCTTTCCTCTTTCCACGTGCCAGATTCTACACTCCTGACTTAACATACACTGTCACTAACTCATGGCTATAACATCAGGTGGTGTGCACTATTATACCCATCCTACAGATGAGAAAACTGAGACTTAGATTAAGCAATCTGCCCTACTCGCACACTGAGTGGCAGAGCCAGAATTGAACTCCGTGTCGATCTAGCTCCAAAGGCCAAATTTTTAACCACTCTGGCTTTCCACCCAGGGAAATTTAACTGTCCTCCCAGGGGAATTTTTCTTTCAACTTTGGGCAAACCTATTAGCTCTTTAGATCTTGATGGCTGAATAAGAACAGAACTGGATGTCACTGCTCTTTCCACTACATCAAGCATCCAAAGGGAAATGACCCGGCTTCACTAGAAAATCAAAAGCTGGACGTCCAAACTAGACAAGTCAGCACTAATCCTTGCATACTCTCATTTTCTAAGAAAAACTTCAGAAGGAAAAAAAGTGCTATTTTCATTGCAGAAAAGAGCCACTGCTCTCTTAGCCAAAGCTAGCTATTTTCTTTTTTCTGGCAACCTCACTGACAAGTAAGAGTGCAGTACACAAGATTCTCATTGGATGAGTTAACGCAGTCTTCCACTTGGTACATTTTGGTTTAGAGGGTGAGTCTGTGCAGCACAACCTCATTTCTTACAGCCAACCTAAAATATAGCCTTGAGACTGCAAAAAAGAAAAAAAAAAGAGGAAGAGAGAGAAACAGAGAGAGAGAATGAAAGAAAGAGCTCATAGAAACACATTTCTGTTTCTCTCTCTCTTTTTCTCTTTCATGGAAACAGTTTCCAATTTGTTTCATAATTGCACTGAGTCATCTGGGCTAACAATCAGACCCTTTCTCAAATTCATCATGTTCTTTGCATGCAGGAAGATGAGGCATTTAAGAAAAATTTCCCCCACATAATCTCTTTCTCTTTGGGTAGTTGGATGGAGGTGGATTGAGAGAGGTGGGGCAGAAATCTGGGAAATCACAGTTGATGAATTGCAAACATGTACAAGTGATGCACAGGGTGGGAGGGAGTGAAAAATGAAATTCCTGTGAAAATAATACACACGTCCCAGGGAAATGAGCCACACATTTTTTATGAATCAAGAGACCAGAGCTTTCTTTATACGTGCGCCAAACAGCATTCCTGGGTAACGGTTCCATATCTCACGAGGTGTAAGCCACTTCACTCCATCTTATTAGAAACATTCAAAACAAGACAAGTATTTTGAAACCCATAAAATTTATGGAATTTTAAGCACACTAAAGACAGAATGGACGAGGGACTCCTCTGTTTAACTGGTTTTAATTTATATTCACTTTAGCAGATTTAACCCGCCTTTAAAATCCAACCAAGATTTGAAAACATTAATAACTATAAACCATTAATAACTATAAACTATCTCCCACTTTCTCAACAACCATAAAAGTCACTTGCTTAAAACTTCAAGGACACAAGAAAAATGGTTCCCAGAGTCCCTAGAAAATTGCCTATAACCTTTGTCACTCAACTGATTACTTACCCACCTCATGGGCCATTTGAAAGGCAAGAGAGGCCTCCAGCTAGTGGGCAGTGCAGCTACCAGCCTAAATATTCCCTAGAAATTCTAGACAGCAGTTAATGAGGAGAGAAGTGATCAAGCAAGTCTATTTATACTGAAGCCCAAGAAAATGAGGCTGTGCATGGCAGCAAAGAAAGTACACTCTTCAGAACAACCAGGTCAAACACCACCATGAACTGAGAGCACAGTTTTAAGTAGCTTGGAAGAATTTCATTTTTCCACTTACCCAAGGTAAGACCCAAAGGGAAAACTCGATTTAAATATTTATTCTTTTACTTCGGCAGTGCTTCTACACATGGCATACTAGGTAGAGTTTAAAAAAAAAAAAAAAAGCAAGCAAAGCAGTGTAAACCATGGCCACTGCCCTCAAGAATCTTAATTAGGGCTCAAAAATTCAGACGATAATATTAGCAAATCTTTCCAGGGCACTTACAATGTGTCAAGCACTATGCATGCTATCTCATTTAACCTTCCCAACAGTCCTACATGGAAGATAGTATTTTTATCCTTGTGTATGCCCAGTTTGCAGATGAGGAAACAGAAGCTTAGAAAGGTGAAGTAACTTACCCAAGGACACACAGACAGTAACAGAGCTAGAATTTAAACATAGCCTGTCTAATTCTAAAGCCTCACTGAGAAAGTTAACTGCACTTCAGACAGAAAGACCCATTGTTAGTTCCCATTGTTAGTTCAATAAAAGCTTATTTTTTTCCAGGAACTGTTATAAGCACTTGGCATAAATTAATTCATTTGCTCTTTATAATAACCCTCTGAAGGAAGTACTATGATTATCCCCAACTTTATAAAATAGATGAGGAAACTGAGGCACAGAGAGGCTGAGCAACTTGCCTGGGGTCACACCTTTCATAAGTAGTAGAGTCTAAATTCAAACCCAGGCAGCTGGCTCCAGGCTGTTCTCTTTGACACTGTACTATCCATCTGTCAAAGCGTGGTGACCCCAAGAGGTCCAGGAGGTTCTGGCTCCGTTAATAAGAATAACAGAGTCCAGAACCAAAAAAGAAATGTTCCACTTATACTCTGTGCTCACCTGACTTTACGTGGGGC